>NC_059075.1:150174359-150495012 GCF_020497125.1 Mauremys mutica
ATATTGTCGGTGCCACGGCAGACATCAGTGCCGGGCGATCCGACGGAGCATAGCGCTCGGCTGCGGAGCAGGCGGCTCAGACGCAGCTTCAGAGCGAGCTCGACCACGGTCCGTACCGGGGAGCTTTCCAGCACCGGACTCGACGGCTCTTGCCTGGCCGGAGTGAAAGGTGCGGATATTGTGGGTGCCGCGGCAGACATTGGTGCCGGGCGATCCGACTGAGCATAGCGCTCGGCTGCGGAGCAGGCGGCTCGGACGCAGCTTCTGGGCGAGCTCGACCACGGTGCGTACCGGGGAGCTTTCCAGCACCGGACTCGACGGCTCTTGCCTGGCCGGAGTAACTCTTCATCCTCCAGGAGAGGGGTCCATGCCGAGGGTACGTCGGAGTCAGCGACGGTGGTGCCAGGAGGCCTTGGCAGCACCGGCGGTCCGGTGCCGAGGGAGCGCGCCGTGAAAACTAACTAGCGCTCGGCGCCGAGAGCGGAGGAGCAAGAGCTGCCTCCCTCAGGAGCTGTTTAAAACGAAAGCCCCGCTCCCCTTTGTTCACGGATTAAGGGCCTCACAAATGCGGCACTTATCTGTGAGGTAAGATCCCTCGAGGCACTTAGGAGAAGATCTCTTGTCGGCAGCGGCTCGTGGCCGGCCGAGCATTAGAAAACCCTGTGGACCGGGCATCGGACCCGGCCCCGGGTGAGGGGAAGGGGATAAACCCCAACCCCTGTAAAATAAATACACTATACTATTCTACAAACAAACAGAGTTAACTACAACTATAAACAGAACGAGAGAAAACTACGAGTAGCTAGGGAAGTGGAGGTCAGCTGAGCTGTGCTCCACTGTTCCAACGGCCGTCACGGGCGGAAAGAAGGAACTGAGGAGCGGACGGGCCGGCTGGGGTATATATCCTGCGCTATAGCGGCGCCACTCCAGGGGGCGCCCAGCCGGCCCGCCGGAGTTGCTAGGGTAAAAATCTTCCGAAGAGCCGTGCACGCGCGGCGCGCACACCTAACTGGAATGCATAGGAGCAATCACTCGAAGAAGAACAAGTGTTACCAATGGATCTGTCCTGCAGGACCTAGGTGCCTGAGGGCTGGGTTCCTCCAGCCCCAGAATCAGATGCACACGCACATTAACAGAGCGTATCCGAGTGGACCAGGTCAATCAGCACTCCCACGTGTACCCCTCAGCAGGCTGGGTTGAGCAGCACTTCCAAGCTGCCACCCTCATATGCCACGAGTACCGCACCGGAATAGAGCGCGCCTGAGCAGGCAGAGTCAATCAGCACTTCCAAGTTGCTGCACGTCCCTATCCCCACTTTCCCGTTACAGTTGTTCTGGTAGTAACCCGCTTGATGAGCAAACCCCACAGGATTTTTGGATGCTGCAGGGATCTTTAGCTTAGGTAAGAGGATCATTGCTGCAGAGCGAATGGGGAAGCCAAAAACAGGAGAGAGAGAGGGAGGGAAACAACCAGCTTAACCATAAGAGTTATTTATTGCCAGGTAATAGCCATACAAGGAGAACTAAACAATAAGGCCAAATACAACTGTTGGTATATGAATCACACTGTATAGATAATATCACATGTAATGTGTTATAGGTCATTGAGGCCTAGTATGAATGATGTGTGGTTGACATGAATATGTGCATTGCAAGTTGGCAACCACAGCAAGAACTTAAGGTCAAGTACTATTAGAACTATTTGTGCAAAAACAATGTTTTGAGAAAAATACAGAAAATCATCAGAAAAGGAAACACTACCAGTGTCACAAGTCCCCATCCCAACCAAAGAAATACACAAATTCACTGTTTCATATTAGGTGCACCCACTTTCACTGGGGCATTCGTGTTTAATTAATAGCACATAGAGATAATAGTGTCAGGTAGTGCTACTTTTGTTAAATCAGTCTATTGAGAAATGAAAAGAGAGGCATCTCTTCATGGATCTGTAGTCACTTCCCCTTCATGCCTCACACTTCTGGGACACTGTCCTCCATCCTTATGAAATCCAGTGACTATGAGGCCCCATTCCCATTACAGCTAGAAATGTGATCATGTAAATGGTGAGAGAGGTGGTTGCTGGTTAAGTTTGTCATCAGTCAATGAGACCTCAAATACCTCAGCTCAATCACTTTATTGATTAGCAATAAAACAGCATAATACAGAATGGTAACGTCTGACCTATGTAGAGAACAGTCTTCCAGTGACTGTAGTTTACATATTTCTTGTGTTGATAATCAACCAATAATTAATAAATGAATAGCTACTAATGGATAGGAATTTTAATTGTGATTATACGTTTAATGAATAGCCTTCTCTTAAATTTAGATTTGGTTAATAAATTCATTCAAAGCAGACTTGTTAAACAGTCAAGACAGCACATACAGAGAGGCATACAATTACCCACACCTGTGAAAGGCCTTCTCTGTAGCTGCAGACAGTCTGGATCCTGTCTGCCAATGGTCTTACTTTATGATTTCTTCTGATAGTTATACCCTGGTAACTCTTCTTAGTTCAACATTCCAACCCTTATCAATTTCCTCCTTTTGGTGTATACTTCTCCATATCTTAGGGCTTGTCTACACTTAGGTCGACTTACCCCCATAATTACACAACTCCGGTACCATAGCTGGAGTTGACATAGCTTAGGTCCACTTACTGCAGTGTCTACCCCGCACTGCATTGACGGGAGATGCTCTCCCATCAACTTACCTTACACTTCTCATTCCAGTGGATCTGTGGTCGATTTAGCGGGTCTAGCGGAGACCCACTAAAATTGATGCCCAGTGCATCGACTGCAGCAGCATCGATCCCCGGTAAGTATATACACATGCCCTTAGACTCTTACCATAAGTTCCCTTTTCCTTGTAATTTTCCAACTGTTTCAAAACCTACTGGTTATTCATTGTTTATGGCCTTCTTTGGCCATTTTTATGCATTACATATCTTGTGAATATGTTGCACTTAGTACAGTGCAAAAATATATCGTATAACAAAATATGTCATGGGTTACTGCATTGTAATTTGCAATTAAGAAAAAGCTATCATGGGAATCTTGCCTCCAGGTAAGCTGTAAAAATCTTTCCTGACCTATCTTTAAGTCTCAACACCTGTGTCTGTTCCAATTTGCTTATCCCGACACACATACCCCAGTTGTTTACAACCTAGTTACTTCCTTGTTCTGTTAGTACCACTCCATATCCCTTACTCAGCAAAACATCTAGGACTTGCAAATAATAGCTAAATCATCTGCAAACAGATCAGTCTCAGTACCTCTCCATTCCTTATTTCACCAGCAAGCATAGCAATTGGTCACACGTATCCTTTATAGGCTTTGCAGCTATGCAAAATGTTAGGGGACTTTGGCTCATAAGCTAACAAATCACACTAAGGCTTAACCGACTGTAAATTAATTGGGGCATTTTCTGTTTTCCACTTCATTCCCTGCACTCTGCCCAACTGTGTTTTTTAAGAGTAAATTGAGAAACATTTTGCGTAGCTATTCCATAGAGGAGTGCAGGGATCCAGTTCACTGTGAATCAGTGACCTGTTCTCTTCATTATTTACCACCACCACCCCAGGATTAGAGTGTCATCTGCAGACTTTATCAGTGATCATTGTGTGTTTTTTTCCAGGTCATTGATAAGTGTTACATAGCAGAGGATCAAGAATGGATCTCTGCAGGATCACACTAGAAACACACCTGCTCAATGAGGATTCCCTGTTTAAGTTACATATTGAAACATCTCAGTTCGCCAGGTTTTAATCCATTTGTAGAGTGTCATGTTAAAATACCCCTGTCTTCACAATGTGCGGAGGATGCCATTTTGTGCTACAAAATGGCATCCTGCCTGTGTGTTCAGGGGCCGGGTGGACTCGTCCCACTGGCACAGTCAGTCAGGATGTCATATTCAGGGCTCACACAGGAATGCAATCCATGCGTTGCATCCATAGATGGCATGCCACGGCTCAACTTCCAAAGTTCAACTCCACTGCCTTGAAATTCCCACTAACCATCCCCAAAACCAATTGAAAGACCAGTTCCTCTCTTCAGCTTTGCTTTTTCAAATGCAGTTTTGCCAAGTGTTGAACAAGGTTTGATTTGTGATTGAAGCCTTTCCCACATTCCGTACATGTGTGAGGCCACCCTTCCTGGTGCGTTAACTGATGCTGGGAAAGGGAGAACTTCTGACGAAAGCTTTTCTCACAGTGAGGACATTTATAGGGCCGCTCCCCAGTATGGGTCCTCAGGTGCTTAGTCAGAGTTGATTTCCGCCTGAAGCCTTGCCCGCATTCAGTGCATTTATGAGGTTTTTCCCCCGTGTGGGTTTTACAGTGAGTGGAAAGGTCCCCTTTCCGCCTGAAGCTTTTGTCACAGTCAGGACACTGATAGGGTTTCTCTCCTGTGTGGATTCTCTTATGCAGAGCAAGGTACGAGCTCTCTCTGAAGCTTCTCCCACAGTCAGCGCAGCTATAGGGTTTCTCCTCTTTGTGCGTCCGTAGGTGTTTACTGAGTGTCGACTTCCGTCCAAAGCTACTCCCACAGTCAGCACACACATAAGGTTTCTCTCCCGTGTGGCTTTTTTGATGCCTTCGGAGGTGCGAGTTCTGGCGGTAGCTTTTCCCACACTCGGCACAGCTGTAACGTTTCTCATGCGGGTGGGTTTTCTGATGCAGGTCAAGGGCTGAGCTGCTGCTAAAGCTTCTCTTACTTTTACTTTGTGTGCTCAATTGTGCTCCCACCTTGGCTCCCTGGTAGGCGATGCTGCGGTTCAATTTCTTAGAACTTCCTTCGCATATAGGAGATTCACAGTCTTTTCCCCCTGCTGGGTAAGCTCGCTGCTGTCCTCTCCTTCCCCGACTCTTACCAGCATCTGCCCGTTCACATCTCTGAGATGCCTCGTGAGGCTCCGCTCCCACTGGCTTTTTCTGCTGAGGATGCTCATCCTTGTTCTCACTCACAATCCCACTGTTAAACCCTCTATGCATCTCTTCGTTGTGGATTCTCTGATGCTCAATAAGTCTTTTTCTCAGGATAAATTGCTGGCCGCACACTGCACACTTATGGGGTCTCTCCGACTTGTGGACTGTGTAACGATGAAGAACAAGGCTTGTCTTGTGTCTGAAGCTTTTCCCGCATTCATTACATTTATAGGATCTCTCCCCTGTGTGACTTCTCAGATGTCTCTGAAGGCACTGTTGTTGAGAAAAGCTTTGGCCACATTCATTACACTTGTGGGCACCCTTTCCTGCACAAGTTTGCTGACAATGCTTAACGAGGAGCGAGCATTTATTGAAACTTTCCCCAGGTTCAGCACCTGTGTTTGGGCTCTCCCCCGTGCAGGCTGTCTGGTGGGTGCTGGTGTCTTTGGATTTCTCTAAACTTCTTTTGCTATGAGTGGATTTACTCCTGCCTGGAGGGTCTTCCCAGAGCCTCTCTGTCCTGCCCTGACACTCACTGGCATCTCCCCACTCAAGGCAACAGTGTCTCCCTGAGAACATCCTTTGTGGTTCTGATCCTGTAGATACTTTCTGGGCTGTTCCCTCCTTCTCACTCACTGTCCCAGCACCTGGTGGGAGAAAGAGAATCCAGGTGTGATTCATTGCCTGTGCTGGGTGCAGAGGGGGCAGCAAAGGGATTTGTCTCTGATCAGAAAACCTAATAGACAGGAAGCAAATTTCCCCAATATTCCCCTAGAGGAGCGAGGAGGGGCCAGTTCTGACTCAAAGTGCCATCTGAACCTTAAGAAAAAGGCTGGGGGAGGAAAAGGCTTCAGGGTCAGGCAGGACAAGTGGGTGCCAGGAGTGACTCCTGCCCTGAGGATAGGACACAATAGAGATTGAGATGAGATGAGGCAGAACAGGAGCAGCCCTTAGTGGGTCTGCTGATATCCCAGCTTTTCCCTCAGGCAGAGATAGTGACACCAATCAGGAAACTCATTCCTCACCAGTGCTAGAGCCTCTTGCATTCTCCCTTTCCTCAGAGTGCTGGAGATCTGGGAACCACGGCTCTTCCCCTTGCTCCATCTGGGACAGCACATCTGATTTAGCGATCAGAAATCCTGCTCATTGGAAAGAGGTACATGCATCACAACAGGTCAAGTATTTCTCCATCACTTAACTACAAGGAGCAGCAAAGAAAATCTTGGAATGAAGGGGAAAGACACAATCCATATAGGCTTCAGTATCCCCTTTCAGCAAGCAGATTATCCGGTGGGAAATGGGCTGTGTTCTTTATAGGAGATTTAGGCCATGTCTACACTATGGGGACTAGAGCAACTGCTCACCCAATGAGATGAAAGTCTCGTAATTCTCCTGCATGACATCTCTGTAGAGTTCCTTCTGCTTTTCATCCAAAAGAGCCCATTCATCTTCAGAGAAGGACACGGCCACCTCCTCAAACGTCACTGGCATCTGAAATGACATGGGTCCCCCACTCAGCACCTGCCTGCTCTGGCCACAATCTCACCACTCAGACACAAGCTGAGCAGCAAAGGGCAAAGCCATCACTGTCAATGCAGCATTATGGGGGGGAGGAACCCCCTTTCCCAACCTCTTCCACACAGCAAGAGATGCCAGACTCAGCCTGCCCACAAATCTCCCCATCCCTCCAGAACTCAGCCCCAACTCAGGCCACTGGAGCAAGCACCGTTTCACAACTCACCATAAAGCCAAACCTACAGAGCGAGGCCACTATATCCTGGTCTCCTTCATTCTCCTTATCATAAGGAACAAACAAATAAGGTGCAGGAAGATCTAAAGAATGATAAAGATACCGTTAGAGAGACCCACACAGACACACACGCTCCTGGACCTCACCCAGCCTCCCCCCACCCAGCCAAATGCTGTTCCAATGATTTCATACAGGCTGCCTTGGGGACTCCCCTCCCTGCTGTACTATCCATGCTCCCCAACACCACATGCATCTCCACACACAACTCATTACCTAGTTGCCGTGGATACTGCAGCTTCTGTCTGAGGTCACAGCTTAGTTCTGGTCCTGGGTGGTGGAACCTCTGAGACCTTGAGCTGGACGGGGGCTCCATCCTCTCAGAAATCCCTTCTCTTCCGATCACACAAACTGAGACCTGGGAAACGTATACGTTGTTAGCTCTGTGTGAGGGACAAAGGTAGCATCTGAGGGGCAGTGACAAGTGGCTCTCAGATTCTCTACTAAACAGAGTTATTGAAAGCCGATGGGCCTGCCAAGCATATGAAAGGGGCTCAGTGTCCCCCCACATTTCCATCTTCCAGTTTTCACCAATATCAGCTGGGTTCTATTGAGGACTAGACGAGATCCCTCAATTTTATATTTCTTCTTGTAGCCTTCTGCCCTGACCAAACCTTCTTCCTTCCTGGGAAGATTTCTTCTTCCTAGTGAACCCTTTCTGCACTCAGGTGATGTTACCTCAATTCTGCCTTTTATTTGACTGGTCATGGCACCTAGGAATATCAGGTCACAACTGCACTCCTGCAGGTAGTTGGCTCTTTTTATGCTTTTTAATGAACATTATTATTATTTATTGTGTTACCTTAAAGCTAAGGACTCTTAATCATGGGGCAAGACCCCATTGTATCAGGCACTGAAAAAGGACAGAACAAAAGGACAGTCTTTACCCCAAAGAGCTTCCCTTGTAACATAATCCTTCTACATTTCAGGGGCATCACTCAAAGGGGTATCTAATTTTCTCATGAGTATGAATTCACAGAATTTTATTTAATGGCAACCTTTTTGTTTCAACTTGTACCAGATCCAGATTTAACTGTTCCTATTTCAAGACCCTTAAGGAATTTGAAATGTAATGTATTACATCAGGCTTTCATTTCAACTATATGCCTTCTTCCATTTTCCTTTAGCTGTAGAGAGTATTCAAGAGGGGGGAGGAGGAGGAAACCCTGACAAGCCGTCTTTTTGATGTTCTTATGGAGGGTAACAACGTTCCTTTTTGGGGGGGACAAGAGAAGACGTTAGTTGAAATGGGCTGAAATGTTGCTTCTGTTGTTCAAGTCTGATCTCGTTTCTGTGAAGACAAATCGAGACAAATGCGCAGAAACAGGGAGAGGAAAGAACAGCAAAGATAGAAAATGCAGTTCTGTCTCGCATGCTGACTCCCAACCCCACTGTTGTGGAAACGGGGTCCGGGGGGGCGGGGAGGGGAAGGGTCCTTGGTTGTATTGTAAGGTTTGCAAATTCCTCATCCCAAAATTGGGATTTTCAAATCTTATTTGATTAGATTCTACAAGAGTCATACTTGTAAGTTCTTATCTTTATTAGCATTGGAAAGGTTCAACTCATTGGATTCGTACCTATAACAAACTTAAAACTGATGTTGGTCTCTGTCCTCAGATTTTTAGAAACAGACTAGCTCTTGTCACTTTTTTTTTTTGCTCGAAGTCTAGATTGGGCAAAGATCGAAAATCTCTCCCCATCCCCCTACTCCTCTTGCCTTTTTAAAGCTACACATTTACATAAACAGTGAAAATGTCATGCACAGGTGGTTTAACTTGCTGACTAGCAGAAATTTTAGCCATGTTGCGATGTCATTTCTATATATTCTCAGTTTACTTGATGTGTGTGTGAAGACATGGTTATTTACAGCTGGGAGAACTAACAATTCTTTAAGATAATCTCTCTCAGTGGATCCTTCTTACCCCACTATCATTCTTCCCTGTTGATTCCCCAACAGGAAATATCTGCTCTAACAATTTTCCCTTGCTGGCAGCCACTCTGACAATTTATCCTAAAATACTTAACTAACTGTAGGAAAAACAAATAATTATGTACAAAAACATGTCCAAATCATTGTCATTTATGTATGTTTTTTCTTTTTAAATTTGCAAACTCAATAATAAAAATATTGTACAGTTGTCGCTATCCTTTACTGGACCTAAACAGAATAGAAACAAAACCAAGGTGCTTTGCAGGTTCTTCTTGTCTTTCTTTTGTTGTTATTTCTTTTGCTTTTTTAGTGGTCTGTTTTTAAGACTTGCTAGCTAGTAAGCCTGCTCCTGTGAAAAGTGATATTTGTAGGTTTGTTAATATCATTTTCACAGCAGCAGACTTGCTAGATAACTGGGAGGCAGTGAAAAGCGCTATTAACAAACAAACATTTTACTTTTCAAAGCAGATTTACTCAGTCAGCCCCAGCAAGCTGTGAGACAAATTAAGACCTGGATGGGGAGGTGGGGGCAGCCAGGGAGGATGGGGAGCGGGTGAGGGGCCAGGGGAAGCAGCAGGGACCAGTGACAATGGGTGGGATTGAACCCGGTGCCAAAAGCCCTGCGGCCGGGGACCGAAGCCTGCGGCCAAGCAGCTAGGGATCGGGGCCTGAGGATGCAGCATGGTCCAGGGGGGATGAGCACAGGGCCAGAGCCCAAAGCCCCAGGGCTGGTTGCTGAGGTCCCACAGCCAGAGAGAGATGGACACAGCTAGTCAAGCAAGGAGCCCCGGGAGGGGCGATCCGTTTATTTCAACTGCAGTTGGGTTCCTGCTTACAAGTCAGCAAGAACAAGGAAAAAACTTACTCCAAAGTGCAGTTGACTATGATAATCTATCGCTCTATGATTGGCCAAAATTTGCTATCGTTACCAGAAATGGTTAGCAAGCTATATCCCTCTCTCCCCGACCCCGGTGATCCCTTATTGTTCACTTACTTGCCCCGTTGTGTTATTTTGCAAACCAAGCAGTTAGTTAGCTATAGGATGCAGGCACAGGAAGTTCCATTGTCTGTGGGTTTGGAGTTTGGCTACATTTCCTCTCGAAGGAACTTCCTGCGTTAAGTATCAGAGGGGTAGCCGTGTTAGTCTGGATCTGTAAAAGCTGCAAATTTCCACTACTTGCATCCGACGAAGTGGGTATTCACCCACGAAAGCTCATGCTGCAAAACGTCTGGTAGTCTATAAGGTGCCACAGGATTCTTTGCAGCTTTTCCTGAGTTAAAACTATCCATAGCTGATGCTACATTTCCCCCTTCTTCTTTCTCCTATGTACAGGAGACAAAACTTGCCCCCCTGTTATAGAAGCTAAGTAGAATAATCTATTTCCTCATCATAGGGAGACAGTGATACCAGGACGGAGAGGCCGTATATCAGTGCAGCTTATTCTCTTTCCTATACAAGCACCTTTGTAACAAAATAATTATATCCACATGCGGGGCTGGCGGGGGGGTGGGGGCGCTGTACGCTTTAAATACACCGGTATTGTTAAAGCAGGACACCTTGTGTGTGCGCACTGGGCCTTTGGAGACGACCAAGGCTTTTTAAAAGTCTTGTTTCTCCGGGCAGTTGCTGGCTGGGCTGCAGGGGCCCCTCCTGGGCTCTGGCTGCACAGAGCTCCCCTCTTTGCACCCCAGAAACCGGCTGCGTGGGGAGGACCCTGGAAGGCTCAGCCAGACACACACACACAGACCCAACCTCCGTCCCCGGGAGCTCGCTGGGCTGGGCAAAACCCCCCCACCCCCACCGGGCTCAGGCTCTGGCCCCTGGTCGCGGGCACCACTCGATCCGCTACCGGGGCAGGTTCCCTCCCCCCCGCTCCGCCCCAGGCCCGGACTCACCGTCCCCGCCGGGGCCGGACGCGATCTCCGGGACTTGTCCCAGTACCGACCCGGGAGTCCCGCCCGCAGCCAGACCCGGGCGCGGGGAATTTTCCGAACGAGGAAACGAGCCGCTGAGCGCAGGAAGTTCCGCCCCTATTAACCCCCCCCCCCGCACCAGGCCCGGCCCCCCCGGGGGGGGGATTGGGGGCGGGGCTTACTCAGGGGCCGCAGGTTTGTATCATTGTTGGAACGGGTCCAAGTCCCGCCCCCACCGCCCCGCACACTGGTGCATAGAACAAAATGACTGGGGAGGGGCTGAGGGGTTTGCGGTGGGGGAGGGGCTGGGGGTCAGGGTGTGGGGGGCTGAGGGCTCTGGCTGGGGCTGAGGGATTAGGGAGGGGCTCAGGGCTGGGGCAGAGGATTGGGGTGCAGGGGTGAGGGCTGGGGATGAGGAGTTTGGGGTGCAGGAGGGGAGCTCAGGGCTGGGGCAGAGGGTTGGGGTGGGGAGTGAAGGCTCTGGGGTGGGGGTGGGGATGAGGAGTTTGGGGTGCAGGCAGGCTGCCCTGGAGCTGGGGCCAGAGGAGGACTCCACAGTCCCCCCAGCCCTCTCCCCCCAAAGCAGCAAGCTCCAGGGGAGGGCCCCCATCTCCCCCCCCAGCAGCACACTCACCTGGCACTGCACATGCTCCTAGGGGCTGGGCCTCTGTCTTGTCCAGGAAGCCCCCTCCTCTGTGGTGGTGGTGGGGGGGGTGGCTGCCATCACATGTGCGTCTCCTCCCTCCACAGACAGCAGCTGCGCTGTTGCCTCCTCCTGCCGCCGGTGCCGCTCCCTTTTGTAGCCGGCAAGGGAGCAGAGCGGCAGGGCCGCTACCCCGGGCACAGGGTTTGACCTGGGCCGTCCGTTTTTTGGCTTCTGTGTCCAGGTGCTGTTTGGGGTGCCAGGCGCCAGCTTTTTGACTGGAAAGTTTGGTCAAAATGGGGACGTGGCAGCGTCTGCTCAGTGCAAAGTCCGATGACCCCGAGGTGGGGTCAAGTGCCGGGTCATTAACCCCTGCCAGCCCGGGTCAGCTCCTACCTGCAGGCAGGCTCCTTGGCAGGCTGCAGCAGCTGCCATCCCAGCCCCAGAGCAGAGGGAGCCCAGCTGGGGGCGGGGGAGGTGGAGATGGAGACAATTCAGCAAGCGGCGGGGGGGGGGGGGAAGAGGAGCAACAGGGGTGGGGCCTTGGGGGGAAGAGGCAGACAAGGGAGCAGGGCCTGAGAGAAGAGGGGGAGCCTGGTGGAAGAGGCAGGGCTTAGGGGGAAGAGGAGGAGAAGGGCTGGGGCTTTGGGGGAAGAGGCAGGCCAGGGGAAGGGCTGCAGGGGTCCAGTTAGCAGCAATTAGAAAGGCAGCACCCTACAGAAAACACTCTGATACTTCCAGAAACATGAGTGTGAGATCCTGCCACGTGGGGGACATGGTCTTTAAGAGCATGCGCACCCTGCCCCCGCTGGTGTGACCTCCTATCATGGTGAGTGCAAAGTCACGCCACATGGGGGACACTATTTTTAAGAATACTCTGTCCCCACTGGTGTGACCTACGTGCAAGGTCACACTGCATGAAGGGTGCCATTTTTAAGAGTCGGAGGGGGCAGAACATTGTCCCCCATCCAATACCAGACAAAATCAAGTCTGGTTTTATCCCAGTACTGAAAAGAGGACAAACTTCTCAAAAAGAGGACTATCTGGGTTAATACTGGACAAGTGGCCTCCTCACTCTTAACCCTGCCCTTCCCAACCAGGACAACACACACTATGAAAACAAGACAACTTAACACTATCATAGAATCATAGAATATCAGGGTTGGAAGGGATCTCAGGAGGTCATCTAGTCCAACCCCCTGCTCAAAGCAGGACCAATTCCCAACTACATCATCCTAGCCAGGGCTTTGCCAAGCACGACCTTAAAAACCTCTAAGGAAGGAGATTCTACCACCTTCCTAGGTAACTCATTCCAGTGCTTCACCACCCTCCTAGTGAAATAGTGTTTCCTAATATCCAACCTAAACCTCCCCCACTGCAACTTGAGACCATTACTCTCTGTTCTGTCATCAGGTACCACTGAGAACAGTCTAGATCCATCCTCTTTGGAACCCCCTTTTCAGGTAGTTGAAAGCAGCTATCAAATTCCCCCTCATTCTTCTCTTCTGCAGACTAAACAATCCCAGTTCCCTCAGCCTCTCCTCATAAGTCATGTGCTCCAGTCCCCTAATCATTTTTGTTGCCCTCTGCTTGAATCTTTCCAATTTCTCCACATCCTTCTTGTAGTGTGGGGCCCAAAACTGGACACAGTACTCCAGATGAGGCCTCATCAATGTCAAATAGAGGGGAATGATCACGTCCCTCAATCTGCTGGCAATGCCCCTACTAATACAGCCCAAAATTCTGTTAGCCTTCTTGGCAACAAGGGCACACTGTTCACTCATATCCAGCTTCTCGTCCACTGTAACCCTTAGTTCCTTTTCTGCAGAACTGCTGCCTAGCCATTCGGTCCCTAGTCTGTAACAGTGAATGGGATTCTTCCATCCTAAGTGCAGGACTCTGCACTCGTCCTTGTTGAACCTCATCAGATTTCTTTTGGCCCAATCCTCTGATTTGTCTAGGTCTCTCTGTATCCTATCCCTACCCTCCAGCATATCTACCACTCCTCCCAGTTTAGTGTCATCTGCAAACTTGCTGAGGGTGCAATCCACACCATCCTTCAGATCATTAATGAAGTTATTGAACAAAACCGAGAGAGAGGGAGGGAGGGAAACAACCAGCTTAACCATAAAAGTTATTTATTGCCAGGTAATAACCATACAAGGAGAAGTAAACAAACAATAAGGCTAAATACAAGTGTTGTGATATTATATATATAGTGTGATTCATGTACCACGTAATATGTTATAGGTCATTGAGGCCTAGTATGAATGATGCGTGGTTGACATGAATACATGTGTTGCAAGTTGGCAACCAAAGCAAGAACTTAAGGTCAAGGACTATTAGAACTATTTGTGCAAAAACAATCTTATGTTCTGAGAAAAATACAGAAAATCATCAGAAAAGGAAAACCACCACCAGCTGGACTGATATAAAATTGTATAAGAATTGGAGGAAATGGCACACCTTGGATCATGGTGGCCTGCCCAGGATTATGTCTTTGGAATCGTGTGGGTAGAATGCCTTTGTTTACTATGCCAAGAACTGATGATGCAACAGAATGCACTATAAATGATTGCCTATGATTTCTGCAAATCAGAATCGTTTATTGATCCAGAGCCTCATGTGGCTATAGATGTGGTTTTTGCTGGCTCCCTGCATCTTATGATCGTATCCTGACGGAAGGAACCTTGACTGACCCTCGGGACCATTCTGACCTTTGGACTCTGGGATAGTATGTTTGTGGTGTGAATGTGGAGTGAGAAAGGTTTGGTTTGTAATCAATAAAGAGCATTTAGAGTATTATATACCAACACTGCATCCGGTATCTACTTGATCCCCACCCCTTAGGGAGACCTCTTGTGCGGGTATAACACAAAGTCATCCACCTAAGAATGCCAGCCTTGGCTGCAGAATGGGCGACTGTATCCTAGAAAGCAGTGACTCTGAAAAGGATTTAGGGGTCACAGTTGACAGACATCTGAACATGAGCTCCCAGTGTGATCCTGCAGCGAAAAGGGCTAATATGATGTTTGGATGTATAATCAGAGGAGTAATAAGTAGAGCAAGAGTGATTTTACTCCTGTGTATCACATGGTGAGACTGATACTATAATACTGTGTACAATTCTTGTAGTCACATTTTACAAATCATGTTGAAACACTGGAGAGGGAACAGAGGAGCCACAAAATGCCTCACAGTGAGAGACTTAGGCCACGTTTACACTTACCTGCTGGGTCGACGCGGCGAGTTCGACTGCTCGGAGTTCGAACTATCGCGTCTGATCTAGACGCGATAGTTCGAACCCCGGAAGCGCTAGTTCGAACTCCGGTACTCCACCGCGGCAGGAGGAGTTGCCGGAGTCGACCTTGGAGCCGCGGAGTTCGCTTCCGCGGCGTCTGGACGGGTAAGTAAGTCGAACTAGGGTAGTTCGAATTCAGCTACGTTATTCACGTAGCTGAATTCGCGTACCCTAGTTCGACCCCCGACCTTAGTGTAGACCAGGGCTTAGAGAGCTCAATGTGTTCAGCTTCTCAAAAAGAAGATTCAGAGGTCAGGTGACGTGATTACAATTTAAATGCCTTTATGGGGAGAAAATGCTGGGTCCTAAAGGGCTGTTTAATGAAATGGAGGAAGAGCCACTGCCAATGACTGCAAAATGAAGCAAAACAAATTTGAATGAGGAATAAATTCCCAAGTTTTACAGGTGAGGGTGATTAACCACTGGAACAAACTTCTGAAGGAAGTGGTGGATTCTCTTTCTCTTGATGTCTTCAGATCAAGGCTGGATGCCTTTCTAGGTGTTCTTTAGGCAAACATAGGTTATTGGGTAGCTGGGTAAAATGTAATAGCCTGTGATACACAGGAGATCAGATTATCTCATATATAGATATATAAACCTATAGAAATCATTTCCACTAGATAGCATTGAGACTTGGGCCTCATGGAATTTTGCAAAAGGATCAGATAGAAACACAGATAATGAGAACCTCCCTAGCTGAACTAATATCTAATGTATATATGAGGAATCTGTTTCAGGGCACAAACCAACAACTGGTTGACAGGATTAGTCAGAAACTTTTGCTAGGGATAGATTTTCCCATAATTGTCCACTACAGGGTTTCCTGCACATTCCAACCAAGCATGTAGTGCTGGCTGCTGTCAGACACAGGACTAGCTGTACAATTGGTCTACTCTGATGTGGCTATTGGGACTGAACAACATCACGGCAGCTGATGAAAGAAGAATTGATTTTGCAGAAGGGTAAGAAGGGGCTCAGATCCCAGACTCTTCCCTGTGAGAGGGAGGAAGCAGGCAGCTGAGCAAAAATGGATCCCCTTAGAAATTCTTCAGGAACAAGAGATTTACCCCCACAACCTTCCAGAGAAAAAGCAACGAGTTCCTTAGTACTAAAAGCCATGGGGGTGTTTTTGTTGTGAACTACAGTGTCACAACAGTCCCCAGCACAACCAAAGAAATACATAAATTCACTGTTTCCTAATAGGCGCACCCACCTTCACTGGGGCATTCGTGTTTAATTAATAGCACACAGAGTTAATAGTGTCAAGTAGTGCTACTTTTGTTAAATCAGTCTATTGAGAAATGAAAAGAGAGGCATCTCTTCATGGATCTGTAGTCACTTCCCCTTCATGCCTCACACTTCTGGTACACTGTCCTCCATCTTTACGAAAGCAGTCACTATGAGGCCCCATTCCCATTAAAGCTAGAAATGTGATCGTGTAAGTGGTGTGAGGTGGTTGCTGGTTAAGTTTGTCATCAGTCAATGAGACCTCAGATACCTCGGCTCAATCACTTTATTGATTAGCAATAAAACAGCATAATACAGAAAGGTCAGACGTTACCAATGTAGAGAACAGTCTTCCAGTGATTGTAGTTTACATATTTCTTGTGTTGATAATCAACCAATAATTAATACATGAATAGCTAATAATGGATAGGAATTTTAATTGTGATTATATGTTTAATGAATAGCCTTCTCTTAAATTTAGATTTGGTTAACAAGTCAGCTTTGAATGAATTTATTAAACAGTCAAGACAGCACATACAGAGAGGCATACAATTACCCATACCTGTGGAAGGCCTTGTCTGTAGCTGCAGACAGTCTGGATCCTGTCTGCCAATGATCTTACTTTCTTATGATTTCTTGTGGTAGTTATACTCGGGTAACTCTTCTTAGTTCAACATTCCAACCCTTATTTATTGCCTCCTCCTAGTGCATACTTTCCCATATTTTAGGGCTTGTCTCCACTTACCAGGGGAATCAATGTGTGGTGATCGATCCTTCGGGGGTCAAGTTAGTGGATCTAATGAAGACCCACTAAATTGACCACCGATTGCTCTCTTGTCGACTCTGGTACTTCACCAGAACGAGAAGCATAAGGTAAGTTGATGGGAGAGTTTCTCCTGTTAACCTAGCGCGGTGTAGACACCACAATAAGTTCACCGAAGGTACGTCAACTCCAGCTACGTTATTCACATAGCTGGAGTTGCTTAACTCAGGTTGACTTAGCCCCGTCGTGCAGACCTGCCCTTAAGGCTCTTTCCTCAGTTCCCTCTTCCTTGTAATTTTCCAAGTGTTTCAACACCAAGTAGTTAATCATGGTTTATGGCCTTTTTTGGACATTTTAATTTGTTACATATCTTGCAAATATGTTGCGGTTAATACATTGCAAAAATATATCTTATATAAAATGTCAGTTACTGCATTGTAAAATTCCATTCCTTGCTAGATAGCTTTATGTTAACTGCAAAGCATCATGGGAATCTTGTCCCAAGGCAAGCCGTAAAATCTTCTCTGACCTATCTAAGTGTCAACACCTGTGTGTGTTCCAATTTGTTTATACCATCACATACCCCAGTTGTTTACAACCTAGTTACTTCCTTGTTTTGTTCATACCACTCACATCTCCCTTACACAGCAAAACATTTAGGACTTGCAATTAATGGTTAAAACATCTGCAAACAGATCAGTCTCAGTACCTCTCCATTCCTTATTTCACCAGCAAGCATAGCAATCTGTCACACGTATCCTTTATACATTTTGCATAGCTGCAAAGCCTTAGGGGACTTTGTCTCATAAACTAACAAATCACACTCAGGCTTAATTGGCTGTAAGTTTAACGGGGCATTTTCTGTTTTCCACTTCATATCCTGCACTCTGCCCAACTGTGTTTTTTAGGAGTAAATTAGGAAACATTTTGAGTAGCTATTCCATAGAGGATAAGCAGCAGGTCCCTGCACCAAGGATTATGGGTATTTTTTCAGACACCCTCAGTGGACTGTAGGATGCACAGCTCGGAGAGGGAGTAGCACTTGCATTACCAGTTACACTGGCCCAGTTAGGGTACTTGCCTTACGGGAGAAAAATCACGGTGTGCCTACCCACTTGGAATAGACTGAACTGCTGGGGATGGAAGATCCAGGTGAAGATGCACTCGTTGGCATCCCATTATTAACCATAGGCCTTTGAAAGTGAGCTGTATCTTTAGCCAATAGTGCTATAGCCAGTTAGTGCATCATAGAAAGCTGCTGTGAGGGTGGGGCAAGGCTGACTCACTCCTGTTCACCTGTTACCTTGAAAACTGCTCTTGCTAAGAGCTTGTCTGCACGTGGAATTTAACTGGCATAAAATATACCATTGTAATTATGCCTCTGTAACTCTCCATGTTGAAACACTTATTCACAGGAAGTTATGCCATTATAACTGTACTTGCAAAATTATACCAGTAAAACTTCCGGAGTAGATAAACCCTGAGACATGTTTAAAAAAAATACAGTTGCCTCAGTACCAAATACAGAGGTAAAATAACCTCTCTACTCCTCCTCGAGATTCCCATTTATGCATCTCAGGATTGCATGAGCTTTTTTGGAGACACCATATTCAGCTGATTATCCACCACATCCCAAAAATTTTTCAGAGTCCCACGTTCCCAGGATAGAATCCCCCATCCTCTAAGTATAGCCTACATTCTTCAATCATACATGTATATATTTACGTTTAGCCACATTAAAATGCATATAGTTTTTTTTCCCAGTTTGCAAAATGATCCAGTTCACTGTGAATCAGTGACCTGTCCTCTTCATTATTTACCACTCCCCCAATTTATGTGTCATCTGCAAATTTTATCAGTGATCATTTTATATTTTTTCCGGGTCATTGATAAAAATGTTACAAAGCAGAGGATTAAGAACTGATCTCTGCAGAATCCCACTAGAAACACACCTGTTCAACAAGGATTCCCTGTTTACAGTTACATTTTGAGACATCTCAGTTCGCCAGGTTTTAATCCGTTTATAGAGCACCATGTTAAAATACCCATGTCTTCACAATGTGTGGAGGATGCCATTTTGTTTGGTAGCGTGTTCAGGGGCTGGATGGAATCGTCCCACTGGCACCGCCAGTCAGGAAGTCATATTCAGGGCTCACATAGGAATGCAATCCATGCATTGCATCCATAGATGGCATGCCGCTGCTCAACTTGCAAAATTCAATTCCACTCCCTTGAAATTCCCACTAACCACCCCCAAAACCCATTGAAAGATCAGTTCCTCGCTTCATCAGCTTTTTCCCCCCTCCCACATCTCACTCCCATGATCATAAATAAGGTGATACTACCAACCTATCCTCCTTAAACCTTGTATTTTAGAATAAGTATGAGTGGAGAAATGTCTCACCAGAATCAAAAAAGCACCACTCCATTATTTTCTATCATTACAATTGTAGATCTATGTAACCTGAAGCTACATTTGCTGTATGGGGTTTCTTTTTCAAGTGGACATTTGTCAAGTGTTTAAGAAGATTTGATCGGTCATTGAAGCTTTTCTCACATTCAGTACATTTGTGAGGTCTATCTCCTCGATGCACAGACAGATGCGTGGTAAGGTGGGACTTCTGAAGAAAGATTTTCCCACATTCAGTACATTTGTGAGGCCTCTCTCCCTGGTGTATTAACTGATGCTGGGAAAGGACGAACTTCTGACGAAAGCTTTTATCACACTGCGCACATTTATAGGGCCGCTCTCCGGTGTGGATCCTCATGTGTTTAGTCAGGGTTGATTTCCGCCCAAAGCCTTGCCCGCATTCGGTGCATTTGTAAGGTTTATCCCCTGTGTGGGTTCTACAGTGACTGGTAAAGTGTCCTCGCAGCCTGAAGCTTTTGTCACAGTCGGGACACTGATAGGGTCTCTCTTCCCTGTGGATTCTCTGATGCATAGTAAGGTATGAGTACTCACTGAAGTTTTTCCCACAGTCAGTGCAGCTATAGTTTTTCTCCTCTTTGTGGGTCCTTTCATGTCTGCTGAGTATTGACCTATACACAAAGCTCTTTCCACAGTCTGCACATACATAGGGTCTCTCTCCTGTATGGTTTTTCTGATGCCTTCGAAGGTGAGCATGCTGGAGGTAGCTTTTCCCACATTCAGCACAGGTGTAACGTTTCTCTTCCAGGTGGATTTTCGGATGCACAGAAAGGGCTGAGTTGCTACTGAAGCTTTTCTCATTGTCACCATTTGTGCTTGTTTGTGCTCCAGTGTTGGTGCCCTGGTGGGCGATGGTGCTTTTCAATTTCTTGGAATCTCTCTCGCGTTGATTAGATATACTGCCTCTTTTGCCTGCAGGGCGTCCCTGCTGCCTTCGTGGCATGCCCTGACTTCCACAGCCTCCTCCCGGCTCAGGACCCCCGGGTCTCCCCGATAATGTCCTCTGTGGTTCTGCTCCTGCAGGCCCTTCCCGCTGGAGATTCTTAGCTTCATCTTCACTCATGATCCCATCATTAAATCCTCTAGGTTCCTCTTCTTTGTGGATTCTCTGATGTTGAATAAGTCTCTCTCTTAGGACAAATTGTTGGCCACAGTATGGACACTTATAGGGTCTCTCCACCCTGTGGACTATGTAACGATGATATACAAGGATTGTCTTCGCTCTGAATCTTTTCCCACACTCAGTACATTTATAAGGTTGTTCCATTCTGTGACTCATGATGTGATCTTTGAGCACTGAACTCCGACTGAAGCTTTTCCCGCATTCTTTACATTTATAAGGTCTCTCTCCTTTGTGAGTTCTCAGATGTATCTGAAGGTATTTTTCTTGAGTGAAGCTTTTCCTACACTCACTACATTTGTAAGCCCTCTTTTCTGCACTAGTTTGATGATGCTTCATTAGGAGAGAGCAGTTATTGAAACTTTCCCCAACTTCAGTGTCTGTATTTGGTCTCTTCCCCATGCAGTCTCTATGCTGTGTGCTGGTGTCTTTGGATTTCCTGAAGTCTGTTTTGCTGCAAGTGGATTTACTTTGTCTCCAGTCTGGAGGGTCTCCGTGCTGCTGACTCACCTTGCCCCTACTCTCACTGGCATCTCCCCACTCAGGGCACTGGGGTTTCCCCGACAACATCATGTCTGGCTTTGCTCCCGCAGACCCTTTCTTCTGGGGATTCTTGTCCCTGTTCTCACTCACAATCCCATCGTTGAACCCTCTGGACGCCTCTTCATTGTGGATTCTCTGATGCTGAATAAATCTCTCTCTCAGAATAAAGAGCTGGCCGCAGTCTGGACACTTATGGGGTCTCTCCGACTTGTGTACTGTGTAACGGTGAAGAACAAGGCTTGTCTTGTGTCCGAAGCTTTTCTTGCATTTGTTACATTTATAGGGTCTCTCCTCTCTGTGAATTTTCAGATGTATCTGAAGGTATTCTTGTCGAGTGAAGCTTTTGCCACACTCATTACACCTGACGGCACTCTTTTCTGCACTAGTTTGCTGACAAGGTTGAATAAGAAGAGAGCTGTTACTGACTCTTTCCCCCAGTTCATTGATGGTATTTGGTGTCAACCCAATATGGGTTACTGGGTGGGCACTGGGGTCTATGGATTTCCTCAAACCTCTTTTGCTGTGAGTAGATTTACTCTTGCCTGGAAAGTCTCCTCTCTGCCGCCCCATTCTGTCCTGACTCTTGCTGACATCTGCCCCATCAGGGCCCTGCGGTCTTCCTGAGAACATCCTGTGCATCTTCACTCCCACAGCCCCTTCCTGCTGGGGACTCTCCTCCTTGTTTTCACTTGCTGTCCCGGTACCTGTTGGGAGAGAGAATCCAGATGGGATTCACTGCATGTGCTGGGGACAGAGTGGGTGGATTTATCATTGATAACAGAACCTGATAGGCAGGAAGTATATTCCACCAAGTGGCAGAGGAGGGGCGGGTTCTGCCTCAAAGTCCCATATGAGCCCTAAGAAAAAGGCTGAGGGAGGAAAAAGCTTCTGCCAAGGATCAGGCAGGAGAATTGGGAGCCAGGAGTGACACCTGCCATGAGGACAGGACATAATAGTGAGTCAGATGAGATGGGACAGAACAGGGAGAGGACTCAGCGGGTTTGCTGGGATCCCAGCTTTTCCAAGCCCCAGATAGTTTCTCACTCATTCCTCACCTGTCGTAGTGCCTCTTGGGATTTCCCTTTCCTCAGAGCCCTGGAGATCTGGGATCCACATCTCTTCCCCTCGCTCCATCTGGGACAGCACATCTGGTTTAGCAATCGGAAATCCTGCTCATTGGAAAGAGGTACATGCATCACAACATGTTAAGTATTCGTCGATCACTTAACTACAAAGAACATTCCAAGATTTTCTTTGCTGAAGGGGAAAGACATAATTCATATAGTTTATAAAAGATTCATGTATCACATTTTAGCAAGCAGACTGTACGGTGGGAAATGGGCTGTGTTGCTTATAAAAGATTTAGGCCATGTCTACACTATAGGGATTATAGCAACTCCTCACCTAACGAGATGAAAGTCTCGTAATTCTCCTGCATGACATCTCTGTAGAGTTCCTTCTGCTTTTCATCCAAAAGAGCCCATTCATCTTCAGAGAAGTACACGGCCACCTCCTCAAACGTCACTGGCATCTGAAATGACATGGGTCCCCCACTCAGCATCTGTCTGGTCTGGCCACAATCCCACCATTCAGGCACAAGCTGAGCAGCAAAGGGCAGAGCCATCATCATCAACGTAGCATTGGAGGAGGGGAAGGAATCCCATTTCCCACTATCCCATCCTCTTCCACACAGCAAGAGATGCTAGACTCAGCCTGCCCATCCCCACAGAGCTCTTAGCCCCAATCCACACCACTCAAGCAAACACCTGGAGCCACAAGGGAGCCCCACTCAGCACATGCTGTTCCTGCGATAGTCTCACCACTCAGTCGTGGGATGAACTACCAGGGGATGAAGTGAGCTATCCAGGATGTTGGAGAAGCACCACATGCACAAGGCACCTCTCAAAGAAAGGGGTGTGATTATTTTATTGATGGGGAAGAAAAAGTTGGAAAGACCATTGAGCAATGGAGGAGCCGGGAGGAGGTGAGACAAATGAGTGAGGACAGACAAGGAAGCAGCACGGCCTGGCAGGAGGAAGAGTGCGGACACAACTCACCATAAAGCCGAACCTATGGAGCGAGGCCACCATATCCTGGTCTCCTTCATTCCCCTTATCATAAGGAACAAACAAATAGGGTGCAGGAAGAGCTAAAGGATTACAAAGATACCATTAGAGGGACGCACACAAACTCATATGTTCCTGGACCTCACGACTCTACTAGGAACAGGGATTCACCCAGCTTCCACGTGCCACTAGACACCAAATGCTGTTCCAATGATTTCATACAGGCTGCCTTAGGGACTCCCCTCCCTGCTGTACTATCCATGCTCCCCAACACCACATGCATCTCTATACACAACTTATTACCTAGTTGCCGTGGATACTGCTGCATCTCTCTGAGGTCACAGCTTAGTTGTGGTCCTGGGTGGTGGAACCTCTGTGACCTTGAGCTGGACGGGGGCTCCATCATCTCAGAAATCCCTTCTCTTCCGATCACACAAACTGAGACCTGGGAAACAGATATGTTGTTAGCTGTGTGTGAGGGACAAAGGTAGCATCTGAGGGGCAGTGACAAGTGGCTCTCAGATTCTCTACTAAACAGAGTTATTGAAAGCTGATGGGCCTGCCACACACACGAAAGGGGCTCTGTGTCCCTCCACATTTCCATCTTCCAAGTTTCACCAATATCAGTTGGGTTCTGCACATTGATGACTAGAAGAGATCCCTCAATTTTGTATTTCTTCCTTGTAGCCTTCTGCCCAGACCAAACCGTCTTCCTTCCTGTGCTGCTTTTTTCTTCCTAGTGAACCCTTTCTGAACCCAGGTGATGTTACCTCAGTTCTGCCTTTTATTTGACTGGTCATAGCACCTAGGAATGTCAGATCACAATTGCACTCCTGCAGGTAGTTGGCTCTTTTTATGCTTTTTAACGAACATTATTATTATTTATTGGTATTACCCTAGAGCCCAGAAGTTCTAGTCATGGCCCAGGATTCCATTGTATTGGGTGCTGTACAAAGAGAGAGAAAAATGACATTCGATTTCCCAAAGAGCTTCCCTTGTAACATAATCCCTCTACATTTGAGGGGCATCTCTCAAAGGGGTATCCAATTTTCTCATGAGTATGAGTTAACAGAATTTTATTTAATGAAAATCTTTTTGTTTGAACCTCGACCAGATCCAGATTTAACTGTTCTTCTTTCAAGACCCTTTTTAGACCCAAACAAAGCTTTATACCCGTGCTCTACATTTTCATTGTACTTATCTTTTTGGTAGTGAGAGATTAGCTCTAGTTTGATTTAACTGAGTGCTTTTCCCGTAAGGGGCTCCAGTCATCATCATGTCAGAACTGTTAGGTTACCTTCGGCCTCTGTGTCAGACACAGCCTTGTCATAGGAAGATGCTGAACTCTGGAGTAACATTAAAATACGCAGAAAACCATCTGTTCTATGTTTCTTGTTAAATGAGAGAGCCAGTCTATATGATTTACCTGTGTCCAGCTTCATGGTTCAAGATGTATTTGTCATATTCAGATCAAAAAAGTTTTGACCCTCAAAACCGAGGACACACTTTATTTTACATTTCACATTGATCATTTGGACAAGGGTGCCTGTTTGCTAAGCCGTCTCTTACTTAACAGGTAGTAATTTCCAAACCATGCTAGTATAACCAAGGTATGGACTAAATCTTTACAAATTCCCTTGGTGCTTTTATCTAAAGACATTGGCCAGTGAGCAGCATTCTTTAATTTCCCATTTCAACTAGGGAGAAATTGAGATTACACTAACTAGTTTAAAAGCAATGCTGTCTGTCACTCTCACTTCCATAGCCTCCCAGGGACTGTCAGGAAAGTGACGCTATGTCTACACTCCACAGTCTATGCTGGAGCCCTGCATAGCCCCCTAGTGCAGATGCAATGTACGCTGACAGAAGTGTTTCTGATGGCAAGTGAACACCTCCCTGAACAGCATTAGCTATGCTGCTAGCAGCATTTTTCTTTCGGCATAGCTGTGTTCGCACTGGGGTTTTTGTCAGCATAGCCGTGTTACTGAGTCTAGTGTGTGGTTTTTCAGCCCCAACTGACATACCGACGCTGGCATAAGTTTTAAGTGGAGACCAGACCTTAGTGCCTCTTGTAGAGTACAACCAACTTTTGGCTGCACATCCAGAAGTGTAGCTGGTGCTCTTGCTTTTTCACTGTTTCTTTTGCCTGGAAGATGTTTACCTTAAACTAAACTTTACAGAAGCAAAACATAAAGGGATCGTTCCAATAAATAACCCCCAAATTGCTTGTTGAATCTAATTAATACTCCAATTGTATGGAGGTTAGACTGACTTTGCATTCACAATTGGAATTGCCAAAGATAAAACTACCGTAGCATAACATAGGATCTTTTAATTTCTCACTTGCATTTCATAGAATTATAGAAATGTAGGGTGGGGAGGGGCCTCAAAGGATCATCCAGTCCAGTCTCCTGGGCTAACGCAGGACCAAGTAAACCTTCTAGACCATCCTGGTCCAACCTGTTTTTACATCCTCCACTGGATGATTATTCCAGAGTTTAACTACCCACCTTGTTAGAAAGATTTTCCTAATACTACCAGACCTAGGACTGATCCTGGCGGAACCCTACTGGATACACACTCCCACTTTGATAGCGGACCATTGATAATTACTCTGAGTAGGGCCTCTCAATAATTTTTGCATCCACCTTATAGTAATTTAATCTAGACCACATTTCCCTAGTTTCCTTATGATAATGTTATGTGGGACTGTGTCAAAAATCTAAGTAAAACTGAGATATGTCATGTCTGCTGCTTCCCCCTATACATTAGGCCAGTAACCCTCAGCTTTCTTAGTGCTAGGTCAACAACCAGCATTACAAACTTTTTTAACCTTTTACTAAAGGTACTGAGGAAAAAAGAAAAAACAATTAAGCAATTTGAAATGTAAAGTATAAAGCAAGGCTTTCATTTCAACTATATTCCTTATTCCATTTTCCTTTAGCTGTGGAGAGTTTTTAGAAGAGGGGGGAGGAATCTTTTAGAGGGTGCTAAGGATGGTAACAACCTTCCTTTTTGTGGGAGAAGAGAAGAAGTTAGTTGAAATGGGCTAAAGTTGCTGTTTCTGTTTTTAAAGTCTGCTCTCGTGTCCGTGAAGACAGAACAAGACAAATGCACAGAAAAGGGAGAGGAAAGAACAAGACAGACAGAAAATGTAGTTCTGTCTTGCGTGCTGACTCCAAGGGCCTGGTCTACACTAGGCGTTTAAATCGGTTTTAGGAGCGTAAAACCGATTTAACGCCAAAACCGTCCACACTAGGAGGCACCTTATATCGATTTTAATGGCTCTTTAAACCGGTTTCTGTACTCCTCCCTAACGAGAGGAGTAACGCTAGTATCGGTATTAACATATCGGATTAGGGTTAGTGTGGACGCTGATCGACGGTATTGGCCTCCGGGAGCTATCCCACAGTGCACCAGTGACCGCTCTGGACCGCAATCTGAACTCGGATGCAGTGGTCAGGTAAACAGGAAAAGCCCCGCGAACTTTTGAATATTTCCTGTTTGCCCAGCGTGGAGCTCCGATCAGCACGGGTGGCGATGCAGTCCGAAATCAAAATAAAAAAAAGAGCTCCCGCATGGACCATGCGGATGTGATCGCTGTAAGGGCAGGCAAATCCGTTCTATCCGTTCTATCAGCGCTCCGTTACAGAAGATGAAATTCAGAATCCTTTTTTAAAAATCTCCAGACAGACGCCATAGCAGGGACTCAGCGCACTGCAGCGTGACAAGCGTAACGGAAAGCCAAAGAATCAAATGGATGCGCATGGACTGGAGGACTGAAGCTATCCCACAGTTCCTGCAGCCTCCTAAAATTATTTGCATTCTTGGCTGAGCTCCAAATGCTTCTAGGGTCAAACACAGTGCCCGCGGGTCAGGGCATAGCTTGGCAATCTACTCACCCACCCCCCACCCCCCACCCCAGAAGCGAAAGGTAAAACAATCCTCTGACTCTTTTACATGTCACCCTATCTTTACTGAATGCTGCAGATAGACGCGATAGTGCAGCACTCAACACCAACATCCTTGCTCCCCCCCCCCCCGCCATGGGCGGCTGATGGTACAAAAGGATGGAAATCCATCTTCATCATCAGCATAAGCTGATCGTACAAAATGATGGAAATCCATCCTCATCATCAGCCTCAGCTGATGGTACAAAAGGACTGGTAACCGTCCTCGTCATCAGCCTATTGGCCCTAATTTTTTCTGGTGGATGGATGGTGCAATATGGCTGGTAACCATCCTCATCATAGCAACAGGGGGCTGAGCTCCATCAGCCCCCACCCTTCATGTGTAAAGAAAAGATTCAGTTGCCCCTGGACTAGCAGTGGGATGCTGGGCTTCTCTCCTACACACTGCTTAATGTCCTGTCTGGACTATCATAGCAGCTGGAGGCTGCCTTCCACTCATTTCTCACTAACAAGTCAGTGTGTCTTATTCCTGCATTCTTTATTAATTCATCACACAAGTGGGGGGACAATGCTACGGTAGCCAAGAAAGGCTGGGGGAAGAACGGAATCAACAGGTGGGGTTGTTACAGGAGCACCCCCTGTGAATAGCATACAGATAATAATTTCTGCGGGCTCTGACACAGAGCAGGTGGTTCTCTAGCACACTTGCCTATATTAGGCAGCACTGATTCTATTTTTAGATACCAAAAAGGAGGGATTGACTCAGGGAGTCATTCCCAATTTTTGCTTTTGCGCCCCTGGCTGATCGGCCAGGGGCACTTATGACAGCAGCCAATGGTACAAAACGATGGAAGGTGCAATATGGCTAGTAACCACTCTTGGCTTTTGCGCCCCTGGCTGATTGACCAGGGGCACTAGCAGCAAATGGTACAAAAGGACTGGTAGCCATGATCATCCTCAGTTCCAATTTATGGAAGGGTTTGGATGGTGCAATATGGCTAGTAACCATCTCTGCTGTCATGCAAAAGCAAAAGCATGCTTCTGTGTAGCGCTGCTGAATCGCCTCTGTGAGCGGCATCTAGTACACATACGGTGAGAGTCACAAACGGCAAAAAAAGCTCCATGATTGCCATGCTATGGCATCTGCCAGGGCAATCCAGGGGAAAAAGGCGCGAAATGCTTGTCTGCCATTGCTTTCCCAGACGAAGGAGTGACTGACGACATTTACCCAGAACCACCCGCGACAATGATTTTTGCCCCATCAGGCACTGGGATCTCAACCCGGAAGTTCCAAGGGGCGGGGGAGGCTGCGGGAACTATGGGATAGCTAGGGAATAGCTACCCACAGTGCAACGCTCCAGAAATCGACGCTAGCCACGGACCATGGACGCACACCACCGATTTAATGTGCTTAGTATGGCCGCGCTCCACCCGATTTTATAAATTCTGTTTTACAAAACCGGTTTATGCAAATTCGGAATAATCCCGTAGTGTAGACGTACCCTTAGTTGCAATCTCGCGGCTGGAGAAACAGAAAAAAGAAAAAAGGTACTTGGTTGTGTTTTAAGGTTTGCAAACTCCTCATCCCAAAATTGGGATTTTCAAATCTTATTTGATTGGATGCTACCAAAAAAAAAAAATCACATTTGAACCTTTCTGATGTTAATAAAGGTAAGAACTTACAACTCACTTTATTTGTAGCTTTATTTGGCTTTGTCCATATCGTTAGTAATTTGTATGAGGTGAGGTTTTTTACAGGCCCATTGACTTTAACTGTAACTCTAGTGGGGGAATGTAGACAAGAAAGGTGTGTACACTTTGGATAATTAAATCTGGATAGGCTGGGTTGGACTGGAATTAATGGTGAGGTTTTAAAAAGTGGGAATAGGGGAAATAACTTGATTTTCTATTAAAGTGGGTTGCTTTGGAGTAAAACAGGACACTTTACGGAACCATATTGGTACCTCTTTTGATTGGTAACCATGCAAAAATAGCTATTTTTAGCATAGGTTACCCTTTTTTATTGGAGTTTTTTTACTTGGTCAGCCTTACCAGGCATGATGATGAATTTTGTAAAAAAAACCCAAAAAGTCTGCAGTTTAAACAGAACAGTAATTATCTTAAACACGTTAAACCTACAGATATAGGGATGCCCTTTTTTAGAGCAACAGGCCATCTGTGGTACTTTTCAGGTTTGAGTTCAAGTGTGATAGACCACCAAGGGAGGTGCATTAACGTGTTTCCTATAGATATCACCTTTGAGATGACCTATAGAATGGACAGCTACCAATTGCCGGTACACATCCTTGTCTGGGTTAAATACTGGTAACGAGACTGTGAATGAGACATACAAGGATCATGCCATTATATAATTTTTTTAAAAAGAACAACCGTTTTGGTTAGGGTGAGGTGTTACAGATCCCATCTTGTTTATAGCAGCCACTGATAAATGCCGGCATGAATTTAAACATGTGGATTGGGGTTTTATTTCAGCTTTTGAAAACATTTGGGACAGTACCAACTTAACAGTTGCTCATTTTTAATTAAGTGAGGAACCTTTTTTAATTTTAAGGATTGTAATGTACTAGTGATTGCATTTACAAATGTATTTTCCAAATGCAGAGCATATAATCTTTTTTAAGTGTTGATTCCTGTTGATTATTGTTTTAAGCGATTAGCTGATTAATTTTATGTTGGGTTTTATTAAATAGTTGGTTATGTTATGCATATTATAAACAGTAAATTGCTTTTTCTGTGATAATTTTTTTAATTTTTGGATTGACCACTTGTTTGGCTTTTTTTTGTAACACATAGTTTATATGTTTGCGATTTTTTAAAATATTCGCTTGGTTTTAAATTGACACTTTTGAATTAAATAGTTCTGTTAGGGATTTTAACCTTTTAAGGAGATTTAAGCTACGATTTCTTCTAGAGGTATATGGTTTATGGAATTTATTATTCATTCCCAACAGAACAATATTTTGCACTTGTTGATGTGAATAAAATTGCAGCCTAAGTTGTACTGAGAAAAAGGAAGGCACTTTGGTGTGCTGACAATAGCTAAATTTTTCTAGATACCAATTAGACACATTTAACACTACAGGAATATGCATAAACCGAACCTGATTACTTTTTTTATTATGGGTGTTGTGGTGAGACCACTAGCACGTTCTGGGTTTATTATTGGACAAGTTACATTATTTGGTATTGGATTATTATAATTATAGTTAATAATTGGATTTTGAACCTTAAGTTCAAATGTTACATTTAGTACATTTTTTGCTTTCTGATTTGGTTTGAAAATTAGCTATAATGAGCATTTTATATTGTTCTTTATTTTACGTTTACATAAGGTTAAACTCCCCCCCACACACACACACCATTATTAGATTATTATAAAACTTTAAAAAAAAAAGCGATTTGTAAGGTATTCTGTGTTTTAGGGAAGTTGAATTTGTTGGTGAGGAGTTACACGTTTTACATTCTTTCCCCTTTGAGTTATTATTTAAAGGCCAAATGTTTTTCCAGCCACTGGATGGCAACAAGATGACTTTAACCAATTGACATTTAAATGTGACATTTTTCCCTTTAATTTACTTAACCTGGTGTAGAGGACTGTGGATAAGTTTTGGGTTGAGTATAATAGTTCGTTTCTTTTGTGTTAGTATGTTTTGTTTTACATGCTTAGGCAATTGAGCACAACAGTGTAGTCTGGTTTTATGGGGTTGTAACAGTTTAGTTCCAAATTTGTGATTTTGGCTTAGTTTTACCCTTAGAGCAATGATAAGGGTGTCGTAAATTAGAAATATTAGTGTTTATTTTATGGTTGTAATTTGCTGGACTTCAGCTGTTATGATTATATTGGATGCTGTTTACCTAAGCTCTGAGGAGGAAGTTGCTTCTGCGACCTGAATGATTGATAGAGCTTTAACTGATTAGCATGGTAGATTTTGTTTTTATTACGCATGCCTTCTGTTATTTTAATGTTATGCACTGCTGAACTGAGTTTATTGATGACTTGGAAGGGTCCGATCCATTGGTTACACAGCCCATGCTCTAGTGCTTTATAGGATAACAGAATTACTTGGTTTTCAACCTTTTACATTGGTTTTTTTTTTGTTTTGGTTTTGGTTTTTATTAAAGTAAGCCTTTGCCTTTTGTTTGGCTTTTCCCAATTTAGCTGCTCCCTGCAAGTGGACCTGATTTAAATGTTTTTTTCAGATTTTGCAAGTAGGTGTCCATTTTTATTTTATTTAATTGAGTGCCACTGGTGTGCCAAATTAAATGGGGAGGTGGTGACTTGGATCTCTGCAGGCATGAATTGTTCTGGGCGGCATCTGAAAAGAAAGGAACACAGTCCCAGGCCCCTACAAGGGGTCCAAATGCATAACCCTGTTGAGGGGCACGCCCACTCAAAGGTCCAGGATTATTACATAGGTTAGGGTCATTTTGCCGATGCTGGTACCTAGGAAAACTAGGAACACCTTGGCCTAACCATGGGGGTCCCCCAATCCTCACCGTGGGCTTAGCTTGTGGTTCCTGAAGTATTGCAACAGGGACTCCACACCAACCTATTTCAGGGCCTTCCTGAGAATATGCCTTCGCCAGAGGTAGTAACAGAATATATATATATATTTTTAAAGAATTCCCCTAATTAGGCTTCTTTGGGGGCTAATTTATTAGCCCCTCCATTTTTTTTGTTGCATAGGGTTTTAATTTTTAGAGAGGGGTTTTTTTTTTGGTTTTTTTTTTACTTTAATTGGCCACCCTGGAACAGTGATTGTTACTGCTAACCAGCGGATGTATTTTACCAGCAATGCGTACCTGATGGGTGAGCCATTAGAAGATGTGAACCCATTTGTTTTTCAACATGGTAGAAACTTTGTGAGAGAATTGCATACCCATACGGAGTTTGAAAACAGACAGATACTTTGGTATGTGGTGGTGATGGAGAACTGCACACAGTACTCCAACACACAAGCCACCACTGCTATTTTAGCATACTGAGCCGGATGTGGAATGCATGCATATGCCTTCTTCCAAGGCTCTTTTTTCTCTTCGGGAGGAACTGCATAGATTTTAAACCCAGTATAAGGTTTGCCTTGATGGTAAATAACTAGAACCGTTAACAAAGAAATGATACCTTTTAATGGAATTTGTTTTCTGGCTTAACGGTTGGGAAAGCTTTTTTTTCCTTCCTCCTTAGATTCAATTGATTAAGATCAGGACACACATGTGGCTCCCCTTAGTACAGTAGGGTAGCTGGTAACAAAGATGGTGTCCTAACAAGTTTTATTGCAATTTTTTTTTCTCTTCCCCCCAGCAATGCCCAGTGGGCTAGGCGAGCATTTGAGACTTGCCCATCTTTTACCCTATTGGACAGTAAGAACGGAAGGGGAGTATGCGATGAGTGTAATATGATCGGGCTGAGGCCAATTAGAAAATAAAAGTGTTGTGTGGCCTAACTGGTGGCCAATAGGTACTTTTCATAATTGTCATACTTAAGTTCAATTGATGACATTAAACGTGAGGCATAGGCCACAGGTCTGATTTTTTCATGCCTCTCTTATGAAGCCACAGCCACTAACGCATTAACACTTACTGCTACCTTTAGCTGATCGGGTATTTTAGGATTTGGAGTGATCAACACCAGAACCTTGACAATGGTCTGTTTTAGCTGAGATACTGCTTCCGTGTGTTGCTCAGTTCATTTTCATTGGACACTTTTCTTTAACAGTTGGTACAAGGGACCTGCAATGGAAGCAAAATTAAGAATGACATTCTTGTGGTACCCAATTAAATACAAAAAGGATTTTAAAGCCGTTAGGTCCTGTGGTAAAGGCAATGTTTGAATTGCATTTACTTTTTGTTACGCCAGGGTTTTACCCCATTTTGTCAGGGTCAGGCCCAAGAAAGACACGGTTGGCCATTAGCTGTGCCTTGGCCAGATTGCATTTTAGCCCTGCTTCCTTTAGGATCTGCAGAAGCATGTCAAGCCTTTTCAGATGCTCCTTCTTGGTTCATGTTGCTAAACAAAGGTCATTTACGTATTGAAACAGAACAGTTGGTTTAGAAAATTACGACAGTACGCACCTCATTTGCGCATAGAATGAAGCTGGAGAATTTTTATACCCCTGGGGTAAACGTGTTCAGGAATATTGGCCCCCCTGGAAACTAAATGCAAAACGGTACTGTGAAATGCAGGCCAATGGCAATGTCCAAAAGCTGTTACTGATGTCAAGGACAGTAAACCACACAGACTCTGGATCAAAGGACTTTATTAGATCTGGCATTTTGACCACTGTAGAGGCACACGTGGGTGTGACCTGATCTAGGCATCTGTAATTAATTGTGAGATGCCAAGAACCATCTAGTTTCTTCACAGGCCAAATAGGGGAATTGGCAGTGGAAGTACATCTATGTAGTATTCCCTGTGTCAGCAAAGACTTGATAGTCTTTTCTATGTATGGGTTTGCCTGATCTGGGTAAGAATATTGTCTTTGGGCTGATACATCTTTTCCTTTTACAACAATAGTGACTGCCATACAGCCACAATCATGTTTGTGTTTAGCAAAGGCACCCGCATGCTTGCGAAGTAAAGCCTGTAACTCAGATTGGTTTGCATGATTAGCCACTATTTTGCTTAAATCATACCCCTCCACTGGACACACCATGCCATACTCAGGTATAATTACTGGTGAGTCACCCGTTGCCTGTTCTACAGTAAGACACAGCCCTGTTTGTATAGGAAATCAGTTCCAATAGGCAATTCTTTGGGTTTGCTAATTTTATTAACGCAAAGGTATGAACCTTTTTTAGGTGACCTATCTGTACTTTAATGGGTTTAGAAAGTGTGGTAACAACCCGATTGCTTGCAAAAGTTGAAAGTGTTTTTGTACGCCCTGATGACAGAGAAGAGGATCTAGGATCCTTGACATGCATAATGCCAATTGCTGCCCCAGTATTTATAATAAAATTCCTGTGGCGGCCCCTTACCGTTGCAGATACAGTGGGTCTCCCACTTGCATCCCTGCCTAAAGGGACTATGACTTCGCTTGCGGCCGGTTGGCATCATGCCGAGTAATTTGTAGAGTATGCAGAGAAATAATCTATGGGTTTTCCTTTTATCTCTTCGGAGGCAGCCAACTCTGGAGGAGGAGAGGCTGTCCACCGGAGAGAAGGAAATGGATCAACAGAGGCCACTGGACGGTTCGAGGGTGCTGGGCCTTGCCTTCCATCATCAGCTCATTCACGTGTGCTTGGAGTTCCCGGATATTCCGTCATTGAGCCTCAAGCGTCTGCTGCACTGTCTTAAACATTATTACAACTGAGTTTTAATTTCTGTGGGGAGGCAGTGACTTGGATCTTCGCAGGCGTGAATTGTTTTGGGCGGCATCTGAAAAGAAGAAACACGGTCCCAGGCCCCTACATGGGGTCCAAACGCATAACCCTGTCAAGGGGCACACCCACTCGAAGGTCCAGGATTACTACGTGGGTTAGGGTCATTTTGCCGATGCTGGTACCTAGGAAAACTAGGAACACCTTGGCCTAACCATGGGGGTCCCCCAATCCTCACCGTGGGCTTAGCTTGTGGTTCCTGAAGTATTGCAACAGGGACTCCACACCAACCTATTTCAGGGCCTTCCTGAGAATATGCCTTGGCCAGTAAGGCTAATGCCTTCTTTAAAGAAGTGCTATCATTTATATGCATGTTCCCCATTTTCAGGAAAAGGTTAAGAGAGTTATTGACCAACAAACTAACATATGGTGGCTTATCTGTTTTTTTCTTTTATGTGACTCTGCTATGCTGCACTTAACCGCAGGTGAAACTGATGTGGGAACTCATTAGGTCTCTGCTTTAAGTTAGATAGGATGGCCACTTCAGCTTGCCCCAGATGCTGATTATGTTCCAATAGGACTACTGTGTCTTTAAAAGATCTCTCTCCTACCCTAAACTCAGGTGGCAAAGTACTCCATAATGCTCAATTCACTGTGAGGAGTTGTAAGATTTTAGCCCAATCTTTTCTTGGTAAGCCAGACACTTCTGCTGGTTTTTGTACATGTTGTGCATGCATTGCAACTGAAGAATCCTCCATCATTCCCACTTGCTTAGCTACCAGATCTAGGGTCTTAATATCTGTAACAACTGCTACATGGCAATCAGAATTAGAATTTGAGGATCTTTTCTCCAGATCAGGATTTGGGCTTTTATTTGAGCTTGAATCTATAATTTTTATGTTTTGACTTTTTCTACCCAAATTCACATTTTTCCCCTTGGAGCTATTAGAACTTTCCTCTGGAAATAATCCTGGATGAGCAGGGAAACTTTCCATAAAACCTCTACATCCTACACTCAAGGCATCTCCACACTGACGCCGGACATCTTTCAGTTCATTAAGATCTGATGTAGTAGGGTGTTCTACTGGTACACCAGGTAATACCAGCATATACCAAGGGGGTGTAGAGGGTTCACAAAATTCTAGGGACCCAGGCAATGTTAATGATTGCCCAAATGCCAATAAGTGTCCACCCAAAGGGGCTGGGTCTCTTGATCTATATGGTGCCAATGTAACATTGGGTGGAGGAGCAGGAATTGCATCCCTTGGTTATCGTATCTTTCTCTGTTGTAACCTAGAGATTACTACATCACAGGCACTAGCTACTCGTGTCACTTGTGACACCGCATCTTCTAGTCCCTGAACAATTAGTCTCTAAAGGCCCTCCCTCTTCACTATCAGGGGAGGACACTAACAGAGGAGAGGATATTTCCTCCCCCTTTGCTCTGCTCACCTTATCCTTTACATCACTAATCGCCTTCTCTGTGATGACACTCAACTCCACCTCTTGTGATGCTATCCTAGGACTTCCTTTTTTTTTTTAAATCTGCAGACTGCTGGTAGCTGCTGCACTGCTAACTTCCTCTTTTGACTCTCCCAGTGGCTTCTAAGACTCAATCTCCAATTCCGCTCCTAAAGGTACTGTATCTGCCTGAACTAACTCTTTCACCCTACTTTTAGTAATTTGCCCTGCAAGTTTCTCTATCTTCGTCAGTTTCACCATGCCAATAGAATCATAGAATATCAGGGTGGGAAGGGACCTCAGGAGGTCATCTAGTCCAACCCCCTGCTCAAGGCAGGACCAATCCCCAGACAGATTTTTGCCCCAGATCCCTAAATGGCCCCCTCAAGGATTGAACTCACAACCCTGGGGTTAGCAGGCCAATGCTCAAAGATGGGAACTGATTCTTTGTCCTCCTCTAACACATTTTCTATATTTTCCAACTCTTTGATTCTTTTCAACAGCCGACCTCAGTCTGATTTATAGCCGTCCAGTGATTTTAAGCTGACATTCACTTGCTCCTGCCAACAACGTGCTTCCTCTCCTGCTTCCTATATTTGGTACCTACACCGTTTTAATGTTTTCTTTAACTTCTGCTTCTTTTGGGAAAGTACTGACTGTTTCTTTGACACTACATGTAGCTGATTTGTTAAATCCTGAATAACTTTTCCTCCCTCATCCAAAGTTTGCTGGGCTTTTCTGAGTAACTAATTTTTTATTCAATTTCTTTCCTAGTGAACTACAAGCCACGAGCAGACATTCAACAGCTATTCCCTTCACCAGTTTAGCCTCTTTTATTTATTTATTTTTTTTGCTTTGTTTCTACATTAAACACCTCACTTACAAAACCCCACGGGTTAAAATGCTTAGAGATCATTTCGCTATTTCTCAGCTGTACTAAACCTCCATCATGTTACTGAATGTATTTTCTGGCAAAGTTTTGTAAAGCCATACTGTGGGTAACTCCAACAGACTCTACTCTTGCCCTTGTTCCACTCATCTTAACATGCAACATAGAATTCATTTCAATTCTAAAACTTCACTATTGACTAGCCTATGTATTACAGGTCTGTCGCATCTTAGGCGCATTTAACATGTGTGATTTCAGCTTTACGTGGTCGGCAAAAACAAGAAAAAAAAACAACAACAAAAGAGAAAAACAACAATTTAAATACTGTTTCTATAGTGCGGGCGATTCCGCCTGCCATTACACTCAATGTAATTTTGACTATACGCGATTTTTGCTTTACGTGCTAACTGCGGAACGTAACCCCAGCATAAGATGTGACAGACCTGTAAACTATATAATGAACACTCTGCTGTTCTTTACTCTGAAACGGAAGGTGTCCCTTCACAGAAACACCCCAAATCGTTTTTTACACTTAGTTCAATAAGTCCCAAATAAACGATAGAGTGGTGGGGGCGCATTCCCCTCTCTTCCCTTGATGGCTCGAAGCTGATTGAGAGGTCTCTTTTCCTCTGTTGGTACCTGCCAAACAGCTGGGGAAAACTGAGGCACATGGATCAGAGGTGTAGTCCGGGAGAGTTGAGGGGACTGAAATAAAGTAGCTCGAATCATACAAGTTCTAAGTTACTGTGGCCTCTTGGCAGCAATTAATACATAGATTTATTAACCCCCACACCACCACTAGTGTGGGTCATCGGGCCCGATGCTACTGCTAATATCTTATCGGTACCATTTGTTATAACTTCAACCTTTAACAAAGCCCCTAAAATGTGTGTATCACTTTAAATAATAATACTATAACTTTATCTTGCAAGATTAAATTCAAAACCTCTAAGCTAAAACTTTAAGTCAAACCACAGTACATAACAGGAAATTCTGGAATCGCTGCCAAGAAGCAGTCACAGGAAATCAGGTTCCTGTGTTCTTAAGAGTGAGTGAGTAAGACACACAATCTTGCTCTCTAACTCTAAGGGTATGTCTACACTACTAGCGATCGATCTATCGGGGATCAATTTATCGCGTGTGGTGTAGACACAATAAATCGATCCCCAATCGCTCTCCCATCGACTGCTGAACCCCAGCTCGGTGAGAGGCGGAAGCAAAGTCGACGGGGGAGCCGCGGCAATCGACTCCGCACCATGAGGACGTGAGGTAAATCGAACAAAGCTACGTCGACGTCAGCTACGCTATTCTCGTAGCTGATGTTGCGTATCTTAGGTCGATTCCCCCCCCCCCCCCCGCCAGTGTAGACCAGGGCTAACTCTTCACTTATGCCTCAGGTGAGATTCTCAGGGGTCTAAAGATGCCTGGAATCCCTGTCACACACTCAAGTGTCCTGCCTGTTGTATGTTGTACCCCTATAAAAAGATCTTGTGTGCTTTTTATATAAGCATAACATACCTTGCTCACCAGTCTGTTGCCTGATTTAGGAGGTTAATAATATTAATTTGGATAGTATTGGTTTTAGGCTCGCCAATTTATTTGATTAGAACAGGGATAGGCAACCTATGGCACGGGTGCCGAAGGCGGCACGCGAGCTGATTTTCAGTGGCACACACTGCCCAGGTCCTGGCCACCGGTCTAGGAGGCTCTGCATTTTAATTTAATTTTAAATGAAGCTTCTTAAACGTTTTTTAAAAACCTTATTTACTTACATACAACAATAGTTTAGTTATATATTATAGACTTATAGAAAGAGACCTTCTAAAAATGTTAAAATGTATTACTGGCGCACGAAACCTTAAATTAGAGGGAATAAATGAAGACTCGGCACACCACTTCTGAAAGGTTGCCAACCCCTGGGTTAAAGGAACAAAGGATCCCACCATACGGGCATGGGGAACACCATAAACAGCCATAAACATTCACAGTCTGTTTCTCACACATCCCAGGCCTCCTTCTCAGGCCTTGGCTGCACTGTGGTGATACCACAGGTCAGATACTTGCTCTGGTGGTGGCCACAAGCCCTCAGGCTATAGGTGGTAAGACCCTTCTTCCCCATATTGGCCCTCCCATAGGGTTCACGTTAGGGTTGTCAACTTTCTAGTGCACAAAACTGAACACCCTTGCCCCATCCCCCACCCCTTCTCTGAGGCCCTGGCCCCACTCACTCCAGCCCCCCCTCCCTCTGTCACTTGCTCTCCCCCACCCTCACTTACTTTCACTGGGCTGGGGCAGGGGTTTGGGATGCGGGAGGGGATGCGGGCTCCAGCTGGGGGTGCGGACTCCAGAGTGGGGCCAGAAATGAGGGGTTCAGGGTGTGGGAGGGGCTCCAGCACAGGAGGGGATGCGGGCTCTAGGAGTAAGTCAGGGTGCAGAAGAGGGTTCTGACCTGGGGCAGGGGGTTCGGTCTCTGGCTGGACGGTGCTTACCTCAGGCGGCTCCCAATCAGCAGTGTAGTGGGGCTAAGGCAGGCTCCCAGGAAGTGGCTGCCATATCTGGACCCTAGGCAGACTGGCGGCGGCGTGGCCAAGCAGCTCTGCGTGGTGCACACTGCCCATGCCTGCAGGCACCACCCTGCAGCTCCTGACCAATGGGAGCTGCAGAGGCAGCACTCGGGACAGGGGCAGCACACCCCAATCACACCTGTGCCTAAGGGCCACAGGGACATGCCAGCCGCTACTGGAAACTGTGCCTAGCTAGGGCAGGCAGGGAGCCTGCCTTAGCCCTGCTGCACCGCTAACTGGACTTTTAACAGTCCAGTCAGCAGTGCTGACCGGAGCCCTAGGGCCCCTTTTCGACTGGGCATTCCAGTTGAAAACCAGACGCTTGGCAACCCTAGTTCCTGTGCCCTCTCCAGTCTGGCAACATCTCCCTGCACTGGGCCCTCTGTCCAGGATTCCCCCCTCACTCTCCCCAGCTGCTCACCACATTTGGCTGCAGTGTTACTTGTGGTACAGCCAGCATCCGCTATCCTGACTCTGGCCCCACAGCTCCCTGCTGTAGCTCAGCCCTGGCTCACCATGGGCATAGCTGGTCTGAGCTGTTTCAGATCCCTAGCTCTGGCTCCTCTGCCTCCAGTTCAACTTGGCTCCTCTGGCTTAGTGCTGCTGCTCTGCCTCCAGTCCAGCTCAGGCTGCTGCTCTTTCCTTATCTCTGCCCTGATCTGGCTCAGGCAGCTCCAGCTCACACAGAGGACAGCCCGAGTGCCTGACTCCTCACTGGCTTGCTTGCCCTGTCAATCGGACTGACCTGGAGCACTGTCCTCTCCCCATTGGTCCTGGGGACTGTCGTTCTCTTTAACCTTACATTTCAATTTATTGAAATTTTCTTGGGTCAAAATTGATACCTGTGAAATATTGCAAATGCTTTTCTACACAGGACAACAACCAGAAAAGCTAAGATGAGTGCTCCACTGCTTCTCCCCTTCTCTTTGTACTTAAAAAAAAAAATCAAGTGTGGATGACACCAGAACCATACCAAACTTTAAAAATGTTGAAAACAAGTAAAAGGCCTGATGATTAATAGTTTTTAGGGGAAAACACTCCTACAGTCTTCTATGGTGGCCCTGACTGTCAGTGCAAAACTAAGGCCACTTCTGAAAGAGAGCATTCACACAGAGGTTTAAGGCATTGTAACTTATGTGCATTAATGTCACACCTTTAGTGTCACACCATGTAGACTAGCCTTTAATAAACTAAGGGGAAAGAAATAAGTGAAATTAAGGGAGGAAAAGTCTCTATTAATGCTTTAGTTTAAAATGTTTTAATTGTTTTTTTTTTCCTGATACCCACATAACTGGGGGCTGCAGGCATTCAGATGCAAATACCTCTGATGGCAAAGGAACAGTGTTAGCCACATAATCAGTGTCAGGGTTGTCAAGTTCTGAATAATAATGGTTCATTTAACATCTGTCCTCTGTGCTAAGAAAAGGGGTGTTTTTAATCACAGGGTAACAAACATGCCTTACCTATCCCACTGTAAAAACACAGTGGACCTAAAGCACTTTTAGTTTCACCAAAAGACAAGCTAGGTGATATCACCACCATGTCCCCACCCAACCAATGCAAAGAAGTAACAGTATACTCATTGTTTAAAAAAAAAAATCATTGACTTTGGCAGTAACGATCAATAAACCTGTCAGAATGAAGAACATCACTGAAATGTGCCATAACAAAATATACATAAAAGTCAATGAAATTAAAATATGTAATTAGAAGAATAAACAGTTTTGTACAAAAATCAACATCTATGTATGCAACAAATTAAGTAATAGAAGAGGAAAGTGTAAACTTCAATATTTTCAGGATGGGGAATTACTTACAGAAATAAGGATTTTTAATAAGGCTGCAGTTATAAATGGGGAGGGGGAGGAAAACCCATGTTATCCGAAGTCCAAAATGGTGTTGAATATTATAGGAATGTACAACTCTTTTAGGTACATGGAATCTTTGGGGTAGATACATGCTTTTGCTGTATGCCCTAAGGGCTCAGAAACAAAAAGGCAAATTAAAAGAACCCAAAATGTATGTATATATTTATTTAACTTCATGACTTTGGGGTGTATAACTCATGATTTGAGTGGAAATCCATCAACCTCATGAAGAAACTTGCACAAATACAGACGGATATCATCTTCCTTTCTAACCTCGTTATCTCTAGCTTGCTTCTTGCTTGCTTATATATACACACCTGCCCCTGGAAATTTCCACTGCTTGCATCAGAAGAAGTGGGTATTCACCCACGAAAGCTCATGCTGCAAAACGTCTGTTAGTCTATAAGGTGCCACAGGACTCTTTGCTGCTTCTACAGAACCAGACTAACACGGCTACCCCTCTGATTCATGATTTTTGAATGCTTGTGGTTGTCAACCTATATTTAGTACAAAAAAATTACAGTAGAAATTTGCCTTTGAGAAGGATTTCACATAAGATAACATGGTGCCCTTAGGGCCAGATTTTTAGATATATAGGGCCTGGTATTTAGATGACTAGTGGGATTTTCAAAAGCATCTAGGTGCTTTCAACCTTTAAAAAAAAACATATGTGTCCTTTAATGAATCTTTGGGAACCGAATTGCACACTCCGGTGGTGACCGCGGAGATGGCAACAGGGCTCTGGATAAAGAGACCAAGGAACAGTTGGCAAAGCCAATCCCCGCTGGCAGACCAAAGGAAGGTGAAGAAGTTTGGCCACCGACCCAGAAAATCAGGGGGCGCCTCGAAGTCAGGGCGGGATCCCCCAGAATAAACGTGTGTGCCGGTAAAAAGAAAAACGCCGCCTGGAAATCCAGCCTCGCCAGGCAAACGGGCAGCGCTGCCCTAGACACGCTGGGAGCCGTTGGGCGGCCGTTACGCGGGGCGCGCGGGCGTTATTCTGAGCAGGACGGACCCGCCCGCGGCGCGTGACGTTAACCCGGCTGCTGAGGGGAGCGGGGAGCAACCGGGCGCGCGCGTCCCCGCGCTCAGCCCGCGTAACGGCCACCGCGCCCCTTCCCCTCAATAACCGCCATGGCGGCCGCCTCCCCGCTCCCCGCTCCGGAACGGCCGTGCCGCCACACAGACAGGGCGGGGGGAGGCACTGCCGCCCCCCGCGGGCCGCTGACCGCACACAGCCCAGCCCCGCGCTCTTACCTGCAGCCCCGGGAGCTTGGGAATGATCCTACCGCCGCCACTGGCCTCCCTACCCGCTCCCCCATCCCGCCCCCTCGTCGGCTTCCCCCAATCAGCAGCTGAGAGGAGACTGGAGTGACCGGCCTCCTAACCAATAGCAGCGTCCTACGACCCAGGGCCCCCGCCGGGGTGATGACAAGTGGCTCTGACAGCCGGGGGCAGCGAGAGAACCGCGCGGGAAGCTCTCGGCGTGTTCCTGTCCCCCCCCAGGCTGCCGGGGGGAGGGGGGTGTTGGAGCAGTGGGAGGGGGGCGGGCAGTGAGTGTGCGGGGAGCAGTTGGGGGGGAGCAGTGAGTGTGGGAGGAGCAGCTGGGGGGGCAGTGAGTGTGGGAGGAGCAGCTGGGGGGGAGCAGCTGGGGGGGAGCAGTGAGTGTGGGGGGAGCAGCTGGGGGGGAGCAGTCCCTGGGGCAAAGCTCCTGAGTGGGGGGGGAGCTGCAGAAGAGTGGGGGGCTGGGATCAGCTAAGTGGGTCTTGGGGGCGCTCAGAGCAGCAGGGAGCCCTGTCACCTTGTTAGCCAAATAGGCTCGTTCCCCCTGGAGCGTTCCCAATTACCCCAAGGAGGCACGGAGAGACAGGGGGACGGTTACCAGATTCTTTATTCAATCAGCTGAGTGGGTGTCTTTCTCGGCTCGTGCCTGAGAAGGAGCACACCATACAGGCCCGAAGCATGTCCTTTTATACCCACGAACAAACAACTTAGCGTGTCGAATTCTGCTAACCTATGCATTCTTTACATTTGTGTCTGGCAGAAATTAGGGACCATCTGTTCGCCTCCCCCCTTTCCCTCACATTCCTTTGTTATGGTTCCCCCTTCCATACATCCTCTTCCATGGGCAGGCACATCTGTTTAACTCATTCCCATTTTTGGTATACAATATATATATATCTTGTGTCCATGTAACTTTGGACGGGGGTAGCAACTGGAAAAACAAGCGGGGAAAATGACAAATGCCTGAGGATATATTTGGCTTAAGCATATATCTGGTCTTATTTGGCTTAAGCATATATCTGGCCTTATTGTCTAACAACCTCTCCCCAGGGAAGAGACCGGGGACAGGCCCTTCTGGTCCAGAGCCATCACGGCCACTAGCACCAGGTGCTGCAAATTTTGCTGGCAGGTGCTGAGCTGGCAGGGGATGAAGGCTGTGTTGCTGGCCACAGGCTCCAGCATCCATCTCCCCCCTGTTCCCCTCTGTAATGGCCACAGTGCCCCCTTCCCCTCTGTAATGGCAGTGCCGTGATACCGAGAGGGCGGGGGAGTCATCTGCTGCCCCCCATGCGGCACTGAGGTCTGCTGGTTGCATATGGCCTGTACTCCTGCACAGCACAGGCTTCAGAAGTTCGCACCCAAAGTCCATGCCAGACTTTACCCCTGACAGCATTCTGCACCCCTGTGAGGGTGCAGAATTCGTATGGCCCGCATTTTTCTGTGCCCACACACACACACACACACACATATACATGCAGAAAAATGCAAAAAAATCTGCCGCGCGTCTGTTCCAGCGTTCCTGGAGCAGCCTCAGAGACGGGACGGGGGCTGGGCATGCATACCTGCATGGTTGATCATCGTCAGGAGGGCAGGGTGGGGCTGGGCCTAGGTGTGTGCCAACAAGCGAGAGAGAGAAAGAGACTGTGTCCCTCTCGCTTGCTACTGCAGCTTGCTGGCATGGAAGGGATGTGTTTTTTTATCATGGCATGTGCTTTTTATTATGCACAAGGCAGGCTAGAGGCAGAAATGTAACAGCCTGCCTGTTAGTTAGTTGATCTCATATTCTGGGGCACAAATGTAGCAGCCTGACTGCGTAGTAACAGTTAAAGTTGCTGTTGATGGATAACTGATCTCATTCTCTGAGGCAGAAATGTAGCAGCCAGTCTATGTCGTAACATTGTCAATGTTCCTATTGTTAGTTAACTGTTCCCATTCTCAGTCAATTCCCCCAGGAGCATTAAAACTGTGAAAGTTTTAAGGCCCCTACATTGCCACAGTGATGTAAAGGAGCCCATAGGCAGCGAGTTATATGGGGCCATGGTGCCCGAGCTCCACCACTATTCAGGAACATGGGCCCGGCTCCACCAATGTTTGGGCTTATATTTTACGTACATTTTGATGTGAACAATAACTCTGTTCACAATTGTCCACTGAGCATCAACTTGAAAGGCATGCTCAACCTTATTTTCATAGGTGCGGGAAGTAGGGATGCGGGGGGTGCTGCAGCACCCCCACATTTTATGCAGGGTACCAGCTGCTGCCTGGGGCCTCTACTGACAACCCCGCACCCGGAGGGTCTGCTGCCGGCCAAGGCTCCATTCCCGGCCATGCACCCTGGGTCCCAGTGGTGGCCACAGCCTCAGCCCCCTTACCCCTGTCAGGGTCCCCCCTCCCAGAGACATGGCCCTGCTCCCAGGTCCAGCTGGAGGCATAGGGTGGACAGGGGTAAGGCTAAATATTGGTTTACAAGGCACATGTGGGGGATGGGTGTTGGACCCATTCTGGCCACCACCAAAAATTATACAAATCTGGAGCCCATGAAGGAGCCATATTATAAATGACTGCTTGCCTATATATCTTTTCTTATTTTCATAGAATTTTAGTTTATCATAGAATATCAGGGTTAGAAGGGACCTCAGGAGGTCATCTAATCCAACCCGCTGCTCAAAGCAAGCCCAAGCCCCAGATTTTTACCCCAGTTCCCTAAATGGCCCCCTCAAGGATTGAACTCACAACCCTGGGTTTAGCAGGCCAATGCAATTTAATTTAACAGTCACTTGTTCTCCTATGCCAAGACAGGCAGGCACACCTGAACTTCCTTCTCTGTACCATTTATTACTGTACATACTTAAACAGTCCCTCTTATTGGTCTCCAGTTTTCCCAGGCCTTTGATCATCCTAACTGACTTTCTCCGAAGCCCCTTCACTTCTGCAATAGCCTGTGTGAGAGAGGTGCCCAGTACCGCCTAGGGGAGGTCACACCTGAAAGGCAGTGCAGTATGTTCTGTATTTAGCACGTTGACAACTTACTGTACGCAGATTCCAACATCTGGTTGATACCCCAGCGTTCATACTCCGTGATCCCCATGTCCTTCAGGATCTGGGCCATAACCTGAGCATCCTTAGGCACACTCTTGGAAGACACCATCTTACTTCTTATGGGTTTATTTGTCATATTATTATAGAATTATATTAGAGAATATTTTGGCTGTGACACAAGGGACCTGCAGGCCATATCCTGTATGTTGAGCTAAGGCGAAGTTAGCATACATATGTTTGGGACTTTTCACCTAGATAAGGTCCATATATGGCTGTGACTCTAAGCAGAGGATGTGCTAAAGCAGGTTGGCATAGGGGCTTTCCTAAGTTCATATCCTTTTAAACTTAACAGGTACACCACAACTTGAAAAGAACTGAAATAACCAGTTAGGACAGAAATAACAAATGTGATACCTAACCACAAAAGGGCCATGGTAACGAACTGACGTATATGATAATAAGTTGAGATCATTGATATACTAACCTATAGGAAAAAGACACACCAACATTAGTAAAGTGAGCAAATACAAATAAGGAAAAGGGGGAAAAATCCCCTACTGAATATGCATCAAATATACCAGCATCAGCGCAACATATTATAAAAGTGGCATCCCAGCCTAGGGACGGTAGGAGAGAAAGATGTAGTCCTTGGGAGGTGCCAGAGTGATGGCCACTGGGGATGAGGGGGAAGGTGATGGTGATGACGAAGATGATGGCTAAGACTTCAGGTTGTTCTACAGGAGATGGTGAAAGTATATGGATGTGCAGATGTACATTCTATAGTATCTCTATCTATCTTACTGAGTTGGGGTGTTTGTGACTGTGCTAAATGTATTCATAAACTATATTTGTAACTATAAAAAAAGAGTTCCTATAGTGTGAGTTGTTGCAACTGTGCACATCGGGGTTCCCAACTATATAATAATTTGAATAATACTGGGCCTGATCTTGTCAACCCTCAAAGTGATAACTGGGGATTCCTAAGTAATTAATATAATGAATACATAACCCCCCTAAAGACCAGGGAACAAGCAGTAGTTACAAGCACCATTAAGGCACTGCAGAAGCTAGCCCAGAAGGTGTCGTAGAGAGAGCCTGGAGCACTGGGCCTGGTGCAAGATCTGAGGCCTGAGCCAGAGGCTGTGAACCAAAGTCAGGCCATGTAGTAAAGCAGATGCTTACGAGTTCACTGTCCAGTAAGTGAACTTGGCAAAGTTGTTGCTAGTGCACTAGATATCTAGGTAAATATATTCCAGCTAGTACAGATACGAGATAAGATGGTTTGACAAAGCAGGGGGTTGGATGCCAAATCCCAGTGAAAAAAAGAAGGTGGTGGGGGCAGGAAGATAAGTGTTATTCCCTTCTGGGGTGAGGTCTGCAGGGCCGTCCTTATCCATACGCAAACTACGCAGCTGCATAGGGCACCAGGAAATTTGGGGCACCTGAGCCGGCCAGGAAAGCTGCCCCCACCCCTGCTCTGCCCCAGCCCCACCCTCCACCCCTTCCCCTGAGCTACATCCCGGGGGACTGCAGCAGGGGTCGGGCACGCCCTGCACTCACCGGGTGGTGGCAAGTGGAGCAACCCAGCCCCAGCCCACTCCGTTCCACCGGCTCCCAGCTGCGCCGCCAATGAGTGCTGGGGGGCACTTCTCCCCTGCCCCCCAAGGCTGGGAGCCAGGGGAGCAGAGTGGAGTGGGCTGGGTCACTCCACTTCCAACCGCACCATGAATGTGGGGTCGGGCCTGCCCTGCAATCACCGGGCGGCGGGAAGTGGAGCGACCTGGCCCCAACCTGCTCCACTTCACCGGCTCGTGCTGGGGGGCAGTTTCCCCCCTACCCCCTCTAAGCTTTCTCCTGGCCCCCCCAGACCTTGGGTGCCCCCCCCGTGGAGGCCTGGGGCCATCTCCCCCCCCCTTCCGGGGGGCAGCATAGGGCACCACAATGTCTAGGGACAGCCCTGGAGGTCTGGCTAGAGTCCTAAGCACCATTTGACCTTTTTCTCTCCAGCGTTTAACGATGGGGCTAATTAGGCCGCATTGAAAGTCACAGCTTCCTTTTAGTGATTGTCAGAGATTGAGTCCTGAGAAGCAGGTCTCGGCTAAGGGCTCTGCCTTAGATGCGGGGAAAGGGCAGCGGGGAAAGGAAAAGCAATGCACACCCAGGGATATCACTCGGAGCTGAAATCACTGCAGACCTAGGTTCAGCAGCAGCAGCAAAAAGCGGTGGCAGCACATGAGCCCCAGCAGCAGTTGCAGAGGCACACACTGACTGCAGACATTGCTCAATGCCTCCCTCCTTTCCGGGGTGGGAGGTGAACCCTTTAGGGTTGCCAGGTGTTCGGTTTTCGGACGTTAAAAGTCCAGTTAGCACAGGGCTGGCAGGCTTCCCGCCTGGCTCCGCGCGGCTCCCCGGAAGCAGCAACATATCCCTCAGCTCCTAGGCAAAGGGACAGCCACGGGACCTCTGTGCATCACCCCTGCCCCGCCCCAAGTGCTGGCTCTGCAGCTCCAATTGGCTGGGATCTGCGGCCAATGGGAGCTGTGGGGGTAGCACCTGCTGCGCCTCCGCCTAGGAGCCGAGGGACATGTTGCCACTTGCAGAGAGCCGCCGAAGGTGAGCCCCCTCAGTCCAATTTTTCCACATCCTTCTTGTAGTGTGGGGCCCAAAACTGGACACAGTACTCCAAATGAGGCCTCACCAATGCCAAATAGAGGGGAATGATCATGTCCCTTGATCTGCTGGCAATGCCCCTACTAATACAGCCCAAAATGCTGTTAGCCTTCTTGGCAACAAGGGCACACTGCTGACTCATATCCAGCTTCTCATCCACTGTAACTCCTAAGTCCTTTTCTGCAGAACTGCTGCCTAGCCAGTTGGTCCCTAGTCCATAACAGTGAATGGGATTCTTCCATCCTAAGTGCAGGACTCTGCACTTGTCCTTGTTGAACCTCATCAGATTTCTTTTGGAACAATCCTCTAATTTGTCTAGGACCGACCCTTGGGGCACTCCACTTGATACTGGCTGCCAACTAGACATGGAGCCATTGATCACTACCCATTGAGACCGATGATCTAGCCAGCTTCCTATCCACCTTATAGTCTATTCATCCAGCCCATACTTTAACTTGCTGGCAAGAATACCATGGGAGACCATATCAAAAGTTTTGCTAAAGTCAAGGAATAACATGTCCACTGCTTTCCACAGAGCCAGTTATCTCCTCATAAAAGGCAATTAGGTTAGTCAGGCATGACTTGCCCTTGGTGAATTCATGTTGACTGTTCCTGATCACTTTCCTCTCCTCTAAGTGCTTCAAAATTGATTCCTTGAGGACCTGCTCCATGATTTTTCCAGGGACTGAGGTGACTGGCCTTTAGTTCCCCAGATCCTCTTTCTTCCCTTTTTTAAAGATGGGCACTACAGTAGCCTTTTTTCAGTCATCCGGGACCTCCTCCGATCGCCATGAGTTTTCAAAGATAAGGGCCAATGGCTCTGCAATCACATCCGCCAACTCCTTTAGCACCCTCGGATGCAGTGCATCCGGCCCCATGGACTTGTGCTCATCCAGCTTTTCTAAATAGTCCTGAACCACTTTCTCCACAGAGGGCTGGTCACCTCCTCCCCATGCTGTGCTGCCCAGTGCAGTAGTCTGGGAGCTGACCTTGTTCGTGAAGACAGAGGCAAAAAAAGCATTGAGTACATTAGATTTTTCCACATCCTCTGTCACTAGGTTGCCTCCCCCATTCAGGGTCCCACACTTTCCCTGATCATCATCTTGTTGCTAACCCAACATCCCTTGCTAGCTGCAACTCCAAGTGTTGCTTGGCATTCCTGATTTCACTCCTGCATGCCTGAGCAATATTTTTATACTCCTCCCTGGTCATTTGTCCAAGCTTCCACTTCTTGTAATCCTTCCTTCTATGCCCAAATTTCATTCCTCACCCACAAAACTGTTAGGGTATGCTTATTCCATAGGCTAGTATGTTTGTGTGTATTGATGACAGGTACATACGCACATAGGTTATTTTTGTTCTTCAGTCATTTCAGTTCTTTCCTTGTGGTGTACCTGTTAAGTCTGTGGGTACAAACTTGGAAACCCCCTGCACCATTCTTCCATTATCTGCCTGTCTTGGTAAAAGGTCTTAATACAGATATGCTAACTTTGCCTTAGCTTAACATACAGGATATGGTCTGTAGGTCCCTTGCATTACCGCTGAACTTACTTTAATATAAATCTATAAACCTATTACAATAAACCAAATACTTAAACTATAAGAAAGAAAAATACACACACACACTATATATATATATGCATGCATATGCATGCAAGCACGTTAATCCTATTGGCTACACCGGGCACCTACGGGGGCAGAAGCTGGGTCCTCCCAGCACCTGGGGCTCCTGCTGCAGGCTCCACCCCCACCGGCAGCCAAGTTGCCCCCACCCCCACCTCCTCCTCCAAGCATGCTGTGTTCCCCCCTCCTCTGAACAGCTGTTTGCTGCACTCTGGGGTGGGGGGAGGAGGAGGGGGGAGGAGGCGGGGCGGGGCCTTGGGGAAGGAGGTGGAATTGGGGAAGGGAGCAGTAAAGGCAGGGCCCCCACACTCCCCCTACACATCCAATCCCCGCTGCTCAGGGCAGTGGATTGGGGTGGGGCAGGGAGCACACCCCCTCCCCCCGCCCCCAGCCCACACCTCCAGGCCCCTACCCTGACTCCTGCACACACACCCCACGACTCCTGCACCTCCTCACATCCCCAGCCCCCCCATGTCCCATGCTCTGACTCCTGCACCCCCCACATCCCCACCCCTACCCTGAGCACCAAATGGGAGCTGCCCCAGGTAAGGGCTCCACACCCCCAACCCCCTGCCCCAGCCCTGAACCCCCTCCCACACCTTAACTCCTGGCCAGACCCTGCACCCTAACTTTCTCCCAGCCCTGCACCCCCAGACCTGAACCCCTTCCCACACCCTAAGTTCTGGCCAGACCCCACACCCCAATGTTTTTTTACATTTTTTTTTATAAAGTGCTCTTATCCAAAGTGCTTTACAATAGTTAGCTAACGGTACAAACAATATTTGGAAAGATCATTAAGTGGTCTGCCGAGACCCACAGCGATATTCAAGTGGTCTGTGGAAAAATAAGTTAGACTACAAGAACAATCAAGGTACCTCACTTTCAGGGCCGGCTCTAGCAATTTTGCCGCCCCAAGCACGGCAGCACGCCACGGGGAGCGCTCTGCCGCTCGCCGGTCCCGCAGCTCCGGTGGACCTCCTGCAGGCGTGCCTGCGGATGCCCCACCGGAGCCGTGGGACCGGCGGACCCTCCGCAGGGACACCTGCGGGAGGTCCACCGGAGCCGCCTGCCGCCCTCCCGGCAACCAGCAGAGCGCCCCCTGTGGCATGCCACCCCAAGCACGCACTTGGTGCGCTGTGGTCTGGAGCCAGCCCTGCTCACTTTATTTTCATTTACTTCCTATTACTTATAGGAGGAGGATGAAGAAAAAAAGAATGAAAAACGGGGGCAGGGGGGAGATAAGAGAGAATGTTCTTTTTCTTGGCTGGGTCCCAAGGAGGGTCCTCAGAAATGAAGCTAAGCACAGAGCCCCACTAACTCTAAATCTGCCACTGGACTGGGCTGAGGAACTCAAGGATCTGAATGTGGAGGAGGCTTGGAAATAGTTTAAGGTGAATTTGCAGAAACTATCTGAGGCCTCCATCCCAAGCCAGGAGAAAAAATTCATAGGCAAGGGTTGCAGACCAAACTGGATGAATAAGCATTTCAGACAGGTTATTAAGAGAAAGCAGAAGCCTACAAGCAATGGCGGATAATGGATCAGCAAGGAAAGCTACCTCTTAGAGGTCAGAAAGTGTAAGGAAGGAGTGAGACCTGCCAAAAGCTAAGCAGAACTGGACTTTGCAAAGGAAATTAAAATCTATAGTAGTGAGTTCTTTAGTTGTATAAATAAATAGAAATTAAGGAAAGAAGTGGGACTGGTAAACACTAATAATGTGGTGAAGATAAAAGATAATGTAGGTATGGGCCAATACCTACATGAATACTTTGCTGGAGGTTTTGATAAGGGTAATGAGGAACTTAAGGATAGTGGCAGGGTGGCTAATGGAAATGAGGATATGAAAGTAAGATGATAACATCTGAGGTGGAAGTCAAACTCAAACAGCTTAATGGCACCAAATCACTGGGCCCGGATAATCTCCATCCAAGAATATTAAAGGAACTGGCAGATGAAATTGCAAGCGCAATAGCAAATATTTTTCATGAATCCATAACCTTGGGGGTCACACCCTATGACTGGAGAATTGCCAATATAGAACCAAGTTTTAAGAAAGGAAAAAAAAGTGATCCAGGAAACTACAGAGCCGTTAGTTTGACCTCAATTGTATGCAATGTTTGGAAAAAATGTTGAAAGAGAAAGCAGTTAAGGACATGCAGGTAAATGGTGATTGGGATAAAATACATCGTTTTACAAAAGGTGGATTGTGGCACCCCAGCCCGTGAGAGGGAATGTTATTTCCTAAGGGTCTTACCAGCAGAGATTATGGATTCAGTCCTTCAGTGCACAGTGAGACTCACCCCGGACATTTCTAGATGAGGAAACCACTGAGAACCAGAAGGAGGTTCCTGTCTTTATTAAGGGATGGTCTAGACGGTATTTGGTCCTGCCATGAGGGCAGGGGACTGGATTCGATGACCTCTCGAGGCCCCTTCCAGTCCTAGAATCTATAAATAAGTGTTGCCAAGTCTCCCAAGAAAAAAAAAGCAGTACCGCCTTTCAGAACAATCCCGGCCCTTTTCAGAGAGGGGGGAGGGAGGCATGTTTATACAAATTCCATCATTTTTTAGTAGTTCTGGTTTTGCTGCCTACAACATTAAGGTACATATGAAAATCATCAATGTATTTTTTTTTTAAAGTCATCCCCGCTCTCTCCAATCTCTGGTGGCTCAGTGTGGTACATTCCCGTGTTGAACCATTGAAGCATATCCCAGTGCGGAACAAAAAACTGGAACGTAGGATGTGTCAAGTGGGTGGGCCAGAAAGTTCATGAACGGGAGGGTGTTTTCTTTACTGAATGGGACTAGGAGGATTCTGAAATTGTAATGATGTGCGTATACATTGGCACCAGGGATCACCGAAACCTATTCCTACAACCATTTTTAAACTGTAACTTTGGCTTGAAGTTGCCTATTACAAAAAAGCCCAAATAAGTGACCTACAAATAAAACAAAGTCCAAAACCCCCCAAGCCTCGCCTCCCAAAAACGTGAAGTGCCTTTTCAAACAAGCCCAATTCTGCTTGTTATAAGCAGACTTGCTGCTTCTCCTCCGTCACATGCCTCCTGCCCCCTCCCTCAGCACTCAGCTGATTTCACCCCCCAGTAACCCGTCTCCACCGAGCTGCCTCTTCCATGAAGGGCAGGAAGTGCAGGGCTGAATCCTGCCCCCTTACCCAGTACAGTTAATGTCACAGGACAATACAGTCTGCAGGGGTGGAGGGGCTTGCTCAGTCCATAGGGGGAAACGCCATGGGGCTCACTTTACAGAGTGCATATAGGGCTCCCTCAGCATAACAGGGCAGGAATCTCTGTTGGGGATATGATATGGGGCTCTCTCAAGGTAGTGGGTGTAGTAAGAGCAAGATTGTACCTCCCATAAAGGCCCTTCACCCGGACCGCCTGGCCAGTGGTTCGCCGCATTGCATTCCATTGTGCCTTGGGAAGACTCACCTTCATCACGCCGTCCATCGCTGCACTGTGGGACACTTACCTTGAAGGATCCTGACATCTCCAGTGCCGTGCCTCTCCTAGGAGTGTGAGTATGCGAGTGTGAGCATGACCCCTGCCCCTTTTGAGCTTAGCTATCAGTATAATAAACGTGTGGCTTTCTGCCAAACTCTGGTGGGTCATTAGTCCTCCCTAAGCTTATTAACTGGCCCAATTTTGGGTAACAGTGGGCATGCCCAGGATATATACAGGCTACAGAGCATACAGGAGGAGTGCTTTACACAGCCTGCAATAAGGGAAAATATACATGGCTCAGTATACAGGAAATGGACTCAGGGCTTAATGTATGCAGAACACATCATAGGGCACAGTGTCCAGGAAGGAGTATAGAGGGTACTTGGGAAGAGCTCTGGATGTAGGGGTTACTGCATACAAAGGCCCAGGCCATAAAAACTGGACGTCAGCAGGACTGCGTGTAGGAGTTAGGATAGAGGGGGACAAGGAAATGGCAGAAGCGCTCACTGTGTAGCAGAAGATTTTGTATACAGGGAGGAAAACCATGCTGTAACCAATAGGTCCCCAACTTCTAAACCTAGACAACTCCTGGTAAATCTTTTTGAGGGACTGGTACTAGGCTGACGCTATTCAACATCAGTGTTAAAAATTGCGGACGATACAAGAATTGGCGGCGTGGTAAATAACGATGCGGTCACAGAGCTGTCACAGAGACAGCCAATCCGATGTGTGCCAAAAAAGAGATGGAATTGAGGGTTTCATGATAAAAGCCTGACATTTGCCGGAGGCTTGGGGCATAACCTCATAAAGATTTTCAGATACGGGGCCATCGCCAACTCATGCCATGTTGTCATAACTGGCAAATAATATTGTTTTACAGTTGGACATACAAGTACTGTATGCTTGATTTTCCTTCAAAGCGACCTTAAAAATTGGTGTAAGGACACATTTTGTACTAATTTTGACTATCAGTGTGGTGTAGGCGGAATTTAATCACGTCTCTTTTTTCTTTCACATGCTACTTTGGTTGTGTGAAACCTGCTTGGTGATTGAGTAATATTAATTGTACACAATAGCAAAAGATATTAGATTACCACTGGCTATTACTAATGCTTCAAAAAATGCATTATTGGGTGAAATTTAATGGTCAGCAATACACAAGAGGTCAGATTATATGGTCTAAAAGTCCCTTCTGGCCTTAACTTTTATGAATCATACTCCTCCTTCCCCTGAGGAGTATGACCCCACCCAGCCCTGCACCTCAAAATTAAGGCGCTTTCTCGATCTCGCCTATATATACACACACACCTGTGGAACTCATTTCACACTGAGGCCTGGAGCTCATGGAATTTTTAAAGAGAATCCATAGAAACATGGATAATGAGACTCCCCATAACTGCATTAGCTCAACTAAAAAAATGTATACTAGGAAGCTCTTTCAGGGCACAGACCAACACCTCACAAACAGAATTAGGCAGAAATTTGGTGTAGGGACAGATTGTGCTGTAATTGTCCACTACAGAGTTTCCTGCATGTTCCAGCTAAGCGTGTACTGCTCAGGGTCGGCTTTATTAACTGCGGGGCCTGATTCAAATACCCGGCGGCGGTCCAGGGCTTCGGCGGCACTTTGGCAGCGGGGGTCACTCCGGGTCTTCCGCCGCACCGAAGGACCCCCTGCTGCTGAAATGTCACACATCACCTCCATATTGGTGCATAACAAAATTCATTCCGCACATGCTTGGAAAACTAGAGGGAACACTGCCACGGACTGTGTATAAAGGGCCCACGACAGGTGACTATGAAAATAAATCAGAGGGGTAGCCGTGTTAGTCTGGTTCTGTAGAAGCAGCAAAGAATCCTGTGGCACCTTATAGACTAACAGACGGTTTGCAGCATGAAAATAAAGTTTCAGATCCCAGAAAAGGCATTCTGCTGTTATGCTCAAGCCAAAGTATGTGAATACCCCCACCTACAGGTGAAAACCCAGAAGTGTTGTCATTACCACAGAAGCCACCAGTTTAGGGCTCTTTCTTATGCTGCGTCAAATCCCCTGCCGAGCAGGTGCAACATTAATAGTTGAATTCTGTTCAGTCAGTTTTCAGTCTAAGACTTGGACTGAAAACTGACTGAACAGAATTCAATGATATACACAGACAACAGATTTCCAAAGGGGACTGAACCTCCATTTGAAATTTTTTTTAGAGGTTTGCAAATGAAAAAAGGTTGAAGACCACTGGTGCAGGTAATCCACCTAAGAGGTGGCTGCTAAGCTGACGGAAGAATTCGTCCATCAACCTAGCACTGTCTACACAGGGACTGAGCTCAGCTTCATTGTGTCACTCAGGGTTGTGGATCTTCACACCCTGGGCAACGTAGGTGGGTCGATCTAATTTTCTAGTGTAGAACAGCCCTTAGAAATAAAGACCCACAGAGCCCTGTGCTTTTTTTAGTATTGCCTTTCGTGTTTATAGATTCAGTACAGAGGGGATTAGAATCATGATGTAGCACCAATGGCGGGGGGGCAGTATTCTTTCAAAACTTCTGTAAGAGGGAAATAGTCCCAAAATCCCAGCAGGAAATCACAGGAGCGCAAGCGTGCGGCTACAGTAGCTGCTGCAGAAGCTACAAACAATCCACGTATTAAAGCAGGAAGTACAGATAAATTACCCGAATGTATCTGTCTCGTTCCTTCCACCAGTACACAGCAAACTAGTGCCGTACATTTAATCTGGATGTGGTACTGACCTTTGCATCACATTTTCATGTAGTTAGACAAGCTGCCAGATACTTTACATAGGCATTTTAGCCATCAGGCTTACAATACACAAAGGGAAAATGGTGGGGGGGTTTCTGCACTGATCTTGTGCAACGACCAACTGACTGATCTTCCCACCACCTACCAAAAACATCCTGTTGACAGGGGAACAGCATAGGGGAGAACAGAAGAGGTATTGTGGGCAGCACAAACACCACCATCCTGGGACAAGCTGTGCAATAACACTAACATCAAACTCTGTATCCAATGCCCCAAAAAATCAGTGTAGACCCACTGGCTTTTTCAGACTCCTCAGAAGCAACAAAAGGAGACAGAAAACCATCCCGGTTTTCAAGTGGGCAGCTTTATTCTACATAGACTGTACAGACAACCATCAAAGGACCCCACATCTCCTGTACGACTCTCTGTAAAAGTCTGGGGTCCCAAAGGGTACATCTTCATTGCACTCAAAGACTCGCGGCTGGCCTGGGTCAGCTGACTTGGGGTCATGGTGTTTGGGCTGCACTGGAAACGTTCAGGCTCGGACTGGAGCCCGGGCTCTGAAAACTGGCGAACGTGGGAAGGTCTCGGAGCCAGGCTCCAGCCTGAGACATGTACCCAGACATGTACACTGCAAGTTTTAGCCCTGCAGCACAGGCCCCGCGAGCCTGGGTCCATCGAGCCAGGTCCTGAGGCTCGGTGCTGGGGGGTATTTATTGCAGCGTGGACGTACCCCAAGACACCGGCTGCCTAACTGGGAGTGGAGGTGGCTTCTGCTGGGTTGTTCTGCTGATTGAAGTAGCCGGAGAGCTCTTTTAGTGCTCTGTAGCGATGAGAGATGGAGTTCTTCACTGCCTTGGGCAGCTCGGCATACCTGGCAAGGGAGAGAAAACCAGGAATAGCCACAATCCCAACCAAGAGTCTAAACCAGTGGTCCCCAACCTTTTTCGGGTGGCAGGCGCCGGACAACGAGCCACCAAGGATCGTGGCCGGCGGACAAGCATCCGCCAAAATGCTGCCAAGGAGCTGCAACATCGAGAGGCATTGCGGCCAAAATGACGCCGAAAATCAGCAGCATTTTGGTGGCAAAGCCTCTTGGTGATGGCGCTTTTCGGAGGCATTTTGGTGGCAACGCCTCTTGGTGACGCCGCTTTTTGGCGGATGCTTATCCGCCGGCCAGTACACGGGGGCACATAGATGCCCTGGCAGGCGCCATGGCACCCACGGGCACTGCGTTGGAGACCACAGGTCTAAACCCTGGTTTGCGTGGTAACTGTGTGCACCTGAGTTCCAGCGGCCTGCTGAGAAGCTCAGCCTGCTCCTTTCCCTGGTTATCGTAATGCCAGGCCTTAGAGATGCCGCTGGTGACAGACCAGATACGCGCATTCTGTAGCTGTTACATTCGTTTGCAGAAGCGGTTCCCTTGGCCTGCTTTGTACATGCAGATTAGGGCGCCCTCTGTGGACTCTGGGCTTTACTTCGGCACCAGCCTTTTGTAACATAATTTCTACTTGTGACTCAAGCGGCTCTTGCCAGGCTTACCTCACTGAGCCCTTTGTCAGCTTATTCAGAGGGCAAGGAATTGAGTGTGGTTCCCTAAGCAGAGTCAGACCCTGGGCCTGGGTCTCCATTGTCCTGGACTTGTGCAGTCATTTGCTCTAGTGGGGGAGGGATAGCTCAGTGGTTTGAGCATTGGCCTGCTAAGTCCAGGGTTGTAAATTCAGTCCTTGAAGGGGCCATTTAGGGATCTGGGGCAAAAAAATCTGTCTGGGGACGGGTCCTGCTTTGAGCAGCGGGTTGGGCTAGATACCTCCTGAGGTCCCTTCCAACCCTGATATTCTATGAATGCCACCTCTGTCTGTTTATTTAACAACACTACTCTAGGTGGGCTGATGCAGCTCACTGAAAGTCAAAGCCAATAAAACCCATATCTGACGCCTATACCGGTCTACCGACTAGCAGCAGCTACTAGAAACAACAGCAGAACCGTCCCTGCATCTCTCCAAAGTCTGTGAGGAGTCCTAGATGGGAAACAGTTCATTAGAAACACACTGCACACTCAGGTCATCTGCCCTACAGGCTTGAGACGGTCTGAGCTGTGAGGTTCTGACCAAGGTCCCCCATGGTCAAAGCTGTTCAGATGTAGGATTCTGCTTTAAGCCCATCTCAACTTTTCTCTGGCAGAGTTCATTGTAAGCAGGTTCCACTTTATGCATTAACAGAACCTTTGGTTTCTTGATTTTCTTAAGTAAAGAATTAAAGGCAAAGAGTCACTTACGTCTGGTCGTAACCGTCAGGCTGGAAGCAAGGATCCCAGCCAAAGTCTCTGGGGCCTCTGGGCTCAACAATGCGACCCTGCCAATTCGAGGAGGAAGAAGAAATAAGAGGTTTCTTTCTCAGCACTGCTCTGCCACATTCACATTCCAGATCGTTATACCCTGGAAAATCAACCTGTTACATTTTAGACCGAGCTCTGCTTTGGGAAACCACCAAAAGTTACAAGATTGCTTAGCATTCCCCCAAAACAAGGCCAAGGTAAACAACTAGGGCTTCTTGGTTGAGTGCTCCATCTTCTTACGTCCATGCCATAGGCAGCCAGACCTCCTGCACTGCTCTCCACCTTCCCCTGGCGGGCCTGCTCAACACACACATCCCAGGGCACTGAGGCTTCAGGACTCAGCCCCCAGTAAGAATTCCTGACTGTCTGAAGGATAAACTAACAAACGGGCATAGGAGCAGGAGAGAGCAGCTGTAACAAGGTTTAAGGCTGGCTGGAGAAAACACGGGGCATGGATGGTGGGAGAAGACTGGTCACTTCAGTGCTTCTCAGTACCAGCAAGATGTAGCCATGTTAGAGGGAGTTCAGAGGAAAAACCACAAATCCAAACAAAACGACAGGGTCTGGAAAGACGGACATCTGAGGAAAGGGTTAACTATGTGCAGCTGGGTGATAGGGCTTGGAGCTCATTGAAATGGTACAGCCACACATTCTGCTCCTAGCAATAAAGGGCTTGGAGGGCTGAACAGCCACCAGGCTCAGGAATGGAGACAAGAGAACTTGGAGGATCATTCAGAACCTTCAACCACCGTTTTCAAACTCAGGTGCCTCTGGGCACCACAATGAGTAGCCTGTTTTTCAGACATGCTGAATATCCACATCTTCCACTGATGTCTATGGGAGCTACAGCTGCTCAGCAACCCTGGAAAATCAGGCCATTTATGTAGGTGACTAAATATGGATGTAGGTGGCCAAGATGACCCCTTGCGAATCGGTGCTGTTAATGGACTCATGTTACAATCCCCTTCACGCCCCCGCCTACTGCTATCTGCAGAGGCTTCTTTTGCCCAGCGATCTGAATACCTACACAAGTTTTGCCTTTGAACAGCTTCACTGGGTCCTCCGGGTTTCCAGTGCTGAATGCAAAGGTGCAAAGAGCATAAGCAGACTTGTCTTCAAACCCCGCTAACAGCTTGTACAGACCTAAGCAACAGAAGAAGGATTCCATCATCTCCGCGTTTCATTCGGCACATGGCACAACTGACAAGAGGCAATCTGCAACGAGCGAGGGGAAACCCCAAACAAATAACATTTTGTGCCCCTGGGGCAGGCCTCCCACAGTCTGCATCCACACTCAAAAGGGTGAGGGAGTATTACTGGGATTAGGCAGGGAATGGTGTGTCTCATGGGTATTTCAGGAGACCTGAGATCAGGCTCTACTCATGACTTTTCCATAGAATCCTTACAAGCTGGCTTAATGAATGTTTTTAAAGTGTTTTGCGATGCTTAGATGAGATGCCACATAACTGCCTAGGATAATGGCTTTATTTAACTGATACTAAAGGTTACATCTCCTGTCACTTGGGGTCAGTCTGTTTCCCATTGTCCATACTTGAGACAGCATTACGCAGCAGAGGGAGCTCCTGGAGTGCAGAGCAGGGCCGAGTTGAATACCCATGTAATGAGGCCCTTGGTTAAGTCACCTGTGGGGATAGAACCCAGGACCTCTGGCTCTAAAAAGTAGGAGGAGCTTCAACTAAGGGACCAGGTCCATCAGCTTGGAGGCAGTAACAGACTCATACATGGTCCAGCCACTAGACAAGCCCCGCCCCACACAGTGTTAGCATGGGTTCCACATACACTTTGTACAGTTAGTAATTCACTTGCATCCTCCCTCTTTCGAGAAGTCAGCTCCCTGGACAATGGGAGTAGCGCAGCTCATCACACTCTGGGACTAACACATGTTTGTTTGTGTGGAGCTCACACAGACACTGACAGACAAAAGCTGCCCTCCAGCTTTTGAGGGCAGAGATCACCTTAATGAAAGAGATGCAGTACGTACGAACCCTGCCTGGGAACATTCAGTCTAAGGCCACCTTTCAAGCAAGCTCTTAGCTTTGCTGTTCCTACCCAGCTGCCCTCCCCCTCTCTTGGCTGTCTCCCAAACCACCTGCAATAGCAATGGCCATCAGTTGTCTTTGTGAGATCCCCAGTGGAATGGACTCCAATGACCAAGGGCTACTGGTTAACATCTGTGCACAGCAGCAGTGGTACAGAGGGAATAAAGGTATGATGGTGCCTGCTCTGAATAGCTTCCACCTGAACCTGATCATGAGACCAGAGAGTGGAGGGAAGATACCAAGCAGGGGTGGGGGGGATAGATACAAAGAATAATAAGGCTGAGGAGTTGCCTGGGTGATCCAATATGCATCATGTTAGTTCCCATTTTTTTTGTGTGTGTTTTTTAAAACTTGTATAAAAGGAAGACAAGAGTTGGAGACTGGGGAAAAGGGAGGTTTGGAGGCAGGATTTGGAGAGGAAGATCTGTGGTGTGCAGGATGTGGGAGGATTTTCCAGGACTGGGCACAGGGGTGAGTAAGGCAGAGGATGACAAAGGCGGCCCAGGGCCCAGGAGGGGTTGCGGGTGACCAGTGATAAGATGCAGGTAGGGACAGAGCTGCGAGGATGAAAAAGCTGATGCAGAAAGGGAAACCAACAAAGAGAGGTGCTGTAGTCAGAAGAGCAGGCAAGGAAGGGGTTTGGTGGTACTGGAAGGACACGAGGTGGGTGACAGGAAGATCAGGGAGGCACATACAGGGGATGGACGGATTTTGGATAGGTTGGAAAAGAAGTGACAGGATTCAGTAATAGTCTGGATGTCATGGGGGGGGGGGAAGGAAAGAGGGGTGACACCAAGGTTGTACTCCTGTGTTGCCATGTTGAACTGATAACTGCAGGGCAATTAGGAAGAGCGGACGTCAGTAGCAAGGCAGCTATGACTCTGAAGAGAGCGGGAGTGGTAGATTTGGGAGTCACCGGCACAGAGATGGTTGCTGAAGCCATCAGAGTGGATGATCTTACCCCTGTTGACGTGTAGATGGAGCAAAGGGAGGGGCTAAGGGCAGAACATGATGGGACACATGGAGGCCGTGAGGAATGGGGAGAAGTGAGCAGTCCCAGAGCTGGCAAAGGAACCGGTCACGTGCAGAGCCATGAGAGCTCAGTGAGGAAAGGGATTCATTTCACATTGTTGCTAGATTGCACAGGAGCATGTGATTCTGAACAGCAAATCCCATTCAGAGCAGTAATTCAAAGGGAAATACCTTCTGGTTTTAACTTCTCTAGAAACCATTTTCTGAAACGTAAGAAGAGAACAAGTGTCAGTGGCAGGGTTATTTTCTGCCATTGTCATCAACAACGGAAATATGTCTAGTGCAACATTCTATGTCGGATTTCTCTCTGCACAGGTTTCCTAGCACTATGAATCCCTGTTGAACTTGCAGGGTTTAATAAACCTTACTCTGGGCTATACGTTAACAAACATTACGAAATGCAGATTTAGACTCCAAACCAGCACGTTACAGACCCCGGGGGTCGTACTGAAATCAATGTGTCTCCTGCCTGGGCCAGGGGTCAACTTGCATGGAGTTCATTGCAGGGTTGGGGCCTATTTCTTAAATAACTGAGCCTGTGGGTCTTTAGCCCAAGATTCCACTTCAGCACTTTTGCTATTCAAATTACAGGCCAGTCTGTTGTGCAGTACCACCTAGCCTGTATGTTCAATACTTTAGCGAGGAAGCATAGTCTAATGGTTAAAGCAGAGGACCCAGGAGACCTGGGTTCCTGTCTTGAGTTGCTGTACAATTGGGGGGAAATGACTTAAGCTCTCCATGCGGTAGCAATCCCCCCTGTAAAATGGGAATACTCGCATAGGTGAGTTTGTAAAATATGTGGGAGCTCTTTAAATAAAGAGAACTATAAAAGCGCTAAGTATTCCCGAGGCCAAATGTTCAGAAGAGTAATTCCCACAAATGAGCAGTGAGATGGAAAAAAAAAAATCCTTCGATTGAAGATTTTTTTTCCTCCTCCCAGAATCGCTAAGCCAATTGACTCACATTTGGGGAGTGATCATTTGCCCAGTTTTGTTGTACGACATAAAGAATGTGAGTTACAGACGTACATAATCACATTCCACCTTCCACGTTCTCTGCCCTGGTAACCTGAATAAGCAGAGCAAATTGTAGAGAAACTGCAAAACTAAAAAGCGGCGCCAAGAGCTATGGCAGGACTTTGCTAGAGGAGTTATGAGGAAGGCTGCGAGTCTGCCATGGAGGTCACAGATTCCGTAACTTTCCAGGAACTCCAGGTCTTCCGCAGCTGCAGCAGCTCGTGCGACTGGCCCCAGGTCACCCGAGCAGCTGGCCCCGGGGTGTGTCTCACCAGCTGCTGCTGGGATGGCCCAGGGCCAGCTGCTTGGGTGGCCCCGGGGCCAGCTGCACTGACTGCTGCTTGGGCAGCCCCGAGCAGCTGGCCCCAGGGCCGCTGCAACAGCAGCCGCTGTGGCTGGCCCCAGGAGCCACTGGAGCAGCAGTTCTGGGGGCGGCCCCAGGAGCCACTGGAGCAGCAGTTCTGGGGGCGGCCCCGGAGCAGTGGTCCCGGGGGGCCTAGGAGCAGCGGGTGGGGTCAGCAGTCAGCCCCCACTGCCAGAGCAGGGGTCGGCCATTGGTCCCTGGGGCTCCCCTGGAGCAGCTAAGATTTAGTCAGGGGTCTTTATAATAAAAGTCATGGACAGGTCACGGCCCGTGAATTTTGGTTTATTGCCTGTGACCTGTCTATGACTTTTACTAAAAATACCCGTGACTAAATCTTAGCCCTAGTTATGAGGGATTAAATTTAGAAATCTTGTTTCCAGTTGAACTACAGCAGCCTCCAGGGTCCCATTATACAATAAAATAAATCCAGTGATTTGAATTAACAAAACTCGGTAGCTCTTTCTCTACTGAGGAGGCAGAATGGACAAAATTCCTCCCCTGATGACTTCAGTGTAGTTACACAAAGGATGAATTTGGTCCAATCACTTTAAGCCACCAGACCCTGGAGAGACCGACCCTGCAAAGGATGCCTGTGCTGAGTTTGAAGTGAAGGGGGCATGGGTCAGCCCCCACGGATTCCTTTGCAGGGCCAGGTCCTAGTTGGGATGCAGGAACAGTAAGCAGGAGCTGGGATTAAATCAGGGGCACTGAGCTGTCCCATCCATCCCATGCATTATGCATTAAGTGCAAAGCAGGGACCAGGTGAGTACAAATCCCTTCCCCATTTCCTCTCTCTTCAGGCTGAAGCTGCAGGAGCTAGAGCAGCAAACAATAGAAAAGAGAGTTCTGCTCATGGGGTCTGGAGAGCTCCCAGGAATCACATCTCAAAAACCCATAGCCCCAGTCAAACCGTAGCACAGGAAAGAACTACAAGCATAGCCACTCCTACTTACATATATGGTCCTGGGAGGCCCCCCAAGGCATTGAAACACAAACAAGTGTCTTCTACTATAACAGGTCCCTGAATCTGCAGAGGGAAGTCAAAGAAACAGAAACATTAGATCTAAGGGGAAGGCACCCTCTCCTACACTGCCTTTTTGGTTACAATCCATTATGGTTCCACATGACGTTAGAGGCTTCATAAAAACGCAGCGTCCATTAAAGCTCCTTAAATCTGAGATTCTATAGAGAGAGAGAACAAGCAATGAAACCTGTGCTCTGCACCTGCAGCTAGAAATGGCACTACCAAGGCAGAGATACTAAGCTTTCCTTTGGAAGTTTGAGGAGAGCTAATCTAAAGCATTCGTATGGTACTGCCCTCATTGGGGGGCAGTGCTGGAGGAACCTAAAATGCAGGGGGGTCGGTTTGTTGCATTTGCCTAGGCTTTTTGGATGACAACCTGTCACTGGCTGGTGGAGAACTACTTCATTACCCCCCAAATGGTAAGATGGGAACAAAGGCGCTGACCCCGTACGCGTAACCAGGGGCGCCAGAACGGAGGGTCCATACAGCCATAGCCCCATCACTTTCTGTGATCCAAGCCGTCGCAGCTCCTTTATAACGTTATTTGGCAGCCACCTGCTTTGTCCACTGCTTCCAGAAAGGGCAGCCCGTTGCAGCTACCTGGTGGGGGCTTGGAACCAGGGTGGACCGGCAGCCCCCTACCAGCTCCCTGAAGTTCCCTGTGCAGCAGCCGCCCTATGCCAGGCAGTTCAGCTGTCCCTCCCCGCACTGCCTTGTGCTGCTCCTGCCCTTTGCCTTGGAGCTGCTCCTGGGAGCCTCCTGCTTGCTGTGCAGGGGGGAAGGGAGAGAGGGGTGCTAATGTCAGGGTGTCCCTGTCCCCCTGCTCTTGCCCCCCATCTCCACAGAGCGGGGGGGGGGGCACGACAGGGATCAGGAAGGAGGGAGCCTGCTGGCAGAAGCTGCTGTCTCAATTTGAGGATCTACTTAAACAGGCAATGTGTCTGCCATGCTGTCTCCCATCCCTCCATTCGTGCTGCCTTGTAGAGTGTGAGGCTACATTAACGACAAAGAGTTGAGTGCTCAGCTGTTCTAGTTCATCATTTAGCAGTAAGGCATCCCTGGGAAATATCCCACCCTCTGACTTCACCACCTCAACCACGCGCCACAATCACCATTGCTGTGTACAGTATTAAAGAGTGTGTGTGTGTGTGTGTGTGTGTGTGTGTGTGTGTGTGTGTGTGTGTGTGTGTGTGTGTGTGTGTGTGTGTGTGTGTGTGTGTGTGACCCCCTCCCCTCCGTTTACATTAATTCTTATGGGGAAAGTGGATTCGCTTAACACTGTTTCGCCTAAAGTAGCATTTTTCAGGAACATAATTACAACATTAAACGAGGCGTTACTGTGCCTAATAACAGCAACAGCCTCTGTTCTAGGGAAGCGAGAGGCCAGAGCTCTGCAGATGGACAGTCTATACTTCACCATGTCCCTGCTCTACTGGACTAGAAGACAAGAAAACTAATCATCTAGGATAGAATCAGTTATAGGAATGTTTTCCCAAAGCAACTGAGCTGACTTCACTCTCAGTCCTAGAGATCAGTGGGATCAGGCCAGGGAAGGGCCTTTGCTATGGAAGACCCTATTTATGAACCTCTCTCATAAGGGCTTCCATTGGAATTTCTCTGTAGCTATAGTTAAATCTTCTACATCCTGTTTGTTGACACCAGTCAGTCCATGGCCATTTAATTCCCCACCAACTGTGTGCCAAACGGGTGGGTTGTCATGCGGTGGGTAACAGCAGGGCCATTTAGCCTAAACTCTTGATTAATCGCTATTCATTTTTGACTTACACCTGTGGAAGTGGGAAAAGCGGAAAAGGAAATGACCTGATTTGCTGCTTCCCGGCATTTCTGAATGGAGATCTCGTCTGGTTCCCCTTGGTATTCTGGCACTGCAACAACAACAGGCGGGATTACTGTGAGGGGAGGGGTGGACAGTGGCTGCTGAAACATTGCCGTTTCACACACGAGAAACAAAGTCACGGACTTACAGTCAATTTTTTTTGCGACCAGTCTGTATGGAAACGCATCCCCGAGGATCTGAAGGACCTGTTGGGAACAAGACAGCAGCTGTTCAGCCAGCTCTGCGGGCAGGGGACAGCGCCTAGCCCAGTGTGTCAGATACTGGGGGGCAGTTTGGTCCTGCCCTCCCCCAGCCACAGGGGCTTTAGTCTCACCACCCGCCTCAGACCCAGGTGCTATGGGGGGATGGTGGGAAGTTGGCAGCAGGGCGGGTGCTGGGCAGCGCTGGATGGGAGCAGTGTTTGGCCGGGATCAGGGACGCGGACTCGCTCTAAGGCTCCCACCAGGCTCCGGTTCAGGGGAGCGGAACCCCCCGACGGGGCTCGTCCCGTGACAGGTTCAGCATCAGGAACGTCCCCCGGGCAGCGACAGTCCCGGCGGAGCCCGAGCCCCAGCCTGCTCCGGCGTTAACTCTGGAGCCTAATGACGGCGGCGCGCGGAACGGCCGGGCGCTGACAGCAGGGGGCGGGGCCAGCTGCGGGGGCGGGAGGAAGCGCCGCACGCGGAAGGAGGCCTCGCCCCTCCCCCGGGAGACGGCGCCCTCCGGGGGTTGGCGGACGCCGCGCTTCATTCCAGGACGGTGGCCCCCTCCGTCCAATCCGCGCAGCTCCCTACTCCCCACCTCCTCTAGCTTCTTGGCGTTGCCGGTCACGAACACCACGTTCCTCCCGGCGGCGGCCATAGCAGAGCCACAGCGCCTGCGCGCTGACCTGCCAATCACAGCCTCGCCGCCCGGCAGCCAGGGCAACGCGCCCAGCCCCGCCCCGCGGGACCGGCCAATGAGAGGAGAGACCGATTTTCCAGGGACTGAAAGGAGCCCGTATACGCATTTCCGGTGACCAAGGCCGAGGTAAGCCCGGCGACAAGACATTTCCGGTCTCCCAAGCCGCTACTAGCTGGAGCAGACCGGAAGTGCCTTTCTGCCCCACCCCCGAGCTCTATGGCCCTGGAGGCCGGAAGTGCGGAGTCGGGTTGCTCCGGTAACCGATGCCCCGCCAGAGGGGGCGGGGGGCTGCGGAGACCCGGCAGGGCCATGCTCTTGCCTGGGTGTGACGTGGCCTCCCTCGCACCTCGGCTCTGCTGTCCCTGGTGCGGGTCACCAGAGCTTTTACCGCGCTGCCCTGCTTAGAGTTGCCAAATTTTTAGGGGCACAAAACCGATATCCTAGCCCCGCCCCCTTCTCAGAGGCCCCGCCCCTTCTCAGAGACCACGCCCCCGTTCGCTACATTCCCCCCCCTTCACTTTCCCTGCGCTGGGGCAGGGCTTTGGGGTGCCGGAGGGGGTCACGGCTCTGGGATGGGGCCAGGGCCAGAGATTTTATGGTGCAGGAGGAACTGGCCAATGGAAGTGCAAAGCTGGTGCGTGGGGTGGGGGCAGCACGTGGAGCCCTGTGGCCCCCAAGCCTAGGAGTTGGACCTGCTGGCCACTTCCGGGGTGCAGCACGGTGCCCCAGGACAGATAGGGACTAGCCTGCCTTAGCCCTGCCGACCGGGCTTTTAATGGCCCGGTCAGCAGTGCTGACCAGAGCTGGTCACCCTAGCCCTACTCCAGTTTGCAGGCTCCCATTGGGAGGGACCCTGCTAGGCCCAGCTGCATATCCTCCCCCCTCCCCCCCCCCGCACACTTCTGGGCTGCCCCCAGGCTGCTGGGGGGGGGGGATCCCTGCTGGGCCTAGCAGGGTTTCAAGCTCTGATCCCCTCCCACTTCCACTCTTTAGCCCGGACTCCCCTGGGCTTTAGCAGCACACAGACAGGGATGTGCCATTCCGGTAGGGTCTTACCAGGAGAGAAATGCCTTAGTGCACCAAGGGACTGAGAAACTCAGACCCACCAGAGTCACTTAACATCTCCAGATGAGGAAACAGCTGAGAGCAGGAAGTTCCTCTGGAACTGGGGAGGCCTTGGGGCTCTACAGATAATTCTTTCTGTTCCCCAGACACACTGGAAGGAACACTTCCATACAACATGCCAACTATTAAATACATGCAGCCCCGCTATACTAGAACAAAGAAATTAGCCAGTCGAAGGGTATAAGAGCCACAGAGCATAGGTTCACAGCTGTCACTTCTTAGGTCACAAGTTAGGCTGTTAAATGTGGAAGCGAATGTGAGAGTCATCAGAGATTTTGGGAGAGGATTCAGAATCTGCTTCTGAGCCGGCACCCTGCAAATCTGCTTGTAGGGCAAACTCCTCAGAAGCTGAAATACACAGAGTGTGGGAATTTCAAAAGCACTGGTCACCAGCCTTGTTCTTCACCCACTGAAATCAAAGGTAAACCTCCCCTTGACTTCAAAGAGAGCCGAGCTAGAGCAATGCTGGGCTCTTTGGAAAATAACACCGGGAAGGCTCAGTAGCAGAAGTTCTTTCCTATAGACACATTTTAGGTTGTTTGGCAAATTGCAGAGTGGTTTTATTAAGTATAAATATGCTTATGTTACAGGGAAAGGTGAAATACACAGATGTGGGAATCCAGTTCACTATCCCTTGTCAGGCAGACAATGCTTCACAGCTGGGATTTTGAAAGCAGCCCAGCTCCCACTGAAGTTGGGTTCCTATTGAATCTGAGAGCATCATTCCCTTAGGGTCCTTGGAAATCCTGAGCATGCATCATCCCCTCTAAGGAATAGAGAGGGTGGGAAAATTTTCAAGTAATCGTTCAGGGGGAATTAGCCCCTTTCAGACACCCTCTGCAAAGCAGTGTCTGTTTGTAGTGTACCAGGCTTATGGCAGCACAAGACATGAAACCAACACACAACCACATACGGTATATGACACGTTCCCTTTTGGAGTTTGCAACCAGCACAGAGATCCCCGCCCCCATATTAACAAAGCAGCCCAGAAATGTTTTCCACCGGCGCTACTTGCACAGCGACTCGAATATCTCCAGGGTCCTTTTGATCTCCCGGATCTGTTTGGCCAGGGCGTGGACCGGCTGCATGGAGCGGTCCAGCTCCTCGCAGCGGGCCATCAGCGTGTACATCCCTTTGATGCTCATGTCTACGGACTCGCCCAGGCTGTCCACGGCGTCCCGGTAGGTCTGGATGTAGCCGACGCTCAGGGCCGTCATGTTCTGGATGCTGCCGCTCAAGCTCCTCATCATCTGGTCCACTTTGTGGGCCACCTCGTGGGTCAGGCGCTCCAGCTCCGCCAGCACCGCGGGGTCAATGGGGGGGATGTCGGCCGCTTTGCTCCGCCCCAGCCCTGGGAAGGGCTGGCCCGGGGGCTCCGGCTCCTCCAGGCTGCCCCGGGAGCTCAGCTTGATTTTCAGCTGCAGGTTGTTGGCCACGAAGTGGGTGAGGTCCCCATCGTGGCTGACCGTCCCTTCCAGCTCCAGGGCGCTGGAGATGGTGGCGCGGCGCCCTTCCTGCGCCCGGCTGGCCCCATACGCCTGGCTGATCCCATCCAAGCTGCGGCTGTCCAGCAGCCGCCCTCCGGCCAGCCTGTCCCCAGCGGCAGCCGCCTGCTGCCTCCGCGAGCCTTCCCGGCACGGATCCTCCAGGCTGGCCGCGGCCCCGAGGGCTTGGACGCGCACCTGGGCCATGATGTGCTGCGGCAGGCCCGCGCCCCTCTCCATGCTCCGGCCCGGGGCTGCCCAGCGCGCACAGGCCGGGACAGGGACAGCGACACCGGAGGAGGAGCCTAGGGAGGGGCGCGGGGAGCAAGCCAGCGAGCCAGTTTGCCCACTCCGCTGCTTCCTCTGTGCACCTTTGGGAGAAGGAGGAGCTGGGAGGAAGCGGATCCCTGATTGGGCTCGCCCAGAGGCAAAGAGCAAATCACAAGCAGCAACAGCAGGACACGGGGAGGAGGCGAGACAGGAGAGGGTGTGAATGTGATTGAGACAGGGAGGATGAGAGCGAGGGGAGGGGGGGATAGGATGAGGAAAGAAAAGGTAGAAAAAAGAGACAGAAGAGGGGTAGGAGGGGTGGAGAGAGAAAAGAGGGAGAGAAAGGGTCACGGAAGTGAAGGGAAGATTCATGGATCTTAAGGCAGAAGGAATCTGATCATCTACTCCAGGGCAGGGGCGGCTCTAGACATTTCGCTGCCCCAAGCACGGCGGCATGCCACCGGGGAGCGCTCTGCCGGTCGCTGGTCCCGCGGCTCCGGTGGACCTCCTGCAGGCGTGCCTGCGGAGGGGCTGCTGGTCCCGTGAAGCCGTGGGACCAGCGGACCCTCCGCAGGCACACCTGCAGGAGGTCCACCGGAGCCGCGGGACCAGCGGACCCTCCGCAGGCATGCTGCCGAAGGCTGCCTGCCTGCTGCCCTCCCGGCGACGGGCAGAGCGCCCCCCGCAGCATGCCGCCCCAAGCACATGCTTGGCGTGCTGGGGCCTGGAGCCGCCCCTGCTCCAGGGGTGGCCAACCTGTCGCTCTGGAGCCATATGCAGCTCGTCAGAAGTTAATATGCGGCTCCTTGTATAGGCACCGACTCTGGGGCTGGAGCTACAGGTGCCAACTTTCCAATGTGCCGGGGGGTGCTCACTGCTGAACCCCTGGCTCTGCCACAGGCCATGCCCCCTCCACTGAGCCTGCTGTGCCCTCGCTCCTACCCTTCCCCCTCAGAGCCTCCTGCATGCCACAAAACAGCTGATTGGGAGGTGTGGGGAAAGGGAGGGGGAGGTGCTGATTGGCAGGCCTGAAGGTGGGTGGGAGGTGCTGGGAGCAGGGTGCGGGGGAAGCTGATGAGGAGCTGCTGACGTATTACTGTGGGTCTTTGGCAATGTCCATTGGTAAATTCTGGCTCCTTCTCAGGCTCAGTTTGGCCACTCGTGATCTACTTTGACCTTCTGCATAGCATGGGCCAGAGAATCTCACCCAGTTACCTCTATTGAGCCCAATCACTTGTGTTTGCCTACAGCAGTGATTTGCAGCCAGGGCTATGCAGAGGTCTTCCGGGGGGTACATCAGCTCATCCAGATATTTGCCCAGTTTTACAACAGGCTACAAAAAAAGCACTAGCGAAGTCAGTACATCACAAAGTCAGTATATAATTTTATAATTATATGGTAAAAATGAGAAAGTCAGCAAGTGTTCAGTAATAGTGCGGCTGTGACACGTCTGTATTTTTATGTCTGATTATGTAAGCAAGCTAGTGAAGTGTAACTTGGGGGTACACAAGCCAAACCAGACTCCTTAAAGGCGTCCAGTCGTCTGGAAAGGTTGAGAGCCACTGGCCTAAAGCATCTCTTCCAGATAGGCCTCTGGTCTGGATTGGAAGCTGTCCAGTAGACCAGGCCCAGTGTAGTGTGCAGGAACAGGCTCCTATCCCTGTAAATAGTGTGGGAGCGCTCGCTCACTGTGCTGTGTTTCAGAAGCAGTCAGAGCAGCAGGATGTATTTCCCTGGCAGGAGCCAGACAGAGCCTCTGGCGTGGTGGGGAGAATGGAATCCTGCTATGGGGGAAGAGGAAATTGGGGGGACAGAGCCCTGGCACAGTGGGGAGAATAGAGGATCCTGGTGTCAGGAGTCTACCCTCACTTGAAACTGGGCGGTTTCAAAGTGAGGACCCGCATGTCTTCCCCCACCCCAAAATCCTAGGGTAGGTCTCCCCTTCGGCTGCCACCACCCGGTCAATTCCGTGGGCCGGGACACCCCTGTTTCCCCCCTTGGGAACACAGATCAATTCACAGAGGAGGAACCTCCCCCCTCCTCCCTCTCTCCAGCCTGCTCTGGAGACAGAGGTGCCTGGATTCAAACGCCTTGAATCTCACACACACAGGGAAGCAGCCCACTTCCCCCTCCCCTTCCCCTGAATTTCCCCAAGGGAAGGAATTAACCAAGTCCAAAGAAAAGAAAAGAATTTATTAAGAGAACAAAAGAAAATACAGAATCTCTATGAATCCAAGCTGGGCACTCATAGGGTATAACCTTATCAATCTCTGGAGAGAATCCCCTCTCCCCCTTTTCTCAGTAAAAGCAATATCAGCAAACAGGAATAAAGCATTTCCTTTAGCAAACACACAATTGCAATTATAGAAATTAAACCATAAGACTAATTCGCCTTTCTAATTAATACTCACTATTAATTAGTAGAAACTACTCCAGGAGAACTTGGAGGCATGACTGTCTTCTGTTAGATCCAAAACCAGTTCTTCCACAGACAAAGGCTTCCCTCCACAGAGATTTGAAAAAATCTTATCTCTGATTGGTCCTCTGATCAGGTGGTCACCAGGTACTACATGTTAACCCTTTACAGGTAAAACAGACCTTAACCCTTAACTATCTGTTTATGACACCTGGTATGGGGAAATGGAGGGCAGACAGAATCCCTCACAGGGGGCACTCTAGTATATGCAGAATGGGGGACACACAACCCCCTGTGAGGGGAGGGAATTTGGGGAGAATATAAGGGAAGGGGGAATACAGAGGCCCTGGCATTGGAGGGTTTTAGGGGTTGCAGGGAGACCTTGAAATAGAGAGGATGGGAGGAGGGCATCCAGGGAGCTTATGGGGGGATGGAGGGATACCAGGAGTCCCAGAGATCAGCCTACACAAGCTGTTAAATACATGCCCCTCTAGCATATATTTAGAAAACACAATTATTTGGAACCCAGCTGTGATTCCTTCAGATTATTGTTGTGTAAAGAGCAAAAGACACAACACAGAAGAGAGAAGACATATTTGAGATCAGGAAGGATTTTTCCCCTGGGTCAGATAGGCAGAGACCCTGGGGCCATTTTTTGCCTTCCTCTGCAGCTTGGGGCCCTGGTCACTTGCAGGCTTAAACTAGTATAAATGGTGAATTCTCTGTAACTTGTAAGTCTTTAACTCATGATTCGAGGACTTCAGCAGCTCAGCCGGAGGTTAGGAGTCTATTATGGGAGGGGGTGGGGGAGGTTCTGTGGCCTGCAATGTGCAGGTCAGGCTAGATAATCCTTTCTGGCCTTGAAGTCTATGAGGTGTATTATGGTAGTTCCTAGGGGCCCCAGTCATGGCCCAGGGTCCCACTGTTCTAGGCACAGTACAAACACAAAACAAAAAGACATCCCCTGCCCCAAAGGGCGGACAATATGTGTTTAAAGCAAAAGACAGCAGAGGCAGACAGGGCAGTACAAGGAACCAATGAGATAATACTGGTCAGCGGGATCAGCAGTGGTTTCAGTGCACCAGCAGCCTAACTGTTGTCAAGTTTTTCATAGGCATCGCAGCAAATGAGTGTTTTGAGGAGGCATTTGAAGGAGAAGGAGGAAGACAACTCCAGACTGCTACTGGTCAGTCACGAATGAGTTTGGAGTCAGGAAGTTGACCGTTCTGGCAGCAGCTAATCCTGCTACGAAGGACTGTGACTCTTGGCAATGTGCATGAAATAGTGGAGGGCTTTGTAGCAATGGGATTCCCTAACTGCGGCAGGGCGATAGATGGCACGCATATTCCAATTTTGGCCCCGGACCATCTTGTGACAGAGTACATCAACAGAAAGGGGTACTTGTCTATGGTATTGCAGGCACTTGTGGATCACCGTGGATGTTTCACTACCATCAACGTGGGGTGGTTCAGGAAGGTGCACAACATATGCATCTTCAGGAACATTGGCCTGTACAGAAAGCTGGAAGCAGCGACTTTCTTTCCAGACCAGAAAAGTCCAGCAGGGGATGTTAAAATGCCCATGATGATCCTGGGAGACCCAGTGTACTCCTTGCTCCCATGGCTCATGAAGCCTTACACAGGAAACCTGGACAGTAGCAGGGAGTGCTTCAACAATAGGTTGAACAGGTGCAGACTGACGGTAGAATGTGCCTTTGGCAGATTAAAAGCACGCTGGCGCTGCCTTTATAACATGTTAGACCTAAATGAAGAAAATATTCCTGTGGTCATAGCAGCTGCTATTTGAGAGGCTAAAGGTGAAAAGTTTCCCTCAGGGTGGAGCACAAAGGCAGGATTGCCGGTATGCTGAATTTGAGCAGCCAGATACCAGGTTTATTAGATGGGTACAATAGGAAGCTTTGAGGCAACATGTTGTCAATGAGCACCAATGATGTGTTTTTCTATACAGCACTCTGCCATGCTTTGTTAACTTGCCACCTTACATGAAAATTGTGATGATTCCTGACTGGGATTTGCAGTCAGCAAATGATCAAACTAACACTATGTATTACTACCAGCAGCAAACACCACGTGTAGGAGACAAAGATTGGTTATCGTTCAGAGAGTTTGTTTTTATTAAATACCAATTAACAACACACAAAAAGCTTGGTGAGAAGGAAGATAAGAGTGCAGGGCAGTGTAGGGTCTCATCGCTGTGTGTAAGTCCAGCTACCATTTTGGAAGCTGTCTGAAGGGGTGGAGTGAATGGGGTATGGAGACATTCCGGGAGGTTGCAAAGAGTATGTGGGAGGAGTTTGGGGAGGGAATGGAAAGCAGTTCTGTATTGGCTGCAGGGCTGTGATGGACACTGGGAGTTGCCTAATAACTCAGTTCTTTCCTCTACCACAGAAGCCTTGCTCCAGCTCTCTAACCCAGCTGAGCTCTTCCTGGCCTTCATAAAGACTAGCTGCTCTTCAGCTAAATGAAAAATTTTGATAAGGCAGAATTTAGGTAGCCCACTGGTGTCTTAGGCCTTTCCAGAATGTTGAGAGTGGCTAAACTTAACCCACTGAAAACCTGAAAATAGAGTTAAGGAACATACACATCACACCCCCCCCAATGCAACCTTAACTCTGCCCCCTCAACTCTAGCGATAGCCACTGGGAATGAGTGAAGCAAAGGTTAATAAACTCCCAATGGGACTGGCGCATTCGCCATCTCTTCAAATCTAGACGGGACGCCTTTCTGGAAGATGCTTTCAATCAAACACATTGGGCTTGTTACAGGGACAACTGGGTGGCATTAATGGCCTGTGCTATACAGGTCAGACTAGAATCTATACATTTTAAGCTGTTAGGCAACTAGTAGAAAAAATGTCCTCCCTCCTTCACACCCTTAGCGTGAAATATCTACTTCATTACATGGTATGGACGTATAGCTCTAGTGACAGCTCCAGATAGCACATAAGTAATTATTAAAGAGCATGCTCAGATTTATCACAGAGAGCTATATTTTTATTTTTTCCCACTCATAGGAACCTAGGAGAGGAAACGACCTCCTGGGTCATTGAGTCCAGTCCTCTGCTAGTATAGACAATCCTGTCAAGTAATTCCATTCATAAATGTATCAAGCTCCATCTTCAAGCTAGTCAGGTTGTTTGCCCCCACTACTCCTACTGGGAGGCTCTCCCAGAACCTGGACAAATTTCAAGGTAGTTGGATACAAAATCAAGACAATCTGGAACAATTTGAGGACAAAAATACAAGCAAACAACCCAGGAAGCTGATTTTTTTTTTAATTGACACCTTGTTTACTGAATTTCCTAGAATAAAAGTTATGCACAAACCAAAAAACTTGCTGATGTGCTCTGTACACACAGGATTCCTCTTAAATTAGTGATGAGACTAAAATTAGAATGCACAAAATTGTACCAATTAGAGTGTCAAGAAATTACACCTAACCAGTTAGGAGGGTCTTAGACAGTATGTATGGGGATGGGTCTAATATAAATTGGTTGGATAGGTGGGTGGGAACAGATGGATGGATGGATCAGATGGATAACTATATGAGGAGGAGCGGGCATCCATGGGAAATATGAAACCACCGGAACCAAAGCAAACTAAAAGATAGAATGGATCTTGGTCTGATTTCTAGTGGAGAGATCTCCAAATTTATTACTGAGTGTATTGCACTAGAGCTTACTGGTCCTAACTGAAATTAGGGCCCCATTGTGCCAGATGCTTCACAGACCCCAACTGAGATCTGAGCCCCCATTGTGCCAGGCACTGCACAGACTCCCAACCGAGCTTGAGGTCCCCACTGGGCTGTGGGATATTTTGCAGATATCTCATGGGATATCTTGCAGATAGTAGATGACATCACGGAACTCGGAAGTGTGCTGAAGAAGGAGAATGCCTAAGTCAGTGGGTTTCAACCTTTTTTTCATGTGCAGACCCCTAAAAATTCTCAAATGGAGATGCGGGCCCCTTTGCAAATTCAACCTGTGGTCCATGGACCCCTTCCATAGAAATCTTAGATTGAAAATGAACTGAACAGAATTCAATTATAAATGTTGCACGGGCTCAACATGGCATTTGACACGGCATAAGAAAGGGAGCTAAACTGGGCGCTTCTATGGTAACAACAATTCCGGGTTTCGATCTGTGGTATTCACATACTTTTGATTGATCATAACAACGGAATGCCTTTTCTGGGATCTGAAACTTTATTTGCATAGTCACCTTTCGCAGACCCCTTAGCCATAGTCTACCAACCCCAATGGGTCTGCGAACCATAGGTTGAAAATCACTGGCCTAAGTGATCTTCTCTGAGATCCTTCCTGACCCTGGAGCAAAGGAAGACATTCTGATTCTGGAAGTGACCCCCTGGCTTGGTAGGTGGTGTAGGATGTAGGGTTTTGGTTTTGTAGAACATTGGCCCATCTTCAGTGGGGCTGTATAGTTTGGATGGCCTCCACCTCAGGATACTTACTGGATGGGGGACTCTCTCCTAGGAAGCAATGAATGAAAAAGATTTGGGGGCTGTAGTGCATAATCAGCTGAGCATGAGCTCCCAGTGTGATGTTGTGACCAAAAGGGCTAATGCGATCCTGGGATGCATAAACGGGAATCTCAAGAAGGAGCAGAGAGGTTATTTTACCTCTGTATTTGGCACTGGTGCAGCCGTTGCTGAAATCCTGTGTCCAGTTTTGGTGCCCGCAATTCAAGAAGGGTATGGATAAACTGGAAAGGAGTCAGAGAAGAGCCACAAGAATGATTAAAGGATTAGAAAACCTGCCTTACAGTGACAAATGCAAGGAGCTCAATCTATTTAGCTTAACAAAGAGAAGGTTAAGGGAAGGTTATTACACTCCATAAGAACCTACTTGGGAAACAGAGAAGTTTGATAATGGGCTCTTCAGTCTGGCAGATAAAGGTATAACAAGAGCCAACGGCTGGAAGTTGAAACTAGACAAATTCAGATTGGAAATAAGGCCTACATTTTTAAGAGTGAGAGGAATTAACCACTGGAACAATTTACCAAGGGTCGTGGTGGATTCTCCATCACTGGCAATTTTAAAATCAAGATGGTATGTTTTTCTAAAAGCTCTGCTCCAGGAATTATTTCGAATAAGTTCTCTGGCCTGTGTTATATGGGAGGCCAGACTAGATGATCACAGTGGTCCTTTCTGGCACTGGAATCAATGAATCTATAAATAAATGAATTGCACCAGGCGCTGCACAGACACACAGTGAGAGACAGTCCCTGCCCCAAAGAGCTCGTAATCTGAATTATGACTCAGAGAAATTAATGAGCTGACCTAAAGCCCATGGGGAGTCTTCCCACTGACTTCAATGGGCTTTGGATCAGTCTGCGAACCCCCGACTTTGGCCCCAAGAGAGGGGAAGGAGCAGAGAAGGATGACTAGATCTGGGGAGATCCAGGAGAGTGAAGGGATGGGGCCCCCATGGGATGGGCACAGACCTTAGGGGACAGGCTGAGCCTGGGGGGGTTAACGATCCTTGCTGGGAGAGGGGTATGGGAGGGGGACATGCCCCCAGCAAGGACGGGATTCCTGGTAGAAATGACTCAAAATGCGTCCTCCTGTTCCCCATGATGCCCAAATGCAGCCTCTAGCCCTTCACCCTGCCCACCTGCATCAATAAAATTTAATAAAGATGAGTGCTAACCAATAAAGATAACCAAAAATGGTTAGTTAGTATCATTCTGGGGTGGATTCACAGGAGTGACTTACATAAGACCCAGGAGATAATTGTCCTGTTCCATTCGGCACTAGTGAGGCCTTAGCTGGAGAACCGTGTCAAATCCTGGGCACCACAGAAAGATGTCAATAAATTATAGAGAGTTTAGAGAACAGCAACAAAAATTATATAAGGTTTTGGAAACCTGACCTAGAAGAACTCTTAAGAAACTGGGCATGTTAAGTATCAGAGGGGTAGCTGTGTTAGTCTGGTTCTGTAGAAGCAGCAAAGAATCCTGTGGCACCTTATAGACTAACAGACGTTTTGCAGCATGAGCTTTCGTGGGTGAATACCCACTTCTTCGGATGCAAGACATCCGAAGAAGTGGGTATTCACCCACGAAAGCTCATGCTGCAAAACGTCTGTTAGTCTATAAGGTGCCACAGGATTCTTTGCTGCTGGGCATGTTAAGTCTAGAGAAAAGAAGACTAAGAGGGGACCTGATAACAGCCTTTAAATATGTTAAGGGTTGTTATAAAGAGGATGAAGATCATTTGTTCTCCCTGTCCACTGAAGGAAGGACAAAGAGTAATGGGCTTGATCTGCAGCAAGGGAGAGTTAGGTTAGATATTAAGAAAAACTTTCTAATTTTAAGGGTAGTTAAGCTGGAGGATTATCTGCTACTTGAAGTCTTTAAATCAGGATTTGGGGACTTCAAAGGGAGAGAATTATTTCAGGAGTGGGTGGGTCAGCTTTTGTGGCCTGCATCTTGCGGGAGGTCAGACTAGATGATCATAATGGTCCCTTCTGATCTTAAGTTCTATGATTCTATGATTCTATGAAGCTCTGCAATAGGCTCCCGAGAGAGGTTGTGGAATCCCCGTCACTGGAGGTTTTTAAGAACAGGTGGGATAAACACCTGCCAGGGATAGGGTTACCTGGCCCTGTCTCAGCTCAGGAGCCTGGAATTGATGACCTCTTGAGGTCTCTTCGAGTCCTACATTTCTATGATTCTATCACTGCAGCTTCTCTTTCAGCCTGGCTGGGTGCACCGTGTCCCCAGGGGCAGCCCTGCTGCCCCTCCTCCACATCCCCTGGTCGGATGAAGGGATCCCTGTACAGGCGGCTGGCAGTGGGCACGTCCGACAGGCCCCTCTCCTTGGCATGAGTCCTCTGGTGCTGCGCCAGAGCCGAGCCCTGAGAGAATCCCCTCCCGCAGAGGGGGCAGACGTAGGGCCGCTCCCCGGTGTGGATGCGAATGTGCTGCGTCAGTGCCGAGCTCTGCTTGAAGCTCTTGTTGCACTGGGTGCAGCAGTAGGGCCGCTCGCCCGTGTGGGTGCGCCGGTGCCGCTTGAGGGCCGAGCGGTCCCCGAAGCCCTTCCCACAGTCCCCACAGTGGTGGGGGGTCTCGCCGGTGTGGGTGCGGTGGTGCTGGATCAGCGCCGAGCTCTGGTTGAAGCTCTTCCCGCACTGGGCGCAGTGGAAGGGCCGCTCCCCGGTGTGCAGCCGCCGGTGGGTGGTCAGCGCCGATCTCTGGCTGAAGCTCTTCCCACACTGGGGACACGGGTAGGGTCTTTCGCCCCGGTGGGTGCGCTGGTGTTGCAGCAGGGACGACCGCTGGGTGAACCCTTTGCCGCACTCCCCGCAGGCATTGGGCCGCTCGCCGGTGTGGGTGCGCCAGTGCCCATTGAGGATGGAGCGCCGCATGAACCCCTTCCCGCACTGGGAGCAGACGTGGGGCTTCTCCCCGGTGTGCACCCGCCGGTGCTCTGTCAGCGACGAGCCGCGCCGGAAGCTCTTCCCGCACTCGGGGCACTTGTGGGCCCGCTCCCCGGAGTGCACCACCAGATGCGCCACCAGGGCAGCGATCTCCCCGAAGCGCCGGCCGCACTCTGTGCACTTGTATGGCAGCTCCCCCGTGTGGCCGCTCTGGTGCCGCAGCAGGTTGGTGCGGCTGCTGTAGGCTGCCCCGCAGTGAGCGCAGACGTAGGGCTTCAACCCGGCGTGGACGTGGCTGTGGCGGGTCAGGTGCTCCTTGTGGCGGAAGCTCTTCCCGCACTCGGCACATGGGTAAGGCCTGGCGCCGGTGTGGATGCGCTGGTGGCGGAGGAGGTTGGAGCGGATGGCAAAGCTCCTCCTACAGTCAAGGCACTGGTAGGGCCTCTCGCCCGTGTGGGTGCGCTGGTGTTTGACAAACTCCGAGCTCTTCCCAAAGCTTTTCCCACAATCCCCACAGATGATGGGCCCCTCTCTTCCCCGCAGGTGACCACCGGTCTTGGGTCTTTCCTGCTGAGATGGCTTCCCCTGCTGCCATCCCATGTCACCGGATGCCTCTCCCCGCTCTGGGCTCTGGGACGTCCTGTGCAGCTCCACCCCTGCAGGCCCTTCCTGTCGGGGGTTTTCCCTCCCGGCACCTGCGAGGAGAAAGAAAGAATCCAGCCAGGGTCTGACCATGTGCTTCGATATCTCCGCTGGGATCAGAAGCAGGCTCAACTCACGGGAACCCCTCATTCAAGAAGCTGGACATTACCATAGCTCGGCAGAACCACGACAGTGTCTTGGATCTAATGGCTCGCATAGCACGTAGAGACAGAGCATCCAGTAGCTCGCCTCAGCATTGATCAGTAGCGGGCGCTGTGCTGCAGGGAGTGGGGGCGGGAAAGGGGCTCAGTAAGGGGCATTCTCTTCATGCAGTCAGTGCTGACCCCAATGCAGAGAAGAGAATGGGCTGTAATTCCACTGGAGTCAATGGGTCCAGATTCTCAGCGGGTATAAATTAGCATCACTCCATTCACGCATGTGGAGTAACACTCGTTTACACCAGCTGGGGATGTGGCCCTGCATTGTTAGGGTCTAACCTGTCTAGAGATCTCAACCAGACCCTGTTCACCCATCCCCTTCGCCCGCCCTTTGTTGTTCAAGGGGGTAATCTCCTTGGGGCAGGCACCATGTCTGTCTGTCTGTCTTTGTGCTCAGTGGGGCCCAGATCCTGAACAGGGCCTGTGGGCGTTGCCATAGTAACCGAGACAGAACTGGGTGGGCGTTCCCAGCTTTTCCCTTCTCTCCCGGACAGTATCGGAGCCGGTGTCGCTCATTCTTCACCTGCGCCGGCGCCTCTCATGATCTCCCTTTCCTCGGAGCCCTGGAGATCCAGGACCCTCGGTTCTTCCCCTCGCTCCATCCAGGAGATTGCGGCCGAGTCTGGGACAGGGAGTCCTGCTGGCGGGGAAGGAAACAGGCGAGACGGCGCTTGGTGAAATCTCATCCAAGGGCTCACAAAGAATGTGCCCTGGTTTTAACCCTGGCCCCGCTCACTGTTGGGTGGAGTGCAGGATCCAAGCAGGGGGGATATGTTCACAGGGACCCTTTGGGACAATGAGACGTCTGGGGGCAGATGGGCTGCACCCCATAGGGGAGTCAGGGATTCCCACGCACAGGTGAGCTGGATGCCGGCAGATGACAAAAATAAAATATAGGTCTAACCCCGCATAGATAACTTATCTGATGGGCCAAAACCACCTTGGGCACTTCTGAACCGCCCACCCGCCCCTGATCCCCGAGGGGCAGCAGCGCCTCACCCAGCGAGATCAGAGTCTGGTAATTCTCCTGCATGACGTCCCTGTAGAGCTGCCTCTGCCCTTCGTCCAGGAGCCCCCACTCCTCCCAGGAGAAATACACGGCCACCTCCTCGAACCCCACCGGCGCCTGGAACCAGAAGAGACCCCACAGTCCCATCTGACAGCAGGGGGAAGCAGGGATGAGGAAGAAGCGTCAGGGAAGGAGGGAGGAAGAGGGGGAGTGGGGCAGAGAAAGAGGATAGAGGGATGGGAGCAAGAACTGGAGGGAAGGAGTTTAAAGAGTGAGGGTGATGGGATGATATTCACAAGGGAAAGAATTCTCCCTGCTCCCAAATTAGGACTGAATCCCTCTCTCGCTGTAGCCAATGGGCTTGTGCAACAGATTTCAGTGCCTCAGGATCCAGCACCCTACTTCTGTTCAAAATAAAGTCACAGACAGAGTGGGATCGGTGCCCAGGGGGCTTTTGAATGATCCCTCCAAGCCTCAGAGAGGAACCAGTTAATGTCCCTGTCCTCTCCCCTCGGAGAGACACTGAGCTCCATCCTTCTACAGCGAGGATGGGGTGACCACGCAGCTCACCTGGAAGGCGACCATGGGGGTCGACGACACGGACTCCTGCTCATCGTCGCTCTCCTCCTTGAATATCTGGGGTGGAAGGTGATCTGGGAAGCAGGGGGGGAATGTGAAGAATGTATTATGTGGGGGGTCCTAATGCGGGTATCTGCCCCCTTCTAGACAAACCCTTCTGCTTCCACGTGCTGGGGTCAGGCTTAGCCCTTGGCACCCACTTTCCCCTTGCAGGGCTGCCCCCTTGTCACCGGTCTTATCCCTAAGGTGCCCACTCAGCTGCTCTCCCACCCCATCCCGACCACCCTGCTCAGTACCCCTTTCCCGCCGCTCACGGGGCTCCTGGGACGGCACGCTCCATGGCCCTGGAAGTTCCTCCTGCGATACACCCTTCAGTGGCATCAGCTGGAGGCTCGGGGAATCCATCTTGTCTGAGACCACTTCCTGCCCAGCTTGACCGAACTGCAAGCAGGACTCGAGCAGAGCCTGGGAGGACGAGAGAACAGGGGAGCATTACGTGGAGGGGCGCATGCATCCTAGCCACACAGGGCAAGCACAGCTGAGAGCTGAGGCCCCACCGTGCTGCAACCCTCAAGGCTTCTGGGGTTTCCAGGCTAAGAGCTCTGGCTTGGAGTTGCCGTGGGCCCCGCAAACTCCCCCACCTCTGCTCCTCAATCCTGGCTGCTTCTTTCCAGCCTCCAGGCAGCGATTTCCTGCCTCTGCTGTTGTTTCTCTCCCTCCCCTGAAGCCACCTCTGGCTGCCGCTCTCTGTGTCTGTCAGCACCTGGTGTGTCTCTCCCCCCGCTGGCCAGCTGGGTTGATTCCCCTGGTCCCTGACCTGCGGATGCTGCAGGGATGCACAAGAGTGACTCTGAGTCCAGGATGCAGGGAGCTGGACAGGAAGGTCCCAACGCTATTACAGTCCCCGCTTCTGGCACAGGCAGGTTTGGGAGATTGGTGGTTTTAACCCATTAACTTCCCAGATCGGGAAACACTGTGAAATGTTTCTGAGTGAGCCCATCCCTGCGGGCTCTGTGCACCACAGCCCAGGCCCATGGTATTTAGGCTCCTAACTTCCAGTGATTTGGGGCCCTGGGGTCAGCACTGGTTGCAAGGGGGAGATTTCAACGCCCTCCCTGCACAGTGGCGCTGGAACAGTTTTTGGAATGGGGGGTGCTGAGCTGCACTCCTCTAACCCCTGTCCGTGCCCCTCACTGCCCCCTAGATCTGGGGCCAGGAGCAGGGCCTTGGCTCTGGGAGGGGGGATGTGGACAGGGGTAAGACAGCAGACGCTGGGGCCACAGCTAGGGGCCGGCCACCAGGAGCCTGAATGCGGGGAAGCAGTGGAGCCCTCGGGCACAGGGCCACCACCCAACATGCAGGGCCGGCAGCCTCGTGGGACCTGGGGCTGGCAGCGGAGCCAGCAGCTGGAACCCCGGGCAGCAGGGCCAGCAGCCAGGACCGTGGGCAGCAGGGGCGCAAAACCTGGGGGGTGCTGTACTACTCACACTCCTATGCCCCGCGCCTATATCCCTCCATGGTCACACCGATGGATGCAGGGGCTTCTTTGGGGGAATGCGGTTCTGCTTCCCATTGTTGGCCCACTAATGACCTCTCTCAGGTTACAATCCCCACACAGTTGGGGGGCGCTCTCCCCTCTCAGCCAGTGCTGACCCCAAAGTTGTACTGGGAGTTCTGGGCTGAGATGGTGCCTGGTTGCATTTAGGCCTTAAAAGAAAGATCCTGGGCAGTCATGTTCGGTACCGATCACACATCTCTTCCCAAGGGCTGGGGCTTGAACCCTGATGTCCCGGCTCAATCCATTCCTGGTTGTTCCTAGTCACTTCCTCACCCCCTCCCCATCCCACACAGCGTCAAGGGGTACAGGAGTCTCTTCCCTTTCCCGCCTCACGGTCTGTGCAATATTTTGACGTGAATGATCAGCTATGGAGTCCACCTGTTGTGAAGCCCACTCCCACTCCCCTCAGCAGACTCTGGGGAGGGCCGCAGGCCTGATGAGTCTGTGGCAGTTGCAAATGGCGGGAGGTTCAAACGCCGGGGCCCCTGTAGTTGGAAATGGCGGGAAATTGGCTTGGTGGGTGGGGAGGTGTCTGTGGCTGTTGGAAATAGTGGGAAACGGGCCTGGTGGGGCCAGGAAGGCTCCATGGTGGCTGAAGGAAGCTCTATGCCAAGATCAGTAACCGGAAAGCTGCAGTGACATATTCACAAGCGCGTCCTGTGGAGAAAGAGTCTCAGGCGTTACAGCGAGGAGAGTTTATTTACTTTATAGGCTGGCGTACTGTGCCATCCACAGATCTATTTCAAAGACAATCCTTGTAGCCTCCCCAAGGCCTTTTATAACTCGCAGTACCGTGGAGGACGGCATTTTTATTTTCTTCCCGCCAACGCCCTGTGTCCCCCTGCCAGCATGTTGGCAATCACCCCCCTCCATCTCCACAGTCAAATCTGTGCTCTGGTCAGTGCTTTTTTGGCATGTGTTTGTACAGCATCGGGCACAGTGGGGTCCTGGTACGTGAGTGGGGTTTCTGGGGGTTACCACACTACAGAGAAGAGTTCGTCTTCACCAAGATCCTGTTTATTGACCAGGGAGAAATAAGAAAGAGAAAACCAACACACAAAACCCCTGATGAAAAGCATTTTTTCACTCTCATCTAGGCATGGGCGGCACACAGCCAAGGGTCTCCATTACCAAGGCTGAAAATGCTACAGCTCTATCATTAGGAGCCAAGCTGGGCCTAGGAGGGGTTAATGAGCCCTGCCAAGTGGGGAAGGGGGAAAACTACCCCAACCTGGGGCACTTTGTTGGCCAACTCCAGTGAGGAGGGGATGCCCAGGACCCCTTTGAAGCAATGTACCTGCTCTTTACATTTTTCCTTCATAACGTTTGTTTCATTTTTTTATTCCAACATCCCGGGCTCTGACCCCTCCATCTTGTCCCCGGTTGTCTGGGTAGGCGGGTGGCTCAGTGTCCCTGGAAAAAGCCCCTCCACGTCTAATTCCTATTCCACCATCCGCTAGCCAAACCCTCAATCCAGCCCCTCCCAAAAATCTTCCCTTCATTCAGGCTCCTCTTTAATCTGCAGGGGCGGCGCTGGCTCCTCTTTAATTTCCCGTGGCAGCTCTGGCTGCTCCTGTTTAACCCGATAGGGCTCATCATGAATATGCTGAGGCAGATCCGGTTCCTCCTTCACCTGCAGGGGTGTCCCCGGCTCCTCCTTCACCCGGGGGGCCATCTCACAATCCCACGTCCCCGGCGGGAGCACCACCACCACCTCCTTGGGCTCGGTGCCACCCTCCCCCGGCTGAACGAAGGGGTCTTTGTAGAACCGTGTCCCCACGGCCTCGTGGGAGCCGCCGCTCTCCTTGGCATGAGTCCGCTGGTGCTTGGCGAGAGCTGACCGCTGGCTGAAGCTCTTGCCGCAATGGGTACAGGAGAAGGGCCTCTCCTGCGTGTGGATCCTGGTGTGCTGGACCAGCGTGGAGCTCTGCTTGAAGCCCTTCCCGCACTGGCCACAGCGGAAGGGCCGTTCGCCGGTGTGGGTCCGGTGGTGCCGCTTGAGGGCCGACATGCCACTGAAGTTCCGCCCACACTGGGCACAGCCATAAGGCGATTCCCCCGTGTGAGTGCGGCGGTGCTGGGTCAGCGCCGAGCTCTGGCTGAAGCCTTTGCCGCACTGGCCGCACTTGTAGGGCCGCTCGCCAGTGTGCAGCCGCCGGTGCGTGGTCAGCACCGAGCGCTGGCTGAAACTGCGCCCGCACTCCTCGCAGCGGTAGGGCGTCTCGCCGGTGTGGATCCGGCGGTGCTGCACCAGAGCGGAGCTGGCGATGAAGCTCTTGGGGCAGTCGGGGCACTGGTGAGGCTTCTCTCCGGTGTGGGACCGCTGGTGCTGCAGCAGCGAGTGCCGCTTGGTGAAGCTCTTCCCGCAAACGTCGCAGACATTGGGCCGCTCCCCCGAGTGGCCGCGCACGTGGTCGTTGAAGGTGGCGCGGCGCATGAAGCTCTCCCCGCACTGGGGGCAGACGTGGGGCTTCTCCCCGGTGTGCACCCGCCGGTGCTCCGTCAGCGACGAGCCGCGCCGGAAGCTCTTCCCGCACTCGGGGCACTTGTGGGCCCGCTCCCCGGAGTGCGCCACCAGATGTGCCACCAGGGCGGCGATCTCCCCGAAGCGCCGGCCGCACTCCGTGCACTTGTAGGGCAGCTCCCCCGTGTGGCCGCTCTGGTGGCGCAGCAGGTTGGTGCGGCTGCTGTAGGCTGCCCCGCAGTGGGCGCAGACATAGGGCTTTAACCCAGCATGGACGCGGCCGTGCCGGGTCAGGTGGCCTTTCTGCCGGAAGCTCTTCCCACACTCGGCGCACTGGAAGGGCCTGGCGCCGGTGTGGATGTGCTGGTGTTTGCTGAGGGTGGAGTGGAAGGCGAAGCTCCTCCCGCAGTCAGGGCAGCTGTAAGGTTTCTCTCCTGTGTGGACCCGCTGGTGCTTGAAGAGGTCATAGTTCTTCACAAAGGTCTTCCCGCAGTCGCCACAGATGACACGGCCCACCCGCCTGTGCCGTGCCTGGGGTGCGGAGTTAGCCTGGGCCTTCCTCTGTCCCAGCCCCACCCCACCCTGGCTCTCAACAGCCTCTCCCTGCTGGAGGCTCTGGGACATCCCGTGTGGCTTCGCTCCCATAAGCCCTTCCCGCTGGTGATTCTCCTCTTCGTTTTCACTCACCGTCCCGGCACCTGCTGGGAAGGGGGGGGGGGGGGGGAGAGAGAGAGAGAGAGAGAGAGAGAGAGAGTGTGAGTGTCCAGCGGGGGCTTGTTCCTTGCGCTAGGTAGGGAGAGGGCAGCAAAGGGGTTTGTCACTGAGCAGAAAACCTGATGGGCAGGAAGTGAATCCCTCAAACCCTTCCCTGAGGGCAGAGGAGAGGAGGTTCTGCCTCCACAGCCCGGCTGAGTCCTCAGAGAAAGGCTGGGGGAGGTGAGGGCTCCTGCCAGAGTCAGGCAGAGCAGATGGGATCCAGACGTGACACCTGCTATGAGGACAGGGCACCAGCTGGGACAATACTGAGCGAGAGGAGACAGAATTGGGGGGCTTCCTGGGGCTTTGCTGGGATCCCAGCTTTTTCCTTCACTCCTAGATGGTCTCTGAGCCGGTGTCACTCATTCCTCACCTGTGCGGGCACCTCTCAGGATCTCCTTTTCCTCCGCGCCCTGGAGATCCGGGACCCTCGGCTCTTCCCCTCCCTCCATCCGGGAGGTCATGGCCGGCTCAGGGACAGGGAATCCTGCTGACAGGGAAGGAAACAGGCAAGACGGCGCTTGGTGAAATCTCCCATGGGGGCTTGATACAGGGAATGCTTCCAGATTTTAACCTTGACCATGTTCTCTGCTGGGAGAAACAGTATCCAAGAAGGGGGAGGTTCATGGGGAGCCACTGGGGCAGTGAGATGCCAGTGGGGAGAGATGGGAGTCAAGGATGCACACACAAAGAGGCTGGCGGGGTGGGGCTCAAGCAAATGGAAACTATTAAGCCATCTTAAAACTTGCTAACTGACTCGAGAATGGAGATGACCCCAGAGCAGTTGCCCTGGGCAGGTCAGGGTGCAGATGCACCCCCCTTCTCCTAATCCTCGAGAAGAAGCAACTCCTCACCCAGAGAAGTCAGAGTCTCATAATGGTCGTGGAAGTTGCCCCGTAGAGCTGCCTCTGCCCTTCGTCCAGGTCACCCCTCTCTTCCTTGCGGAAGCACACGGCCACCTCCTTGAACGTCACCGCCACCTGGAACCACAAGGGACCCCCATCAGAACTTACTGCACCAATTCCCTTCCCGCCACCAAATCAGTGCATGAGCCACAAGGGGCAGCTCAGAAAGCTTGTGGTGAAACCCCAAGGGGGCAAAGAAGTAGCGAGAGGTTTCCTTGGTGTCAGTTTTGGAAGAGAGAGATTACAAAGAAGAGGGCTGGGGCAGGAAAGGATGAGAAGGGCTATGCTTCTATAACAGAGTCAAAAGAGCCGTATACTGAAGCCAGAAAGGACTGTTCTGATCATATCATCCAACCCCCTGTATAACTCAGATGAGAGGAATCACTCAGGAATTCCTGTATCCAGTCCAATCACTTGTGGTTGAACTAGAGCATACATTTTAGAAGGAGAGGGTCCATCTGGATTTCAAGACTCCGTCCTTTGAGAAGCTGGTTAATCACGCTCCCTGTTTAAAATGTGCGCCTTACTTCCAGGCTGAAGTAATCTAACTTCCACTTCAAGCCTTTGGATCTTGCTCCTACTTTGTCTACTAGGTTAATGGAGTCCCCTGTCCTCGAGAATCTCCTCCCCACAAAGGTGGTTATAGACTGTGATTGAGTTGCCTTTTCCCTTTTTATTCAGTGAGCTAAATCAATCTTGTTAGAGAGCCAGGGCTGCTCTGTGGGAACATGGTGAACTACCGAGACCTTTCCAACATGTGGAAGTGGGAGTGAAACCTGAGAGGAAGTGGTGAGAGACTCCGGTGCACCCTGTATTTCTAAATCCTATGGTCCTTGCTAACCGGCTCCTGGTACCAAACCTGCCCTCTCTAAGCAAGGTGGATAAAGACATAACTCCAGTCAGGGAGATCATGTTGGCTGGCAAAGGGAGAGATTTTGAATAGCTGACCCAAATCAAAGTACCTCCCCTCTACAGCCTCCTGGGCTTTGCACTCAGATTGGCTACGGCTTCCAAACAATCTCCCGTCTGTGAGTGGCCAAGACAGAGGCTGCACCCCTGTAGACCCGGCCGGGACGATTCATGCTGTAGTGATCTCCAGAGGCTGAGATTGCCGCAACTCGCCACTTGTAGCCTCGAGCTGTGATCTCACAACCGCTTTGGCTGGCCCAGAACGGAGAAGCTGATAGCCACCTGACTACAGCTCTGCTCCTCCACAATGCCTTGCTGCTTCTCAGCCTCCATTTTGGTCCACATGCCATAAAATGGCTAAACTTTCCCCCCGCCCCACGATCCTCTGAGGGCACAAAGGATTGTGGGATTTGGGCAAAACAGGTGTGTGTACTTCAGTCTGTCTGCCCATCCCTGAACTCTGTCTCCTCCACGGTACCCCTCTCTCCAAGAGATGGTCGTCTCGCTCACCCTTTCACTGTGCTACCTTTGCTCCCGTGAACCAACTGCATCACCCCACATCCTCCCCACAACTTCATACCCAGCCCCATGGAGAAGCCAGCACATTCCCCGGCAGGTGGAGGAGGCTGGGATTCCTGCCTTCGGCTCATGCTGTGCAGCTGAGCAGAGAGGGGTCATCGCCAAGCAAGATGCTGTGATGGCCACCATCTCAGCCAACACACCAGGGACCTGCAGAACTAAGAGTGCACGCTGCTACAGCTTGAGCTGAACAACCAAGGCTCTGCAAAACGGGCTGGAACCGACTCCTGACCTCTGTAGGTCAGGCACCGAGGGGAGATCTGTGGCATACAATCACCAATGCACAACAACTGCTTCTCAGTGGGGTGGGAGGGGGAAATCAGTGGCCCCACAGGGGAGAGTGCCCTTGCGTGACCTCCTGCTACCCTTGTGCTCATGAGAAGGGTCTGCCAAGTTGCCTACCCTGTGGATAGGGCATAAAGGGGATAGATGGGGTAGAAATGGAGGAGAAGGGAGAGGAGGGTTTGGTAGGCCAGCAAACCCAGGAGGATGGCTCGGCAGCAGCTCACCTGGAATCTGGGCATAAGGAGCCAGGGCAGGAGATCCTGCCCTCCATCACTCCCCTCTTCATGCGGACCAGACAGCCGGTGCAAATCTGGAAGGGAAACAGGGTCAGGGACCAGACCCAGTCAGGCCAGGGTACCTTAGGGATCAAACCCCTCAGCTAGAGCCCACGGCCGCTCCCACAAAGAGTGGGCCCTGCTGGCAGGGCCAGCTTTAGGCCTATTCAGGGGCGGCTCTAGCAATTTCGCCACCCCAAGCACGGCGGCACGCTGCGGGGGGCGCTCTGCCGGTCGCCGGTCCCACGGCTCCGGTGGACCTCCTGCAGGCACGCCTGCGGATGCTCCACCGAAGCCGTGGGACCAGCGGACCCTCCGCAGGCACGCCTGCGGGAGGTCCACCGGAGCCGCCTGCCACCCTCCTGGCGACCGGCAGAGCGCCCCCCGCGGCGTGCTGCCCCAAGCACACGCTTGGCGCGCTGGGGCCTGGAGCCGCCTCTGGGCCTATTCCATCAATTCCTCTGAATTGGGCCCCGCGCCTAAGAGGGCCCCGCACCCAGTGAGAATCCCTTCCCTGGCTAGAGGCGCCTTTTTAATTTTTACTCACCTGGCGGCGCTTCAGGTCTTCAGCAGCACTTCGGCAGCGGGTCCTTCAGTGCCACTGAAGACCTGGAACGAGTGAAGGACCTGCTGCCGAAGTGCCGCCGAAGACTCGGAGCACTGCCCGGTGAGTACAAGCCCCATGTGTTTTTTTACGTGTTTTTTTTTTTTTAAGTCATCCCTGCCGGGGTCCCGTTGAAACTATTTGAATTGGGCCTCGCACTTCCTAAAGCCGGCCCTGCCTGCTGGAGCACAATCAGCCCCATTAGCAGCCCCCAGCTCCAGCCACTCGGGGAGCAGTTCCCTTTCCTCCTTCTGGAGCTCCTCTGTCGAGGAGGCGCACCCCATACCCTGGGACCACCTGAACTGGGTCTGCAAAACAGTCTAGTCACTGTACAGCTGGCAGCTACCGGCAGCTCCCCCACAGCTCGGCTGGTGCCCCTCGATCCTGCCCCACAGCCCCCTGCCATCCCAGCCCTGGGCTCCGTGCTGCCCCACAGCCCTGCCAGCGCCCCTCAATCCCGACCCACAGCCCTTTTCTCATTTGCTCTTCTTGGCTGCTTGCACCCACTGCCTGCCTCTCTCACGGGGACTCCCCACCCCACTCACCGCTCCGGCCAGGGCGAGTCCCTCCGGGGCTGCAGACGGGGATTCAGCCCCTGTCCACACAGGCTGCAGGGAGTGACTCCGAGGCGAGCCCAGAGGGGCTGGCACAGGAAGGTCCCTAGGTTATTGCGTCCTCATTTCAGATCACTTCCTGCTTCTCTCTCCCCGGCTTGGGAACTCAGTGGAATTAACCCTGAATTTCCCCCCCGCGTTGTCAGCCGCGAAAACGAATCGCCCCCGAAATTCACACTCACGAGAGGCGCTTTAAAAACACGTGACCCGGGTGAAGAATCAGGAGTGGGTTAAAAACCATGTGACCTGGGTTCACTCGCATGAGACTTATTCAAAACGAATAACCCAGGGCCGCCTTCTGAGTGATGCGCGTTTCTGGGGGAGCCCCCCCCACCCCCAGTCTGGGAAGGAACATTGCAGGCTCACAAATCCGACCTTCAATGCACACGCTGCAATGTGGAGTTTCCTGCCGCCTGCTTGCAGGGGAATCCACTTAGCCATTGCTAACCCCGGTGGGGTGGGGGGGGGATCAGTAGGGGGCGCTCTCCCCTCCCAGTCAGTGCTGCCCCCAGTGCCCCAGAGCCGCACTTTCTACTCCCACAAAACAGAACACCCTTGCCCCGCTCCACGCCCCGCCCCTTCTCCGAGGCCCCGCCCCCACTCAGTCCATCCCCTCTGTGGGTTCACCCAGCTGGCCTCAGGGGGCTGGGGTTTGGGGTGCAGGAGGGGGCGCTGAGCTGGGGCAGGGGTGCAGGAGGGGGTGCGGGCTCTGGCTGGGGGTGCAGACTTGGAGGGGGCTGGGGATGAGGGGTTTGGGCGGTAGGAGAGTGCGCCAGGCTGGGACTGAGGGGTTTGGAGGGCAGGAGGGGGATCAGGGCTGGGGCAGGGGGCGCAGGCTCCGGGCAGCGCTTACCTCAAGCAGCTTCCGGAAGCAGCAGCGTGTCCTCCCGCCAGCTCCTATGCAGAGGTGTGGACAGGCGGCTCTGGGCGCTGCCCTGTCTGCAGGCACCGCTCCCGCAGCTCCCTTTGGCCACAGTTACAGCCAACGGGAGCTGCAGAACTGGCGTTTTGGGGCAGAGGCAGTGCATGGAGCCCCCTGGCTTCCAGAGTAGGAGCCAGAGGAGGGACATGCCGCTGCTTCCGGGAGCCTCATGGAGCCACAGCAGGCAAGGAGCCTGCTTTAGCCCCTCTGCGCTGCCAACCGGACTTTTAACAGCCTAGTCAGTGGTGCTGAGCAAAGCCGTCACGGTCCATTTTTGACCAGGCGATCTGGTCAAAAACTGGACACATGGCATCCCTACTTAGAGGTGCTGTGCTACGGGGATTTGGGGGGTTCAGTAGGGGGCACTCTCCCCTCACAGTTAGTGGGGGCCTCAATGCAGTGGTAGGGAGTGCTGTGGTGCAGGGACCTGAGGCCAGTGCTACTTTGTCATGTTGATGGAGGTTTCAGCTTTCATGCTGGGCTTAAACCATAGGTCTGAAAACTGGTTGTTACTGATGTCACATCATTGTCCCCCAAGGCCAGCACAATAACAACAGTGTCCTGGCCCATTCACTTCATGGACCACTCCATTCTGCATCCCTTAATCCTCTGCAGTGCCTGTAGGATACAGGAATTTCTTCCCATTTCCAAAACACTGGGATCTTGGGGTTAGGACCATAAGAATGATCAAAGGTCCATCTAGTCCTGTATCCTGTCTTCCAACAGTGGCCAATGCCAGGTGCTTCAGAGGGAATGAACAGAACAGGTAATCATCAAGTGATCCATCCCATCACCCATTCCCAACTTCTGGCAAACAGAGTCTAGGGACACTTCAGAGCATGATTTTACATCCTGGCTAATAGCCATTGATGGACCTGTCCTCCATGAACTTATCTAGTTCTTTTTTTAATCCAGTTATACTTTTGGACTACACAACATCCCCTGGCAATAAGTTCCACAGGTTGACTGTGCATTGTGTGAAGAAATACTTCCTTTTATTTTAAACCTGCTGCCTATTAATTTCACTGGGTGACCCCTAGTTCTTTTGTTATGTGAAGGAGTAAATATTTCCTTTCTCCACACCACTCATGGTTTTATAGACCTGTATCATATCCCCCTTTAGTCATCTCTTTTCCAAGCTGAAAAGTCCCAATTTTTTTACTCTCTCCTCCTATGGAAGTTGTTCAATACCCTTCATCATTTTTGTTGCTCTTTTCTGTACCTTTCCCAATTCCAATATATGTTTTTGAGTTGGAGCAACCAGATCTGCACGCAGTATTCAAGATGTGCATGTGCCATGGATTTATATAGAGGCAGTATGTCTTGTTCTCTATCCCTTTGCTAATGGTTCCTAACATTCTGTTCACTTTTTTGACTGCAGCTGCACATGGAGTGGATGTTTTCAGAGAACTATCCACAATGACTCCGAGATCTCTTTCTTGAGTGGTAACAGCTAATTTAAACCCCATCCTTTTATATGTAAAATTAGGATTATGTTTTCCAATATCCACTACTTTGCATTTGTCAACATTGCATTTCATCTGCTGCTTTGTTGTCCAATCACCCAGTTTTGTGAGATCCCTTTGTAACTCTTCACAGTCTGCTTTGACTTAAATGTCTAAACTTTGGTCTTAACAAAAAGACCAAAAAGTGAAACCTAAAAAACATTCCTGCAGCAGCTGGCAGACCTTGTCCAAGAGGAAGGGACAATACAGGATACCCCTATGGAGTGGCCTTCCGTGGCAGTTGGAAATGGCAGGAGGACAGAATGTTGGGGCCTGAAGGTTCCATGGCAGTTGAAGGAGACAGTTGCTGTGCCAGTGTAACCCCCTTTCCTTGATGGGCTGTGGTGAAAGAGATCCTTAGTTACTGCTAAATTAGAACCAGTTAGACTTCTTGTAGGAACCCAGTGTTACTAGACGGGTACCAGATCAGCCCACACTAGGGCGAGCTGGCTCTAGAATTAGGCCAGATGCCACAACTGTCTTGGGAAGGTTAGATGAGCTGCTCTTGGGCATGCTCAGAGTCAGCAGCGAAATAGCCATACCAGGCATCCATATTGACAGTACTTCACATGCCTCCTTTAGGGTGGTAGCAGCTTCCCCTAGAAATACAAGTGGGGTGTGACAGAAAGCAGCTCTAGCTATCTGGCCTCTCTCTAGTGTATGGGGTCACCTGGCCTTACACTTTGTAGACCCTGAGCAAGGACTTGAACTGAGATGCTCAAGAACTGACAGGGGGAACATGTTCACTGGCAAAGCATGTGCCATCTGTTGCTCCAGTGCCTGAGCTGCATGGAGAATAACCTACTACTGCTACCTGCTAAATTAGTCCATCTTTTAGTTCATAGGGATAGAGGCCTGTGCCATATTTAGTGGCCAAAGATCCCAACTTCGGCCTGCCTACCCATGCTATGGGGTGGGCACACAAGAGTAGTGATTAGAAAGGAGGAGGAGAAAATCCAAAAGAAGCTCCACATAGAGCTGGGCAGAAAATTGTTTTCCGTCCCACAAAAAATTTCAAAATTTTTGGAAATTTTTTCCATCCTGAATTGGGATGCAAAGTCAAAATTTTGAAATCTTTAATGAACTGAAAATCTGGGAAAACAAACAAACAAACAAAAAACCCAGGTTCAGGTTTCATTTTGATAATTTCATGATGTTTCATTTTAATTTTGACCATTTTTTGTAATATTCCCCACTATAATTAGCTTAAATTTCCAAATGAAAAGTTGCTTTGAAATGGAAAAATTAAAATTTTAATTTAAAAAAAATCTCAAAACAAGTAATTTGAACAATCTGAAAACAGTTGGGTTGGTTTTGTTTTTTCAGTCAAGAAATTTGTCAAAAATTTCCCACAAATAGTTTTGGTTTCAGCAAAAAGGCATTTTTGATGGAAACATTTTAACAACGTATTTCCAACCATCTCTAGTCCTCTGCAGATAACAGAAAGCTAGATCTGACAAACAAGGGGAGGAGATTTAATTTACATAATGTTAATAGTTCTATTGCATTCTTCACCAACACGTGTGTTAGACACACGCACACTGAAGAGCCATGGTGTTTTAAACCTAGGACCACGTAACACTTACATACAGAGCATTTATTTTACACAGACATAGAACATTTCAGCCATAGCTCTCAAACTGCTGCATGGAGGAAGGTTGGTCTTATCACCCTCAGTGTACAGATGAGGAAAGTGAGGTACTGATAGAAGTGACTTTTAAAGTTTAACACAGCACATTGCAGCCTGTCTACAAGTTCTGACTCCCCATCCTCTTGCTCTATCCAACTAGACCACACTCTCTTGCAAGAGCTGGGGATATAGGGTGACCAGATCACAGGGATGAAATATCGGGACACGGGGGGGGGGGAGGGGCGGAGCAAAAAAAATGGCGGCAGAGCAAAAAAAAAAAAAAACAGTTTTGCAGGGGCCGGGGGCATTAGCAGGACCCAGCCGCGCGCACTGCATTCCCCGTGGAGCCTCCCACCCCGGGCACATGAGATTCGTCCCACCGCAGGCGGGGAGCCCCGCGCCTCTCCCGCTCAGCTGCACTCCAGCAGCTCCTTCCCGGCAGGGCAAGATGCTGGAGCGCAGCCGAGCGGGAGAGGCGCAGGATTCCCCAGCAGCGTCGGGGAAGTTTATCGGTTCGGGGGACCCTGGCCGGCTCCTCGCGCCAGCCGCCCCGCCTGGGACAGATCTCGCCCCCGCAGCCCCTCTCCACCACATGTCTCCGGCGGGCAGCCCACACCCCCGGGCCACGCCGCTCACCCGGGCCCTGCCTGCTCCGCGCTGCCCCTGGACCCACCATGCTGCCCCGTGGACTGCAGGGCTGGAGCAGCCTCCGCGCTGCACTGCAGCGCTCCCGGCCCCAGCCAGCCATGGCCCGTGTGCCCAGGCTGCTGCACAGGGGCGTCTCCTCCCCAGGTTCGGCTTGGGATCCAATGGGGCAGTGAGGGGGCGGGGCTGGGGGCAGGGATTTGGTGAGGGATCCAATGGGGGAAGGAAGGGGCGGAGTCGGGCCGGGGGGGGCAAGAGCCCCTCCGGGCTCCGCCTGTGCACGGGAGCGGAGGGCAAAATTGTCTGTTTGTCCAGTGTCCCGACCGAACATTGGTCGGGACGCGGGACAAACAAGCAAATATCGGGACAGTCCCGATAAAATCGGGACGTCTGGTCACCCTATGGGGATAGAACCCAGGAGTCCTGATCTCTCCAGTGCCTTCAAGACGTAACATATTCCACCCTTTTTGTCTCTGTAACAACATAGGAAACTCACATCTCTCAAGCCAGAGTCACTAACCACTCCTCTCCAGATGTGTCAAATCCTGAGCCAAGCTCTAATTTACCCAGATACTCTTAAATGAAAGAAGAGCAGACAAACAGAAATACTAAAATAAATAAAGCTTCTCCTCTAGATATAGACAATGCAAAGCCAGGCTGGGGATGTGAATCATGAAGGCTCTAACCTTAGGGATCAGGATGGAGTTGTAATTTATTATTTATATTACTACTGCAAAGGGTCATCACTGAGATCAGCCCCCCCCATGTGCCAGGCACTGCACATACCCCCACTGAGATCAGGCCCCCATCGTGCCAGGCACTGCATAGGCCTGACCGAAATCAGGACCCCCATCTTGCCAGGTGCTGCACAGACATAGTGAGAGACAGTCCCTGCCCCCAAAAGCTCACTGTTTAAATAAGACAAGGACTAGGAGGGGAGACGGTGGCAAAATGACTTGCTGAAGGTCACATAGCAAGTTAGTGGCAGAGCCAGGAATCAATGTGTGAGATGGTTAATGATTCCTGCTGAGCAGGGGGAAATGAACCCCATTCTGTGTCGGTTTGCATCTTGAGGGCTGCAGTAATTCCCGAAGGTGTTTGTTGTGAAGCAAAACAATCAACCTAACTTTTTCCTCCATCAACTGCATTGTGGCTTATTCACATCACACAGCTGCTAATGTCAGTAAGACCATCCAGGATTGCACCAGTGACCTCAAAATAGAAAAATATAAGCTGTTATAGCAAAGACCAAATCCCCTTTAACCAGGGCTGTAACAGACTCATATCCTTTGTGGATCAGGGACAGAGGGGGAGCAATGACACACATCACCATGGGTTACGCTACTGCCTCCCAGCAAACGGGCCTGGTCCATTAGCTCAGGCCAAAGGGGACTGTGGGTAGAGCTTGATGGAAAATGTTTTTTTTTTTTTTTCCTCCCCCAAAGAAGATTTTTTATGAGAAAAGGAGGAAAAATCACTTGCCTACATTTTTCAAGGAAATTTTTTTTCAGCAAAAATTGGAAAATTTTAGACAAAACATTTAAATTTGGAAATGCTTCAGGGGAGTTGTAGTTTTGGTGCCTCACGCTCCCATTCTCTTCCATAGGCTGGCAGTGGCCTACCTGGTTGGACTACATCTCCCATGATGTACTATGGTCACCCCTAGGAGATGGGAGGTAGTGCATCGTGGGATATGTAGTCCGTAGCGTACAACCAAACCACAACCCTCAGGAAGCACTAGGGCACATACACAAATTGAAACATTTCAGTTTCTGGCTTAAATTTTTCTGTTTTCAGGGATCTGTTTCTTTAACAACAAAAAAATCAACATTTTCCATGGAATGCGAATACTTTTCAGGGAAAAACTTCATTTAATCCAAAATCCAATATTTCATCCAAATAAACTTTAAATGAAAATTTTTCAGCCATTATAATTATACCCAGCTCTTATCTAGTGATTTCCACTAGAAGATCTCAAAGAACTTTACAGTATCATTGTCCCCATTTTGCAGATGGGGAAACTGAGGCACAGAGGTGGCCGTTACTTGCCTGAGATCACCTAGCAAGCCAGACACTGAGCCAGAAAGAGAACCCAGAAGTCCTAATATAGTGCTCTGTCCACTAGACCAGTGCTTCTCAACCTTCCCAGATGACTGGATCCCTTTTAAGAGTCTGGTTTGCCTTGCGTATGCACAAGTTTCACCTCCACTTAAAAACGACTTGCTTACAAAATCAGACATACAAATACAAATATGTCACAGCACACGAGTACTGAAAAACTGCTGACTTTCTCATTCTGTCTGTGTGAAATTTTAGTTTGTACTGACTTTGCTAGTGCTTTATATGTAGCCTGCTGTAAAACTAGGCAAATATCTAGATGAGCTGATGTACCCCCTGGAAGAGCTCTGCGTATCCCCAGGGATACATTTACCCCTGGTTAAGAACCACTGCCCTAGACCACACTGCCTCACAGCCCAGCTCCAGATGTTAGATCCAGAGATCACAGGTTCAGTCCCTGCATTCCTTAGAGCTGCTCTCTTCTCACTCCAGCATCTCCTGCCCAGACCCACAACCCAAGTGCAGATCCCATCACCCACTCTCCTCTTTCACAGGTTCAGCATACCACATCCCACCAGCCTCCCCCTCGAGGTCCCGTGCCTGGACGAAGGGGTCCTTGTAGACCCGTGTCCCCACAGGTCCGTTGGTGGGGTCTCTGTGGTTCAGGTGCTCAGCCTGGTGCTGGGTCAGTGCAGCACTGTGCCGGAAACCCCTGCCGCATTCAGCGCAGAAACAGGGCCCCTCCTGAGCATGGACGCGCCGGTGCCGGCTCAGGGCCGAGCTAAGCTTGAAGCTCTTCCCGCAGCGGGTGCAGGGGAAGGGCCGCTCATCGGTGTGGACCCGCTGGTGGCGATCCAAGCTGCAGCGGATTGCGAAGCACCTCCCACAATCGGGGCACTGGTAGGGCCTCTCGCCCGTGTGCGTGCGCTGGTGTTTGATTAACTCTGAGTTCTTTGTGAAGCTTTTCCCACAATCCCCACAGTTGACGGGCCGTGCCCTTCTGCGCCTGCGCCCTGGCTCCTTCTCTGCCCGCTGCCGTCCTGTTCTGCCACCATCTCCCTGTTCAGGGCTCCGGGACGTCCCATTCAGCTCCTCTCCCGCAGGCCCTTCCTGTTGGGACTTCTCCTTCTCTCTCCCAGCACCTGCTCGGAGAGAGAAAGAGAATCCAGGCGGGAATCATAATTTTACCAAGGTCCAAAATTCATAGCGTCATAGATTCTAAGGCTAGAAGAGATCATCTAGTCCAGCCTCCTAGAGAGCACAGGCCAGAGAACATCCCCGAATTACTTCCTGTTTGAAGTAGCACAGATCTCTTAGAAAAACGTCCAAACTTGATTTAAAAATTGCCCAGGATGGGGGGAATTGGCTGGCTCAGGGGCTCTTGGCCTCTTCCCATGCAAGTCTCTCAAGCACTGCTAGTTGGCTCTGGGGTCCTGTCCCCCAGCTCTCCTGTAACATCAGCCACCCGCTCTACTGAGGGAACGACCAGCTGAGTCAGCGCTGGCCCCATTGCGACACTAGGGGGCGCCCTCACCTTGCAGTCAGTGCTGGCCCAATGCAGCGAGGGGGGCACTGTGTTGCCCGGAGGTAAGTGTGGGGGGGACTCTCTCAGGGGCTCTCTCCCTTCACAATCTGTGCTGACCCATGTGTCCCACCTGGCTGCTTAGAGATTCCAGTTCTCTCTATGATGTATAGGAATTGCATGGTATTCCTTTAAATAGCATGCGAGCCCTCTAGAGGCGTTCACTGTGTGTTTCAGAAGCCACCAGAGGTGTAATAAGCCCGAGCTGGGCTTTGCCATCTGTGTGTAATTAGTGGTTACACTGGGCCCAGCTGGGCGTGAGTTGATTCTTCAGATTATTGCTGTTGTGCAAAGGGCAAAAGCCATGGACAGACTCTCCTAAACCCTGGGGGCTGGGAGCTGCTGTTCAGAACTGGGGGGCAGCTCACGGTGGCTTTGCTGGGGTCCAGGAGTGACGCCTGCCATGAGGACAGGTGCCTGCTGGGGACAATACTAAGCGAGACCAAACAGAACTGGGGGGCTCCCGGCAGCTTTGCTGGGATTCCAGTTTTTCCCTTTACTCCCGGAAGGTCTTCGAGCCAGTGTTGCTCATTCCTCACCTATGTGGGCGCCTCTCAGGATCTCCCTTTCCTTGTAGCTCTGGAGATCAGGGACTCTCGGCTCTTCCCCTCGCTCCATGCAGGAGATCACAGCCAGGTCGGGGACAGGGAATCCTGCTCAGGGGAAGGAAACAGGCGAGATGGTGCTTGGTGAAGTCTCCCTGGAGGGCTCGGTGCAGAGCCCAGGCCCTCATTTTAACCCCAATCCTGTTCTCTGCTGGGGGGATATGTTCACAGGGACCCTTGGGGCAGGGTGATGCCTAGGGGGATGGGATGTGCCCCCTGTAAGGGAGTCAGGGATCTCAACACACAGTGAAGGGGCGAATGGCTCAGGGAGTCGCTGGGCCGTTACTAGCCCTGCAGAGAGAGCAGAACTCCTGCTGGGCATGGAGCTGCCTTGGGGGGCGGGATGGGGATAGAGGGATTCAGTGCATGTGGGAACCAGAGCAAGGAAATGCAGCCACCTGTGCCCTGGAGATCTCTGGGGGAGGGGATCAAACTACCCCCTGTAAATCTCCTTCCAGTGAGGGGCTGTGGGGGTGACAGTCCCTCCTGTGGGGTTTGGGGTAGGGGCCAATCCCCCAGAAATCTACAGGGCCAGGGAAGAGCCCTGAGCCGAAGCTGTCCTGGGCTCCCCGCTACATCAGCTCCTGATCCCCGAGGGGCAGCGATGCCTCACCCAGCGAGATCAGAGTCTGGTAATTCTCCTGCATGACGTCCCTGTAGAGCTGCCTCTGCCCTTCGTCCAGGAGCCCCCACTCCTCCTGGGAGAAATACACAGCCACCTCCTCGAACCCCACCGGCACCTGGAACCAGAAGGGACCCCGCTCAGCACCTGCTGCTCCAGCCACGGCCCCCAGCGCTGGATCAGAGGGCGGGCAGCGAGGGGCACCGCTGGGAGAGCCCAAAGGGGGAGTGTGTGCAGCAGGATCCAGGGGGCAGGTGCAGAGATCCCTCTCCGATAGCACATCCCGCTGCGCATCTCACCTGGTAGCCAGCCGCAGCGACCACCAGCTCCTGTGCCGGGCCGCTCCCCTCCTCGCCCAGGGCAGGCCGATCTGTGGGGGGGACAGGGAGGTCAGAGCCCAGGGCACAGCCCCCCGGGGACGTGTGTATGGCCCCCTATAGAGCTAACTGCTCTGCTGGAGACCCGTGGCTGGCACAAGGTCCAGCGGGCCCTGCTGGGGCCATGCTCATCCTGGGGCACATGGGCAGCTGCTGGGCTCGCCAGCCCCCTTGGCACAGCTCCCAGCCCCACGGAGCCATCGCTCTGCTGCTCCCCCAGGATCTGGGGCGTGTGAACCCCGCTGGCAGCCTCGGGGGCTCGCGTGGGGCACGAGACACAAACACTCGCGGAGTCTGGTCCAGCCACACACGCGGAGCCCAGCTCTGTAGCTCCAGCAACTCCGGATTTCAGTCCTGCTGCCCCTGCCCCCAGCCCCGCCGTACCCAGGTCCTGCCGCTCGCGGGGCTCCGGCAGCGGCTTGTCCGGGGAGCCCCGGGGGAACCGGCTGCCTCCGCCCCGCGACTGGGAACCGGGCTCCAGCAGGGAGCTCGGAGGATCCATCTTGCCTGAGATCATTTCCCCTCTGCAGGCGTCACGTGTAATCCGGAGCCAATCCTGTTAGAGCCGGGAATGAATGAGCCCTGCCAGAGCCCCTCACTCTGGACCCACAGCCACTGCTATGCCAGCCCTGGGCTCCCCGCCCCAGCCCTGCCGGTGCCCCTCACTCCCAACCCGCACCCCTGGGCTTGCCCCATCTCTCCCCAATATCCCAGCACTGTGCTAAGGGTTGCTGTGCTGCAGGGAGCAGGGCTGGGGAACCAGTAGGGGGCGCTCTCCCTTGTAAATCAGTGCAGACCCCAATGCCCCAGTGTGCTGGCAGGGAATGTAGCGCTGAAGGGACTTGGGGGTGGGCTCAGTAGGGGGCACTCTCCCCCCACAGTCAGTGCTGGCCCCCCGTGTAGTGCTGGGGGGTGCTGTGCTGCAGGGGGTGGGATGGGGGCTCAGTAAGGGTCCCTCTCCCCTGTGGGTCAGTATTTTAAGTGGATGCCCCAGCATGCCAGTGGCATGCGCTACGATAATGAGGTTGCAATCTAAGTACTCAATAGTGGGCTACTGGAATTCAGCCGGCATCTAAACCAAAGGCCAGGCCACTTGCGTCCATTACAGATGTCATGTGACTTATCCCAAGAGTCTGGACATGAACCTGGGCACTCGGGCCGAACCCCAACTCTGGTGAACACACATCGCCGGCCTCTCGCCGCTTCCTGAGGTTTTCCTTGCTCATGGATGCCCCTCCCCTCCCTGTTCCAAATTCCCTCCACAGTTCGAGGAGAAAAGGCCCAATAGATAGTAAAATGGCTGTTGCCAGGGAACCCTCCTCCTTGCTGGTCTTGGGTGGCAGCAGGCAGAGCACAGGCATAGGAGACAGGGCTTTGTAGTGAGCTTGGTAGCGCCAACCTGGCTGCAGCAGCAGGATGGGGGTGGCAGGGATGAAAGGTTCCATGGTGGTTGAAAATGGCACTGAATGTTGGGGGTGCAAGGGTTCTGTGGCAGCTAGGGGCAGAATGCTGGGGGCGTGAGGGTTCCAGGGCAGAATGTTGGGGGCCTGAGGGTTCCATGGCAGCTGGGGGTGGAATGTTGAGACCCAAAGGTTCCAGGGTAGCCCGTAGGGGAAAACCGCATAAACGGGATGGACTCAGGTCTCAGCCCTGGCACTGAATCTATGTGAGGAGATGTGTGGGCAGCAGCCAGCACCACGGGGTCCTGCTCCCTGACTGAGGCCTGGAGGTGCTACTATAATACAAAGAGTAACAGCTCCTGGCTCTTACAGAGCATCATTCTTCCCTAGATCCCTGTGCTATACAACAGAGCTAATTAGCGTCATCCTGGCCGTACAGATGGGGAAACCAAGGCATGAGGGGGGGGGAGTGACTTGCCTATGATCCCACAGCAAGTGAGCACCAGAGCTTAGAACCCAGGAGTCCTGACTCCTGATGCAGTACCCAGCTCACTAAATATACACCAAGCCCCACCACCTCACTGACCTAATCACTCTCATCTGCAGCCCTTTGCATGTCAACAGCATGACCCAGCCACTGTCCCTGCAGAGCCACCATGGACCATGTGTGAGGGAGGTACTGGGGATTTATTATTTTCAGACAGAAGTAGAAAACAGACAATGGATAAAAAACGTCCTTGTGCCCATCACGACAGACAGGCCTGGGAGTCTGGGGACATACACATCAGCCCTTGGGGACTAGCTCAGAGGGGGCTAATGGCACCGGGAAGATGGGCTGCCCTTCACCTTGGAGCATCCCTCTCTCTGCCCTCGTGGGGGAGCAGCCCCTAGCTCCCAGCCCCCCCACTCCTCGCTGGCCCCAGGAGAGGGGAAGGAGCAGAGACCGCGGCACAGAGAGGGCGAGATCCAGGTAGTGACGGGACAGTCCTCCTGGAACAGGCTGGGCCTACGGGGGTTAATAATCCTTGCTGAGTAGAGGATGGTGAAGGGGGAGACGCCCCCACCCCGGGCACTTTGCCCCCAGCTCCAGTGCAGAGGGGATTCCTGGTGCAGAGACAACTACTCCCCGTGACACCCAAATCCAGCCACGCTGAATCAGCAGATGGCAGGCGGCAACACCCTGCTCCCCCCCCCGCCTCTATCACTCCGGCTCCTCTTTGATCTGCACGTCCAGCTCCGCGTCCCACGTCCCAGGAGGCAGCACCAGCACCTCCCCCACCCCATCCTCCTCATCGTCCTCATCCCGCGGCTGGATGAAAGGGTCCCGGTAGATCCGGGCCCCGCCGGGCCCCGTCAGCGGGTCACTCTCCTTGGTGTGGGTGCGCTGGTGCTGGGTGAGGGCAGAGCCCTGGGAGAAGCTTCGCCCGCACTGGGGGCAAGGGTAGGGGCGCTCGCCGGTGTGCACCCGCTGGTGCTGGATGAGGGTGGAGCCCTGGGAGAAGGCTTTGCCGCACTGAGAGCAGACGTAGGGTTTCTCTCCGGTGTGGGTACGGCTGTGCTGGGCCAGGGCCGAGCTGTGCTTGAACGCTTTCCCGCACTGGCCGCAGCGGTAGGGCCGCTCCCCGGTGTGGATGCGCTCGTGCCGCTTGAGAGCCGAGAGGTCTCCGAAGCGCTTGCCACAGGCCCCGCAGCCGTACGGGGTCTCCCCGGTGTGGATGCGCTGGTGGGTGGCCAGCGCCGAGCTCTGGCTGAAGCCTTTGCCGCAGTCGGTGCAGCGGTAGGGCCTCTCCCCAGTGTGGACCCGCTGGTGCCGCTTGAGGGCCTTGCGGTCACTGAAGCGCTTCTGGCACTCCGGGCACGGGAAAGGGCGCTCCCCGGTGTGCAGCCGCTGGTGGGTGATGAGGGCAGAGCTCACGCTGAAGCTGCGCCCGCAGTCGCCGCAGACGTAGGGGCGCTCGCCGGTGTGGGTGCGCCGGTGCAGCACCAGGGAGGAGCGCTGGCTGAAGCCCTTCCCACACTGCGGGCAGCCGTAGGGCCGCTCCCCGGTGTGCACCCGCTGGTGCTCCCGCAGCGACGAGCCGCGCCGGAAGCCCTTCCCGCACTCGGGGCAGATGTGGGGCTTCCCACTGTGGATCACCGCGTGGCCTGCCAGCGCCGCCGCCTCCCCGAAGCGCCGGCCACACTCGGCGCACTTGTAGGGCAGCTCCCCCGTGTGGCTGCTCTGGTGCCGCAGCAGGTTGGTGCGGCTGCTGTAGGCTTCCCCGCAGTGGGTGCAGACGTGGGGCTTCTCCACGGCGTGGACGCGGCCATGGCGGGTCAGGTGCTCCTTGTGGCGGAAGCTCTTCCCGCACTCGGCGCAGGGGTACGGCTTGGCGCCGCTGTGGATACGCTGGTGGCGCAGGAGGTTGGAGCTGTTGGTGAATCCCTTCCCGCAGTCGGGGCACTGGTAGGGTCGCTCCCCCGTGTGGGTGCGTTCGTGCTTGACGAACTCCGAGTCCTTGGCGAAGCTCTTCCCGCAGTCCCCGCAGATGATGGGCCCCTCACGGGAGGAGCGGCCTGGCGGGGCCACTTCACCATCCCGCTTTGCCCGCCTCTGCCGGCCCAATTCACCAGCCTCCCCGCCCTTGGGGCTCTGGGATGGCCCGTGCGGCTCTGCTCCTCCAGGTCCTTCCCACAGGGGAATTTCCTCCTCCGTCCCGGTACCTGCTGGGAGAGAGAGAGAATCCAGCTGGGGCTTGTTCCCTGCGCCGGAGAGAGAACAGGCAGCAAAGGGAGCGGAAAACCAGCTGGGCAGGAACCAAAATCCCCCCAAACCCTTCCCCAGAGGGGAGAGGAAGAGCCAGGTCTGCCCCAATGGCCCAACGTAACCCCAAGCAGCTCACTGCGCCCCTCCACCCCAGAAAGGAACTGGCTGCCACCTGCCAGCCGGCAAAGCTTGGCTCAGGCACTACGGGTGAGAGCTGTTAGCCCAGAGAGCTGCCGTCCGAGCTCTGGCGTCATTGTCCTGCAGCTGGTGCATGCACTGCCCAGCCCCCACTGGTTACCTGTTTCCTGCTGTGCTTCGGGATCCTCTGGATGCTCAGCAGGCGACTGGTTCTCTGCTGTCAGGGGTGTATTTTGCTCCATCTCATCCTGGGATGGGCTGCCCGGCTGCGCCATCGAATCTTGGGCCCTGGAAACACCCAAAGACACCAGTCACCACGGAGCCAGGACCGAGAAGAACTGGGGAGAGGGGTCTTCGTCGAGAGGCACAAATAGCCAAGCGCCATGAAGAAATATTCAGCCCCCTGCCCATCTCAGAGGCTCAGCTGGCTGGAGGGACCCACTGGGGTTAGATGTGAATACAGCAGGCTGGTTACACACTGCCCCCATTACAGCCCTGCCAGCGACCCTCAATCCCAGCCCACAGTCCCTGCTATGCCAGCCCTGGGCTCCCTCCCACCCCCACAGCCCTGTCGGTGCCCCTCACTCCCGACCCACAGCCCCTGCCAGCCCAGCCCTGGGCTCCCCCTCCCAGCCCTGCCGGTGCCCCTCAATCCCGACCCACAGCCCCTGCCAGCCCAGCCCTGGGCTCCCTCCCACCCCCACAGCCCTGCCGGTGCCCCTCACTCCCGACCCACAGCCCCTGCCAGCCCAGCCCTGGGCTCCCCCTCCCAGCCCTGCCGGTGCCCCTCAATCCCGACCCACAGCCCCTGCCAGCCCAGCCCTGAGCTCCCACCCCCCCCCACAGCCCTGTCGGTGCCCCTCAATCCCGACCCACAGCCCTTGCCAGCCCAGCCCTGAGCTCCCTCCCACCCCCACAGCCCTGTCGGTGCCCCTCACTCCCGACCCACAGCCCCTGCCAGCCCAGCCCTGGGCTCCCCCTACAAAGCTCCCTGCTAGCCCAGCCTCCTTGCCGTGGTTGCTTGCTCCGGGCAGCGATCTGCTGCCTCTGTTGCTGTTTCTCTCAATCCCCGGGGCCGCCTCTCGCTGGGACTCGGGGTCTCTCCTGCGCTTGGACGGGGGTCACGCCGGGGGCTCTTCACAGCCCCGGATCCGGTGCCTGGGGACCCACGTGCCTGCCCGGGGCGCTCAGCCCGGAGGCTGCCGAGCAGCTCCGCAGCCAGTGGCTTTTGCAGCAGGAAGTCGCTCCCTTCGCTGCCTCCTCCCCTTCCCCCCTGGCTTGCAGCTCTATGGTTTTAACCCGCTAGATCCGAGCGCCTTGCGGGACCCCTCTATAAACAGCCCCTGCACCGCACCCCAGAGGTGGCTGCATTTTTTCAGCACCGGCTGGTCCATGCTCGATGAAACCCTCTCTGTGGCTCCCTTCCAGGGCCGCCCAGAGGATTCAGGGGGCCTGGGGCAAAGCAATTTTGGGGGCCCCTTCCTTAGAAAAAAGTTGCAATACTATAGAATACTATATTCTCGTGGGGACCCCTGAGGGACCCGGCGCAAATTGCCCCACTTGCCCTCCCACCCAGGCAGCCCTGCTCCCTTCCACAGCCAGAGGGGCCGCCCGCCCCCCGTTGTCTAGCGCCAGCCTCCATAACGCAGCAGGGAGAAAGGTCCCTTTCGGGGTGACGGGTCTCTGGGGCGCTCCAGGGGTTACCTGGATTTGTGCCATGTTACTAAGCGTGGGTCTGTGGCGCCCCCCCAGTGGCTGAGGAGGTCTCTGTTGCAGCCTATCATTTAGCTTGGGCCCAGGACTGGCCCAGGTTGCGTTTTGGTTGCACGTATTCCTGGCGATTTCCTCACATGACATCTTTAATTAAAGATTAATCTTTACAGCCTGGAGACTCCAGGTCAATCCTGAAGCGTTGGCAACCCTAAGCCGGACACTCATGCTGTTGGATCCCGAGGTCACAGGTTCAACTCCCGCGTTGACCCAGCTCGGGACTTAGCGCCAGCGAGCGCTTGGGGCTAGGTGGAGGAGTTTCAGCTACCCATTCCCATTGCAGGCTGTTCGTTACCTCCTGCACCCTTGGGGGTTGGACTAGGTGACCTCCTGAGGTTCCTTCCAACCCTGATATTCCATGATGCAGGAGCAGCTCTCAACCTTTCCAGATGACTGGACCCCTTTCAGGAGTCTGATTTGTCTTGCATACCCCCAAGTTTCACCTCCACTTAAAAATGACTTAAAAACACCCCAGAAGCGGCCAGCAGCAGGTTCAGCTCCTAGGTGGAGGCGTGCGATCTGCTCCATGCAGCTCTCACTCGCAGGCACACACCCCCCCCCAGCACCTGTTGGCTCAGAACTGCCCAATGCGAGTAGAGCCAGTACTTGGGGGCAGGGGCAGCATACAGAGCCCGATGCCCCCCCCCCCAGGAGTCGGATCTGCTGCTGGCTGCTTCCAGGGCACATCACGGTGTCAGAACAGGCAGGGACTAGCCTGCCTAAGCCGGGCAGAACCATCGATGGGACTTTTAATGGCCCGGTTGGTGGTGCTAACCAGAGCCGCCGTGACACTGTGCCTGACGTTCCACCACCTGCCGTTCGAAAACCATTGATCTAGTGCCTGAGCTAAAGGTGGGCAATTAAGTCAGGGACAGCAGCAGACTCCTGCATGGCCCAGCCCCCACAGGGGACTAGTCTGGGGTACAGAGAGATCCAGGGTTAGGGGCACTGTGTTTACGTGGGAAAATGGGGAGCAGCACTTGGGCCAGTGGAGGATCTAGTGCAACCAGCTGGGGCAACCCAGACTCACCCCCTGCTGCAGGCAGACAGGTGGATTCTGCACCCCCAGTTCCCAATGAGGGAACCTCCCTCCCTCTCCCAGTGACCCCCCTGGAAATCCTGCACCCCCAGGCTAGGCTGTTCTCAAGGAATGAGGTCAGGTGAGCACAGAACAGTGGGGGGTTAGGGGGCAAACCCCAGGGACAACACAAAGGACACAGAGAGTTGGGGCAGTTTCTTTATTGTATCGGGACAATAGACCCTGATCACCCACTGAGAAAGCAGAGAGCCAAGATGGAGCCGAGCCTTAGGGAGCTTCTCCGGCTGCTTGGGAGCCAGGATGGGACGTCCCCGGCTGCCAGTGAGCTCTATGCGTTGCGAAGAGAGAAGCAGGGTGCTGGAAACGCCGCTGTGGGGAAGGACTCTCCCCTCCTGCCTGGAAGCATCCGTCTGTCCAGCTATAAAGGCGATTAAGGAACCGGTCTCTGGGGGGCTAGGCGGGCATGGAAGGTCTCTCTAACATTTGTGAAGAAGACTAAGGACATTTGAAGTGGCCAGGACAGGCCCCATGTCCCATTCTCCAACCTCCATCCTGTGGCTGGCTCAGAGCTGGTGCCCCCTAGAGGGGAAAGGCCCCATGACCCACTCCCTGCCCCCTGAGGCAGCCTGTCGTCCAGCCTTGAGTCTTTAAGTGCCACCACAGTACAAATAATACCAATAAAAGAGAAACGGAGCCTGCAGCCTCTCCCTGGTTTCTCTCTCAGGCGAGCGTCTCCCTGGCCAAGATCACTGTCGCTCTCCCACAGACAGCCTCCCCCAGAGGCGACATTTCTCTCAGGGACGGCGGCCTCCGTGAAGTCCTGTAACGCTTTCTCCTGGCAGGCTAAGGGGTCTTTCCATAGGAACCTATATTCCCACCCCATGCCAACATCCCCCTCCTTTCTCAGCCCATAGGTACGTCCCCAGTCCTCCACTGTGGCCCCGGGGCAGGCGAGCGGGCACCCAGCTGCAGCCGCAGCATCGCCCACATCTGGCCAGGTGAAGGGCCCTGCTCCGGGAGGAACCGCAGGTGCTGCACCAGCCTGGGCCCTGCGGCATCGCCGGCCCCCTCGCCGCGCCGGTGGGTGCGCTGATGCTTGACCAGGGTGGCTTTCTGGGTGAAGCGCTTCCCACACTGGGCGCAGGGGAAGGGGCGCTCGCCGGTGTGGGTGCGCCGGTGCTGCGCCAGGTTGGCGTTGACGCTGAAGCTCTTGCCACAGTCGGGGCAGGTGAAGGGCTTCTCTCCGGTGTGGACGCGCTGGTGCAGCAGCAGGGTGGAGCTCTGGCGGAAGCTCTTGCCGCACTCCCCGCAGGCATAGGCCCGCGCCGTGTGCCGGGCCTGGTGCCGCAGACACCGGGCCACGTCGCCGAAGGCCTTGCCGCACTCGGCGCAGCGGAAGGGGCGCTCGCGGCCGTGGGTGTTCTGGTGGCGGAGCAGCTTGGAGCTCTCGCGGAAGCTCTTGCCGCACTCGGGGCAGCGGAAGGGGCGCTCGCCGGTGTGGGTGCGCTCGTGCTTGCGCAGGTTGGAGCTGTGGCTGAAGCGCTTGCCGCACTGGGGGCACTCGTGGGGCTTCTCCCCGGTGTGGGTGGTCTGGTGCTTCTTCAGGTTGGAGCTGTTGCTGAAGGTCTTGCCGCACACGGCGCAGGCGTTGGGGCGCCTGGCCTTGGGGGTCTTAGCCGGGGGGTCCCCCCGTGGCCGGCACACCCCGCCCTGGTTCTCGCCCCCGCAGTCGGACCGATCGAGTCTCCCCTCCACTGGAGTCTCGAGGCCAGAGAAACTCATTTCATGCTCAGCGGATGAGTTCAGTCCATTACCCAGGGGGTCTCCCTGCTGCTGTCCCGCCCCACCAGCATCTCCCTGCTTGGCACTCCTGGACGTCGCTTCCACAGACCCCTCCTGCTGGGGATTCCCCTCCTCTGTGCTGGCACCTGCTGGGAGAGAGAGAGAATCCAGTTGGGGCTCGTTCCCTGAGCAGGGAAGAGAGGGGGCAGCAAAGGGGTTTGTCACTGAGCAGAAAACCTGATGGGCAGGAAGTGAAACCCCCAAACCCTTTCCCAGAGGGGAAGAGGAGGGGCTGGGTCTGCCCCAATGGCCCAGCTGAGCCCTCAGAGAAAGGCTGAGGGAGAGGAGGGCTCCTGCTGGGGTGGGAGCTGGGAGTGACACCTGCCATGAGGACAGGGCACCTGCTGGGGATGACACTGAGTGAGAGGAGACAGAACTGGGGGGCACCCAGCAGCTTTGCTGGGATCCCAGCTGTTCCCTTCATTCCTGGACGGTCTCTGAGCCCGTGTGACACACTGTCCCCTTGGCAAAGGGTCCCCGTTCTTTGCAAACAAATCTCACCTGAGACCTGTCAAACTGACTATACCAAAGGCATTGCCTGGCATGAGAATTGTCCATAAAGGGTAACATGTAAGGTATCTACAGAAAGCTTGTAACGCGTCACGAGTCAGAATCATTTTGAGATGTACATGCAGGTAATAGTTAAGGAATAATTTATTTCTACTGACAGGACACCATAGGACTTTGAATGGAAATTAGTCACCGGGGCTAAGTCTCCGGGATGACTCGTTCAGGCGAGAGGGTGTTGCCACCCTTCCCTTTCTAGCCAATTCAAGGCTCAATTGTTTAGCCTTGTGCAACACTGAGGTCTTATCTACACTTCAAATGCTGCAGCGGCATAGCTGCGCTTCAGTGTAGACACTCCCTGCGCCGGTGGGAGAGGTTCTCCAGGAGGTAGCTGGATCAGTGGAAGAATTCTTTTGTCAGCCTAGCACTGGCTACACAGGGATTTAGGTCCGCTGAACTGTCATTCAGGGGGGTGGATTTTTCACATCCCTCTCTGACATAGTTAAGCTGACCTAATTTTCTAGTGTAGACCAGGCCTAAGACCATCCATGGAAAACCATCAGAAGCACCTGAAGGTAAACAAAGGAACATTACAACATGACAGGGGTTCGCCCCGTCTATGAACAGAAACGAAAGACTGTTTCAGCATAACACAGAGGAGGGAGAGGTCCCCTGGATCCATTCACTGAGGAATTTGGATCCTGGCTCTTGTGAAATAAGTCAGCTCTGCAACACACATAACGGGGGGAGGGGGCACCCAAAAGGGTGCCCCCAGGGTCACATTTCCTGATTTTGTTTTGTGTTGTATCCAGCTGTTTCTGTCCCCCTCTCTCATTTCTAGTTCAATATTTACCCTTTCTGAAATAATCCTAGTTTTGTTTTATTAGAAGCACTCACAAGTACTGGGTGACTTTAGAGGAGCAGCAATATAAGGTAAAACTAGTAACGTAGGGTACCCTGCTCCTGTGGGGCAGAGGGGATTTCTGTGAGAAGCCAGTGTCAGGGGTTGGATATTACAGGAGAACAATCCAAAGGGACCGGGGTGCACCTCTTGTTAACCTGCAAGGCAGAGACAGGACTGGCATAGCCTGGAGGGGAGCACTTGAGTGGCTGACAGGAGTTAACCTCCGTCACCACGGGCAAGAATTCCTCGCACTGGAGGCAGGGAGTAACAGAGCGATTCCCAGCCCTGGGTGCCCCAAGAACCGTCACAGCCAACGTGACGGTTTCCCATCAGGAGTGTCATGTCCAGCTGGGAAATGGAAATTCTGCTCTGGAGAAAGCAAAGGGGTAGGAATCGTGTGGCTGGCGCAAGATTGGCAGCACTCATGCTTCCCGGCAGGAGCTGTATTGTAGGAGCAACAATCTCTGTGCTGCAGGGTCTGGGGGCTCCAGGGGCTGATCCCTGAGAAAGAGCACCCCAGCTCCTGATCCCAGCGGGGAAGCAGCTCCTCACCCGGCGAGATCAGAGTTTCTTCCTCCTCCTCCTTAATCTCCCTGCAGATCTTGCCATGTTCTGGGGACAGCGCTGCCCGCTCTGCCCCGGAGGAACACGCAGCCTCCTTCTCCCACGTCACCGGCTCCTGGAACAACAAAGGCCCCCCCAGCAGTGCTGGCAGCCACATACCCCTTGCTCCCCATCAGTGAACAGAGCTGGCCAGACAAGGGAAATCCCTGTCTGCCGAAAATGTTGCGTTTTTTGACATTTTTTCCCCCAATTGGGGTTCTTTTTTTTTTTAAAGCCGCTTTTTTCTGGGGAAGGGTTTTTAACAGAAAAGTCTATTCAGGGAGAACTGGGAGGAAGTTTTTCAGCTTCCCAGCTGCCAGACAGACCACGTCACAGCCTCTGCCCACAGCTACAGGGGTGGAGAAGATGACAGCCATGACTCTCTGCTTTCTCCTTCACTCCAGGAAGCAGGGGATTGATCACCTGGGTTCTCTTCCTCTCCGGTCCCAGAGCGAGGTGTGTGAGGAGAGGGGGCTTTCACCCAGGCAACCCTCCCAGAAAGTGTTTTGTCAATTTCATTTGCGGAAAGTGACTGTGACGAGAGACTTGTGGGCAGGGGGTGAGGAATCTACACTGAGATTTTTCCCAACAGGGAAAAAAAAAATCAAAATTTCCCCACAAAACTGAATTTTTTCCCCAGGGACAACTTTGGTTGGGCAAAATGGGCATTTTTCATCAGAAAAATCATCTCCACAAAATATTTTCCCCAGTAGCTCTACTAACAGAGGAAAGGTCCCGTGTCCCATTCCCAGACCCGCTTCAGCCAACCAGTCCCCGCCCCTCCCATGGGTGGATTGGAGCTGGCGCCCCCTAGAGGAGAAAGGCCTCGTGTCCCATTCCCTAATGATTTCACATCTGTAAATTACCTCCTGCTGTGGCCATATTCCGGGCTCTTGCTTGGCTAACTGGAAACCCTCTGCCAGTGCCATGGCCTGCTCCCCGGTCTGGGGGTGACACCCCCCCACCCAGCTCTGGATCTCCTGGGGCAGGATGCTCAGGAACTGCTCCAGCACCAGCAGGTCCAGCATCTGCTCCTTGGAGCGCTGCTCCGGCCTCAGCCATGCCCGGGAGAGGAGGCAGAGGTGGCCGTACGCCTCCCGGGGCCCCTCAGCCTCCTGGTAGCGGAACCCCCTGAAGCGCAGACGATGCATCTCCATGTCGACGGCTCCGTGGGCATCTGGCTCTTCCACTTCCTCTTTGGGAACCAGGCCACATCCCGGTGGGGGCTGGAACTGGAGCCTGAGAGCGGCTGGGGGAGCCACCTGGGCAGCCATGGCCCGTCTCTGAGCCGGAGCGCGGCCGTATCTGCCTGGGGATCGCCTGGCGTCAGCAATGGACCCCCTGCAGCACCATCTGTACAGGGGTGGGGGACACGTCCAAGGGGGGGATGAGATCACCTTTATGGAGAGGGGAGAGAAATTAGAGCCACAGAAGGAATGAGACACACAGGAACAGCCCCCCCCCCCCCTGCTCCAGTGTTGTGAGGAGAGACACAGACCCAGCACAGGTGACCCCAAGGTTGGTGGCTCTTTCTTGATCTCCTAGGAATTTCTACCCACTTAATGAATCCAGGACTCCTGACTCCCAGATCCAACCCCCACTGCCTCCCTCCTCACTCTAACCCCCCAGCCCCCACTCCCCTCCCAGAGCTGGAGACAGAACCCAGGAGTCCTGGCTCCCAGCCCCCGCAGCTCTAACCTCCCCAGCCCCCACTCCCCTCCCAGAGCTGGGGATAGAACCCAGGAGTCCTGGTCCCCACTCCCCTCCCAGAGCTGGAGATAGAACCCAGGAGTCCTGGCCCCCAGCCCCCATTCCCCTCCCAGAGCTGGGGCTAGAACCCAGGAGTCCTGGCTCTTTGGACAATGGGTGCCCCACCCTAAGGGTGGCATCGCTCAGCTGGGGTCTGGGCACCCCCAGTACAGGAGCGGGGCTCGCTCACTCACCTCCCGGGGGCGGAGGGGGGGGCGCCGAGCACAGGAAGAGCCTGGTTCCGGCGCAGCAGGGCCATGGGGTCCGGGAGTGGCCCAGCCGCCTGCCACTCAGGAGGGGACGGGGCTCCTGCCATTGGAGCAGCTGCATGTCCATCAAGGCATAGCACTGCCCCCTCGCCCTCATGGGCACTCACCGGCTCTGGAGCCAGGTCACCTTTCCTCACCCTAGCCCACTGGAGCCCCTCCCACCCCACTCCTGAGAGCCCAGGAGCCCCCACCTGACCCATAGCCCCCACTCCCTCCAGAGCCAGGGATAGAACCCAGGAGTCCTGCGGCCCAGCCCCCCCCTTCCTCCACCCACTAGATTCCCCTCCCCAAACTGGGGCTGGAGTCCTAACTCCAGTGGGTTAAAGGAGGGGTGGGGGGCTGGGAGCCCCTTCCATTGCATCCAGTTTTGGGGCCCCCACTACAGAAAGGATGTGAACAAATTGCAGTGAGTCCAGTGGAGGGCAACGAACACGATTAGGGGGCTGGAGCACATGATTTACAAGGAGAGGCTGAGGGAACTGGGATTATTTAATCTGCAGAAGAGAAGAGTGAGGGGGGATTTGATAGCAGCCTTCAACTACCTGAAAGGGGGTTCCAAAGAGGATGGAGGTCGGCTGTTCTCAGTGGTGGCAGATGACAGAACAAGGAGCAATGGTCTCAAGTTCCAGTGGGGGAGGTTTAGGTTGGATATTAGGAAACACTATATCACTAGGAGGGTGGTGAAGCACTGGAATGAGTTACCTAGGGAGGTGGTGGAATCTCCATCCTTAGAGGTTTGCAAGGCCTGGCTTGACAAAGCCCTGGCTGGGATGGTTTAATTGGGGTTGGTCCTGCTTTGAGCAGGGGGTTAGACTAGATGAGCTGAGGTCCCTTCCACCCCTGATAGTCTATGATTCTATCCCTGACTCTGCTAGAGGAGTGGAATCTAGCAGGCTATAGCCAAGGCTGCATAGTTTGCAGCACTACGGTAAGCCTGTGACCAGAAAGGAAGCGAAACACAATCCCTCAACAGCCAAACGCTGACGCAAGTTTCCAAGGTCTCAGAGTGACTGCTCAGACCCTGGGCTGGGTCTGTGTTTCTCCAGTAGGGAGGTTACACGTGAGAATCAACACTAGAGACAGACGCTGTGCTGCATTTTCTTTTCTCTTCTCTTCCCTCCTGGGTTTGTTCCGTTTTCTTAGGACACAGGCTTGGACTTCAATGCCGGCTCCAGATCATCACCGCTAACTTCTCTTCCCCCCACCTTGGACAGTTATTGCCAGGTTTGACACCAGCTCAGACTGTCAGACAAGGGCTTTTTTCTTTGGACCGACTTTTGCCAGTCGTGTTGTTAAAATGAAAGCCTGACTTCACACCTTCCATTTCAAATGCTTTCACTGCTCTTCCTTCTTTTGCTGTATCTTTGGAGTTGCATCTGGACTAAGGATTGGTTCTACTCACTAACTCAAATCCTTTAGCTGGAATCAGGGCCCCTGTCGTGCCGGGTGCTGCAGACGCCGAGTGAGATCAGGGGCGCTCATTCATGCCACACACTGCACCGAGCACAAGTGCATGAAAGGAGACTAGCAGGCCATTTTCCTTTCAATCCCCAGCACCTGGAGTAGAGTACAAATAAGACTGTGACACAGCCTGTCCCAGACCCCAGGCACCAGCCCCCCATGGAAGGTCATCGCAGCAGGAAACAAGACTTTAATTCCCACACAAGTTCCTATCCCCCACCAACCAGTGCAGGGAAATTTTGACGGTAGCCAGCAGGGGGCACAGATATCACAATATGGGTGTGTCTAACAATCCAGAAACAGGCAAGGAAAATCTGCAACCAGTGATTGCCCATGGATTCATCCATTCCTTCTAACTTTCTGAACGTGTCATATTGTGTGTGTACGTGCACAGAGCCGGGAGACGTTTTTCTCACACACAACTTTTCTTCCAAGAAAAATATGCCAATGCAGCAACTCGGAAACATTTCACGTCCGTTTCGCTCAATGAGTTGGGTAGAAAAAAAGTAAACTTTTGGGGAAATTTTTTAAATGTTTCACGTTGTTGGGTCAAAATGACTGTTTCAAAGTTTCCTTTAATTCTACGTTTAAAATAAAATCAAGAATGCTTTGAAATGCTTAAAATTAAAACAAACCATTTTTATTTGACCCAAAATGTTTTTTCCAGCCCCCTTCACTTTTTGATTTGCTGAAATCATCAAAACATTTTGGGTTTGGTTCAACTCAAAACCAATTTTTCCCAAGAGTTTGGAACTGCCAGGAATAGGCAGGTTCCTTACTCCCCATCTGTGTGTGCTCTGCGTGTGTGTGTGACACAGAGATTGTACGTGAGGCCAGTATGAATCTGTCCTGATTCATGCCCCAGCCATCTTGTTAGTTACTATTGATTATCTGTATTGAAGTGGTGCCTGCTAGGCCAGATCAAGTACAAGGACCCCAGTGTGCCAGAAGCTGTACAGACAACCAACACAAGACCCTGGCCCAGGAAGCCCTCTACTGGCAGAAAGAACCCAGGTGATCTGAGTTTCACGAGATTGTCCTAAGCTTAGTTCCCACTTCTCTGTTATCCCCTTCTACCACACAAGGGCTTCCCCCCGCCCACTCTCCTCAATCTTCTGCCACCCCAGAAAGAGCCGAGTTTGGCCCAATGAGTTGTGGAGGCAGGGAAGCTGGAGTCAGGACTCCTGGGCTCTATCCTCAGCTCTACCGCTCACCTGCTGTGTGACCTTGGGTAAGCCACTTCCTGCTTTGTGCCTCAGTTTCCCCACCCACCCTTTATCTAGACTGGGACAGGGGCTGTCCCTCACTCTGGGCCTGTGCAGAACCTGGCATGCATACTGGACAGCTCCCAGCACAAAGAGGCAGACCTTCAGCTGCCACTGTAGTAGACCTAACAACAAGGCAAGTGGAAGCTCTACTAGATTCCTCCAGCCCCTGATTTTCCCTTCAGGTCTGTGGCTGGACTAAGGATTGATTCTCTCTGCTACTACCGCAACTCCTGTAGACACAGGCCCCATGGGGCTGCTACTGCTCCTTGCAGTGAATGCTCTGGGGACGGAGAGGACAAGTGCAGGGAGGAGGAAAAGGGTTTATCCTCTAGGGGGTGACGCTGATCACCCAGCCCGGAACTAAAGCATGGCCAGGTGCCTGCTGGGAACCAGGTAGGACTAGCCGGGCTCCGGGAATTCTCTCTGGCTGCTCCGGGCGCAGGAGGGGACATTCCCTGGCTGGCACTGGGCTCCTGAACCAGCAGCTGTGTGTGTGACAGAGAGAAGAGCCAGGCTGCCCCTCCCTGTGTGAAAGCTTGTCTTTGCAGCCTGTCGGGAAGCAGCCTCTCCAGTTCGCAGCAGCCTCACACCCCCCACCTGACTCCAGGAGAGGGGAAGGAGCAGAGAGCAAGGTCCAGAACCAGCAACCTCCAGCGGACCCCTGGGATGGGGCCTGCCGGGGTTAATGATGCCTGCTGGGTGGAGGGGGAGACGGCCGACCCCGGGGCACTCTGCCCCCGCTCCAGCGCAGAGGGCATTCCCGGCTCAGCGCGGCAGAGACGACTCAGACAAAGTGGGGTCTGGCTAGGATTTTTTTTGCCCACTCAAACAAAAGAGAAGTACAGGCTGTTCTCCGCACAGCGCCATGACTCCACGCCAGGGGGCAGCTTCATCCCCACACTGCCCCAGGGGCATCATCATCCCTCCATTCCCCCCTCTGCTCTCCAGCCACAGACCCAGCCTTGGGGGAAATCATCCTCAGAGAAATCCACCAGGCATCAATTTCTAGGCTCCCTTGTGACCCCCAGTGCAGGGGAATCAGATCCCAGGTGGGTCACCCCCTGGAGATCCGAACTGCGCCCCAGTCTATTGATTCCCCTAAAATATCACCCCCTCTGCGCTCAGCCCACAGCACGAGGGCAGGGAAACAGGGTTGAAGCCCCCGGCACCTGCTCGCCAGCAGATCTGAGGTCCCTGCCTCCTAGTCAGCCCCTTCCACTGATTCTCAGTCACAGTGGCATAGCCCCACCGGAGTGTGGCCTGGGCTCAGAAGGGAGAGGGATCTTTTCTCTCCCTCCCCCCCCACTTTGTGGCACCCTTATTTCCCCCCTCCACTAGCCCCAACTCACGCCTCACCCCCATAATTCAGCTCCCCACCCTCCAAGTCTGCTCCTTCCAGTACAGATGGGAAGATGGACAACGGGGGACCCCACCTTATGACTCAGCTGCTCACCCCCCACAATTCCCTCCATGGCTCTACTGCCTCACCCTAGCAGGAGCAATTCCAGAGAAACGAGGGAGCTTGGGAGGCAGGGGGCTCCCTGCCATGCGGGAGAGGGGCTGGGCTCCACCGTCCTCCTCCTGGGCAAGACCCTGCCCCCTCTCTGCATCCAGCCACCACTGCAGGTCCTTCTGCTGCTGCTGGCAGAGCTCCACCCCCATGTGGAAACCCGGCCCCGCCCCTGTGGGAGCTGATCCCACAGGAGGACCCTGGAACTGGGGGCGTGGCAGCTGGCTGAGCACCAAGTCCCACCCCCTCCAGCAGCTGATGGCACACTCCCGGCACATGTTCCTGGAGCAAGGGGCAGGACCACAAGCTGTGCTCCAAGCCCCACCCCCGGCAGGATCCAATTCCCGCCCTCCCCGCACAGGAACGGATCCCACAACCTGTGGGTGTACAAAGTGCCTGGAGTGGGGGGAGGGGGGGAACGTGCCGAGCCCTGCCCCTGCAACAGGCTCCGTCCCTCTACGTCCAGCAGCTATTGCCGCACTCAGTACAGCTATAGGGTCCCTCTTCCTGGTGGGCTTGCTGCTGCAGGTGGCTGGGTCCGACCTGGAAGCCCTTGCCACACTGGCTGCAGATGTACAGGCGGTCAGCCCCGTTGGCACTGGCAGCGCTGGCATTGGCGTGGGTGCGCCGGTGTCGGATGATGTGGGAGCTGAGCCGGAAGCTCTTGCCGCACTCAGCACAGATGTAGGGCTTCTCGCCGGTGTGGACGCGCCAGTGGTCCACCAGGTTGGAATGGTGGGTGAAGGCCTTGCCACACTCCGCACAGCCGTAGGGCTTTTCGCCGGTGTGGGTGCGCCGGTGGTTGACCAGGGTGGAGCTGCCGGAAAAGCGCTTGCCGCACTCGGAGCACTGGTAGGGCTTTTCGCCGGTGTGGGTGCGCCGGTGGCGAGCCAGGCAGGAGCTGCCTGTGAAGCGCTTGCCGCAGACGCCGCACTGGTAGGGGGTGACGCCGGTGTGCGTGCGCCGGTGCAGATTGTAATTGGAGCTCTGGCTGAAAGCCTTGCCGCACTCGCCGCAGACATAGGGGCGCTCCCCGGTGTGGAAACGCTGGTGCTGCAGCAGGTTGGAGCTGGCGGTGAAGGCCTTGCCGCACTCCCCGCAGACATAGGGGCGCTCCCCGGTGTGGGTGCGCTGGTGCTTGGTAAGGGCCGAGCTCTGGGTGAAGCTGCGTCCGCACTCCCCACACGAGAAGGGCTTCTCGCCGGTGTGGATGATCTGGTGCTTTACCAGATTGGAGCGACGGCTGAAGCTCTTGCCGCACTCCATGCAAGTGTTGGTGCGCTCCGGCATCGGTGCCCTTGCCCTGCCCCCACCTCCCGGGGACGCCATCAGTTGCAGGACGGGCTGTGGGGGAGAGGCACCACGGCATTAATTCAATTCCACGGAGCTAAGAATAGAGCCCCCGTCTCCTACCCCCATCCCAGAGCTGGGGATAGAACCCAGGCATCCTGACTCCCAGCCCCCAACCCCACCCCCACTGCCTTTCCAGAGCCAGGGATAGCAGGAGAGAGTCAGGAGACAATGAACCTTCTCCTGGCACTGCTGCCCCACCCCGGCCCTCCCCCATTCTCCTTTTCTCTCTCACTAACTGCAATCCCAACATTCCGCCCCCGGAACCCTCGGTCCCCCCCAACATTCCACCTCCGGAATCCTCGGTCCCCCCAACATTCCACCCCTCATATACAGTGGCTGGTTGGGGGTAAGCTAGTGCCACTAAGGGGGATTATCTTGATAAGGGGATCCCCAGAATTCTCCCCCCCCCCGTCCAGCCCTGCCCTGTCCCAGGGAGCCCCAATTTAACCCCTCACTCCTCAACAGTTGAGCAAACAATCTCTAAGGCACCAGCCCCCACCCACATCCAGTCCCTTCGCCATGGTCCCTCTCAGGGGCTCAGGTGGTGAGGGAGGAACAGCAGCCCCCTCACCCTCCATGGTTACTCACCGAATTCCCCTCCACCGGGATCCTCAGCTTCTGCCCCTCGAGTTTGGGCTCCACCCGCACTTCCGAATCCACCACTGGCTCCTCCGCAGGCAGCGAGCGCTGGCGTGCCACCGATTCCAGCTGTGGGGCAGGGTTAGCGCAAAGGAACTGCTGCCTCGCATTGGCCCAGCCAGCCTCGCCCCCTGTCTCCCCTCAGATCGGCCCCTACGTCAACCATCCCCCTCCTAGATGGGCCCAGCCAGCCCAGCACCCCTCCTCTCTCACCCCCCCCCCCCAGGGTTGGCCCTGTGACTCCTTGGCCTATAGACATCCTGCCCCCAAATTCAGTCCAGTGAACCTCCCCTCTGCATTGACCCAGCCACCTCCCCCATCCCCCAGTCAGCCCCACTCATTGAATTTCCATTCATGGAAACCCTCAGCTTCAGTACCTCAAACTCTTGGTCCTCTTCCTCCTCTGCCTTCACCCTTCTGATTACCAGCTCCTCTTCCTCCTCATCTCCCTCCTCCTCCTCCGACAGCTCCTCTGGGAAAGTGGCAGAGTCCAGCTAAGGGAAAGGCAAGTGGGGAGATTATTAAGCAGCATGGGAGGGGCACCCCAGCCTGGTCCCTCGGCACAAACTGGATCCAGCCAACAGGCACAGTTCAAACCCCCGCTTCCTGGTCCCAGGCAGGGCTGGGGGAGAGGCTGGAACTCCTCTCACTGACAGGCAGATAAGTGTTTAGTCCTAACGGGGAAACTGAGGCACGAGATGAGGCGAATGAATTACTTAAGGTTCCAGTGCTGGGGACAGAACCCAGGAGTCCTGACTTCCAGTCCCCCCTGCTCTAACCCCACTGCCCTCCCAGAAACAGGGATAGAACCCAGGAGTCTTGACTCCCAGACCCCTTACCCCATGGGATAAGCCGTCTGAGCTCTGCTAGCTCCCCTTTAATACACTGCAGTAATTTGCCCTGCTCTTGGGGCATTTTCCCCCCAGTACAGAAACCGCTCAGCTATTTCCAGGTTAACATTCACCCCAATCTTTTCACAGGCCCAAGAGCTTTACTTGCTCTGGGGCAGCATGGAGGGGCTGTTTATACAGGGGTCCCTCCCCTGGCACTGCGATGCAGCCACCTCTGGGGTGGGGCACAGGACTGTTTATACAGGGGTCCCTCCCCTGGTGCTGTGATGCAGCCACCTCTGGACTACGACACAGAGGCTGGTTATCAGTCACTAAGCAGTTTAACACAGGAAGCGTATCTAGCTCAGTGGGTCTCAAACTTTTTTTTATTCGCGACCCCTTCCACAGAGAACGCCTCTGAGTGCAACCCCCCTAGTAAATTAAACACACTTTTAAATATATTTAACATTATAATAAATGCCGGAGGCAAGCGAGGTTTGGGGTGGAGGATGAGAGCTCGCGACCCCCACATGTAATAATCTCACAACCCCCTGAGGGGTCCGGACCCCCAGTTTGAGAACCCCTGATCTAGCTGAAACCACAGGAGGATGTACGAAGCACAATGGGTGTGGATTGTTCCATGCACCTATATAAGACCTTGTCTCTGGGGAGAAGGTAAGAAAACCACCCACTGAGCCTCCCCACCCTGCTCCACGCAGCGCAGCACAGCACCCCCTAGCGGCACACGGGGACATTGGGGTCAGCACTGACTGTGAGGGGAGCGTGCCCCCTACTGAGCCCCCCTGCCTGCTGCACAGCACCCTTTAGCGGTGCACTGGGGTCAGCACTGAGAGGCTCACCCGCTGCCCAGCAGCACAGCACCCCCAGCATCGGGGGGGGGGGATACTTATCAGCATGTTAATTACTCACTGAATCCCCATCTGCTGGGATCCTCAACGTCTGCACCTGGAACTCCTGGTCGTCCTCCTCATCCTCTGGTTCCTCTTCCTCCTGCTGCAGCTCGGGCTGCCCGTCCAGAGGAGCGGGAGAGTTCCACTTTGGCGGAGAAGGGGACTGTGACTAAAGGGGGAGCATCAGAGGAGAAGGGGGACTCAGCAAGACCAGCTCCCACTCTAGACCCACACCAAATCCCTTCTGGACGTGGCAGGGCCCAGGATCCATTGCACGTATTCAAACAGCCCTGCCAGTAGGGCGGCAGGCTGCACCCCAGAGCTGGCTGCATATGTACGAAAGGTGGGAACAAGGTTAGGATAGGTCACGGCACAGCCAGCCAGCCCCCTTCCCTCCAGACCTGGCCACCCCCCCCCAACCCCATAGCTCCGCCCTTGACCCAAATCCTGGACCCAATCAGTCACCCCCATTCTTCACCCTGGACTAGTCCCTGGGGCCAATCAGCCAGTGACCATTCCTCCCCCCAGATCAGCCCCACAGCCCAGCCCTGCTGCCTCAGTCTCCCGCATGGGGCCCGCTGGATATAGACGCTTTCCCAGAGAGCAGAAGGGGAATCCCCAAGGACACAGTCCCTGCCCACCAGTCACTCACTGAATCCCCATCCATGGAGATCACCAGTCTGGGTCCCTCAGACTGAGAGCTCCCCTCCTGCTCCTCCATCTCGTCTTCCTCCTCCTCCATCGGGTCTGGAGACGGGGCCAAGTGCAGCTTTGGGAGAGGAAAATACACGGTCAAAAACAACTGCATGTGCCAAGTACCAGCCCTCACTCCCAAAGCCAGGGGTAGAACCCAGGAGTCCTGACCCCCAGCCCCAACCCACCAGACCCCACTCCCAGAGCCAGGGGTAGAACCCAGGCGTCCTGACCCCCAGCCCCAACCCACCAGACCCCACTCCCAGAGCCAGGGGTAGAACCCAGGCGTCCTGACCCCCAGCCCCAACCCACCAGACCCCACTCCCAGAGCCAGGGGTAGAATCCAGGAGTCCTGACCCCCACCCCTCCAAGAGAGCCAAGGCGTCCTGACAATTAAACCCCCCCCCCACGCAGCAGCCCCTCTCCCCCAGGGCAGGGACCCGCCTTCCCACTGAGCCCGGGACCGTTCCCACCTCTGCCCCCCAACAGCGCTGGAGCCGCCCCATCCGGGCCCATCCCCACCCTCCGGAGTCCTGCCCCCAGCAATCAGCTGTTCCCCCGCCCATCCCCCCACACGTGCTGCTGCTGCCAGCCCCCCGCCACGTTACCCCGCTGGCTCGGGGTGGGGGCTCCCCCTCCCAGGGACTCCGGAGGAAGTTGGGGCCGGTGCTGACTGCTTCCTGTGCCCCCCCTCCTCCTCCCAGCCACCGCCACCCACTCACCGCGGGGGCGGGGGCAGGAGCGGGCTCCCCGGCTGGGCTCCCCGCCCTAGGGTGCGCCCCCGGCTCCAGCTCGCCCCGCGCTGCGGTCCCCGCGGGGAGGGGACCAGGGCGCGGAGACAACGTTATGGGGGGAGAGGATGCGGGGAGGGGGCGAGAAACCCGGGAGAATCTCCATAGTGATTGGCTGGGACAGGCCACCCCCGCCCCTGCAGCCCAGCTGCCATTGGCCGGGAGAGCAGCCGCAGACCGAGTGGATTGGGAGTGGAGAGAGACCCCATCCAGCAGCCAGCGCCTCACCGCACTGCCCGCCCCCACCTGGGACGGGAGGGGAACCCAGGAGTCCTGGCTCCCCACCCCCACACGCTGATCTAATCCGCTAGACCTCACTCCCCACCCCCACATGCTGCTATAACCCGCTAGACCTCACTCCCCGCCGCAGCCAAGAATAGAACCCAGGAGTCCTGGCCACTAGCCACGGCTGCCTTAGAGACCACTCCCTAGCCACAGCTGAGAATGGAACCCAGGAGTCCTGACTCCCAGCGCCCCCTCTAACCCACTAAACTCCCCTCCCAGAGCAGGGGGCAGAACCCAGGAGTCCTGGCTCGCAGCCACTGGTGCTCTAACCATTAGACCCTTCTTCCCACTCAGACAGTGATTGAACCCAGGTGGCCTTGAGCCCTATGCGAGAGTTCAGCCCAAATAGCCCCTGTCTCCTAACTTCCCCTCTGCTCACATAGTAACTGAGTTTGCTGAGCAAATTTATAAGCCCGAGGTTGTTCTGGGAATTGAATGTCTGAGTGCCTGGGTTACAGCAGAGAGAAACTGAACGAAAGAGGCTGTGTGTAGACCTTCCACCCACAGAGAGAGAAGCAGAGACACAATAGCGCCTTTGTGCCCCATGAGAGTCTGTTCACAATGCAGTGTGGATGCTCACACATGGGCTTGGAAACAGAGTCCACGGGCCCATAGCCCCAGATTTAGTGGGCAGTGTAGACAAATCCTCTCTCCTGGGATGGAAGAGACTCCCCAGCAGGAAGGGCCTCCAGGAGCAGAGCCGTGCAGGGCCTCCCAGAGCCCTGAGCAGGGAGGAGGAGATCCCAGCCCACCACTGATGTCCACCATAGTGGATCGACCCTACAAATGCACTGCATGCGGGAAGAGCTTCCGGCTCAGCTCCCAGCTCCTCAGGGAATTGATTAGATGAGATATGCCCAGACGATGCTGTCAGGTGACCCACGCCCTAAACTGCAGAGGAAGTAAAAAAAAACAACAACAACAAAGCCCCAGACAATCTGCCCTGGAGGAAAATTCCTTCCTGACCCTAAATGCAATCCTAAGCACGTGAACAAGACCCACCATCAAGGCATTTAGAAAGTATTCTCTGGACCAGCTCAAAGCACTGGCTCACCCTGTCCAGTGTCCTGTCTCCAGCTCCGAAGCTCTGTGCTTCAGGGGAAGGGAGGAAAGAAACCTCTCAGAATGCACCTGGCCAACTGTGCACCAGGGGCAAAAGTCCTTCCTGACAGCTGCAGGGATGAAGCTCTGAAGCATGAGATTAGATTATATTGATTGTCATAATGCAGAGCTGCAAGCGTGATGAGCACGTGGGTGCTTTACTCAAGGCCACCCAGAGAGTCTGTGGTGGAATGGGGAATGAATGCAAGTCTCCCACATCTTAGGGGACTGTAACCCCTGGGCCATCCAATCTCCATTGTCCTAGCTGGAAGAGGGGCAAAACACTTGGCAAAAATCAGTGAGTCAGGGAAATTATTGTTTTAAAGAATGGGGTTTTTGCAGCTGCCTTTGTGGTGGGGATCAAACATCCAAACCCAGCAGGGAGATGGGAAAAGCTCAGTCTCGAATTTTTTCCATTTTTGTCATTGGAAGGAGCTGAAAGGACACGAGTAAGGAAGTGACAGTTGTTTGGAGGAAGCTTTCCCAGCAGGCAGGCTGTTCTGGAACTGTCCACTAGGGGTCTCCTTACAGGCTTCTCTGAAGCCGCTGCTGGAGACGGGATACCAGGCTAGATGGGCCCATGAATCTGATCTAGGCAGATGGATGCAGGGGTCTGATCTGGAACTGCAGGGAGTGGGGCTATCGGGCTAGATGGGCCCAGTGGTAGGATTTTTTTTTGTTTAACTTGATAAATCCCTTTCCTTTCCCCTGGTGTGTATTTCAAGAAAATGCTGAACATCCCACTTCCTGCAACCATCCCCAGTAACTCCTGTTGGGGAGTATTTGTTTAGATTTATTTCATCCCAGTAAAGCATCCCAGAACAATGAAACCTGTCTCCAAATCCAAGTCTTGAAAAATCACCACTCAGATCCCACCCAAAATCACAAGATTAGCTTTAAAAAAGCACAAAACTTCTTGTTAAAAAATTATGTGTGGTTCTTTTTATTTTAACTCTATATCTTTAAACTTTTCTCCACAAGCAAAGACTTAAAAAAAAATTGGAGTTTCTAATGAAAGCTGTAATTCTTAACTAGTCACCTGACTCCAGTAGCTGGTGCTAAAAGTGAAAACATCAAAAATCCCCAGTGTAGGCCGAGATCAGAAAGAGAAGGAGGGAAATAGAATCTTTGGGGCTTTTAAGACAAAAAAAATCGGAACAAATGTTTTCCCCCAAATAAATGATGTAGGGGCGATTTCATGGGAATTCTTCAGAGAGATCTCTAGGCAACTTTCCTGGAGGTACTCGCCAATCCTCTACTGAAGGTTCCTTGGCAGAGCTGCTTTGTTCCTTCCCCCATTGTAGGAAGCTTTCCCGTTCCACTTGGCAGTCATTTGTGCAGGGACCAAAGTGGCAGAGAGAAGAGCAGCACGGCCCAGGTACCGAGTCTGAAGCCACATGTGTGCCAAAGATGCACCTTGCATCCTTGCTTAACCTCAGGAGTGAGATATTGGCTTCCATGACCCCAGCCTGTGGAAAATGGTGGTAGAATTTACAACATTGTCCCTAGTTGCCTGCTCTGATCCCCTTAAAAAACTACATAGAGCCTTTGCCCCATCTTGAATGCCCAACTCCCTGTTTAGGGGGCTTGCCAAAGGACATTGAGAAAGTGATTGGTATGTTACAAGAGGTGTATTTTACTGTAATGATTCAACGCTGTGCATGAACTGACAATCATGCGTCTGTGCATTGTTTCTTGTGCTTCTGCAGATGTGGCCTTCAGGGGAACCCCTTACACACCGGCGGAGCACCTCCTTCCTAGATAAGGAAGCGACCAAGGCAGAGCAAGGGGGACATGTTCCAAGAGGTGCTCCAATCCTCAGAGGCTGAAAAAAGAGAACACAGTTCATTCCCACCACGCAGTGCTTGTTTCCCGAGCCCAAAAGCGATGGGCTGCCATGTGCAGCTGCTCTGTGAATGCCAAAAGTAATCTGGTGTTGTTTCTTTCCAGGGAATACAGCAGGTCAGACAACTCTGATTCCTTTTCATATTAGGAGTTCATGATATACATTCATGATGATGTGTCCATAACAGTGACCACAACAGTAGAGAGCAATGCGGGATCCATCCTTTCAGACAGAGATGGCGGGCACACAGTAAACAGGAGCTGTTGAAAAATGCCACGAAACACAGTCAGAAATGCATGGAATGCTGGGATGGAAAGAACTGCATTATGGGATGTTGAGTCTGCGCCCATGATGCACTGAGATCCACTCTGCCTTCCCACAACTCCTAGATGGCAAGTAGCTCACTGGGATTGCTAGTACAGTGCACTGCTCTCACTGTCGATGCTACAGCACCCAAGTGTGGATGTGCTCTGCCGACAAAAGGAGCGTAGTGTGACCAGGCACAGTGATGTAATTATAGTGCTTTTTGATCATCATGTTAGGCTGGTTTCGCCATTTTGGTTTCCTATTGTTGTTGTTTGCCTTCCATGTCGGATCTCTTCTTCGTCGCCAAGTTGGCACTCTTTTTGAATAATGGCGGGAAAGTAGAAGCAGGAAAAGTCACCTGACTCGGTGAAATCTGCCCAGCAACAGCAGACTATATAGAGGTTGTGTGCCCTGTAGGAGGTGCTTCACACCCCAGTGGCAGCCATGCTTGTTCCGTGTCACCTTGGAAGAAGAAGCCTATACCTCCTGATACCGATCCTGTTCCTGTGTCGTTGTGGTCCTCGTTGCTGTCCCATTGTGATCCTTGGTGGTGTGATCTCCTGGTGGTTCCTGATCCAGTTGTGGTCCCGGTCCTGGGTGTCGTCCCAGTCCCCTGTATTCCTGGGAAGGAAATGCTGATGTACAGAATTACTTGTTTGTATTTGTAATCCACTTTTGGGGTCCAAATTAAGCCAATTTAAGTTAACTATCAAATTGTTTTCTTTGATCACTCTTTGTTTATGCTTTATCCCATCTCCATTGTGTTATTGGTGGGGAGAAAGTGTCCTGAAAGTCCAAGTACACTATATCCACTGCAAAAACTCCAGAAGAGACCGCGAAAAAGCAAAGACGACATGCTGCACGAAGTGATGCATCAATCTCTCACAGAGAAGCAAAAAGCGCAGGAGTGGAGGGAGAGGGAGAGCAGGATCCGCAAGGAAAATGCAGCACACCGGAAGCAAAGCACGGAGCGGCTGATAAGCATCCTGGAGCGCCAAGCGGACTCTATCCAGGCGCTCATAGCTATGCAGGTGGAGCACTACCGCCCCCCCCCGTAGCCCTTGTGCCAAAGCTCTTTCCCTTGTGCCCCCATGTCAGCTCCAACCCCCCTTCCCCAACATCCGGGTTCTTACCACCACCAGCTGCCTCCCACACCTGTATGTTCACCAACCAGCCCTGAGAACTATGACCCTTACCCTCTGCACTCAACCCCCATCACCATGCAGTATAGCCATCCTGAAGTGCAGCAGTCATTGCACAGCACTCCAGACAGGACATATGCAAATCTGTGATTGTACCGTTCCCCACCTCACCCCCTTGCCCTTTCTGATTCCTAAAAAGTTCAATACATTAATTTTCTTTTCAATAAATGGATTTTTTGGCTTTGAAAACAGTCTTTATTATTGCATAAAGTAAAGAAACAGGCACTGCAAATCAGCTTAGCAAGCACAGATTCCTACTAACATTGTAACCACTGCACTTCACTCCCGTGCAAGGCACCAAACATTACTGTTGGTTTTCAGCCTCAAATTCCTCCCTCAAAGCATCCCTAATCCTTGCAGCCATGTGCTGGGCCTCTCTAATAGCCCTGTTCTCTGGCTGTGCAAATTCAGCCTCCAGGCGTTGAACCTCGGAGGTCCATGCCTGACTGAATCTTTCACCCTTCCCTTCACAAATATTACGGAGGGTACAGCACGCGGATATAACCGCGGGGATGCTGTTTTCGCCCAAGTCCAGCTTCCCATACAGAGATCGCCAGCGGCCTTTTAAACGGCCAAAAGCACACTCCACAGTCATTCGGCACCGGCTCAGCCTGTAGTTGAACCGTTCCTTGCTGCTGTCAAGGCTCTCTGTGTACGGTTTCATGAGCCACGGCATTAACGGGTAAGCGGGGTCTCCAAGGATCACAATGGGCATTTCGATGTCCTACTGTGATCTTCCGGTCTGGGAAAAAAGTCCTGGCCTGCAGCTTCCTGAAGAGGCCAGTGTTCCGAAAGATGCGTGCATCATGCACCTTTCTGGGCCAGCCTGCGTTAATGTCAATGAAACGCACACGGTGATCCACAAGCGCCTAGAGAACCATAGAGAAATACCCCTTCCGATTAACGTACTCGGATGCTAGGTGGGGTGGTGCCAGAATAGGAATATGCGTCCCATCTATCGCCCCTCCACAGTTAGGGAAACCCATTTGTGCAAAGCCATCCACAATGTCCTGCATGTTCCCCAGCGTCACAGTTCTTCTTAGCAGGATGTGATTAATGGCCCTGCAAACTTGCATCAACACAATTCCAATGGTCAACTTTCCCACTCCAAACTGGTTCGCGACCGATCGGTAGCTGTCTGGAGTTGCCAGCTTCCAGACTGCTATAGCCACCCGCTTCTCCACCGTCAGGGCAGCTCTCAATCTCGTGTCCCTGCGCCGCAGGGTGGGGGCGAGCTCCTCACACAGTCCCATGAAAGTGGCTTTTCTCTTCCGAAAGTTCTGCATCCCAGACTTGCATGACGATGTGATCCTACCACTCAGTGCTTGTTTCCCGAGCCCAAAAGCGGTGTTCCACGGTGCTGAGCATGTCTGTGAATGCCACAAGCAATTTCGTGGTTGTACGCATTACGCGACTTGCTATCATCGTCGGCCTCCTCACTGCCACTTTGGATCTTAAGGAATAGCTCAGCTGCCAAACGTGATGTGCTGCCGAGACTCGTCAGCATACTCCTCAGCAGTTCAGGCTCCTTTTCCCGCAGACCAAAATGGAACACAGATCGCGCTGCACAGAAACCGTTGAAAGATGGCACCAAACGTGGACGGAAACACAGGGATTGCTGGGACGTGAAGTGATGCATCACAGGGTGTTGGGACAGGAACCAGAATGCCCCACCCCCTCTGCCCCCTTCCCACAACCCACGGTGCCAGAATGGGAAGAGGTGCTCTGTGGGATAGCTGCCCATAATGCACCACTCCGAACACTGCTGCAAATGTGGCCACAACAGTGCGCTGGTAGCTGTCAGTGTGGCCAGACTGCAGCGCTTTCCCGACTCAGCTGTACAAAGACAGGTTTAACTCCCAGCGCTGTACAGCTGCAAGTGTAGCCATACCCAAAGTCTCTCACCAAAGTAACTGTCTAAGCAAAGTAACCGTCATGGGATAAGAGAGAAGGTCCTCTCACGGATCAATAACTGGTTAAAAGATAGGAAACAAAGGATATGAATAAATGGTCAGTTTTCATAGTGGAGAGAGGTAAATAGTGGGGTCCAGCTGGGGCCCGTACTGCGATCTGTGCTGTACCCCGTAATGCTTTATGGGAATATGACATAACTGGAATATGTTTTATGCTACCTTTGCCATGTAACATATCTCTGTAAAGGTTATGGTCTACGGTATCTATTCATCCTATTTATACACATATATCATTTTTGTACTTGAAGTTAAGAATATTGGCTGTATACTTGCTTGATTTCTAAGTAAGCTTTGTGAGGCATTGGATCAGCTTCTTTAGAAAGGAATTTGCAAAGTTAAGTGCCCAATCAAGAAGCACTTAAGGAACAATGCATCTTGGAATGCTCCAATCCACATAAGAAGTCTTCCTGGAGACATACAAGATACCATGTGGGCAATGGCTTCTGCCTGTAAAGACTGTGAGTCATGCACGGACATGTGACTTGCCCAGGTGACTCCAGAACTCCATCTTGGAGCTGGACTTTGGATAGGAGAGAGGAGGGGGTCTCCACCCACAAGAGAAAGTCTATTTAAGACCCCTCCATGGTGGTCTTGAGCTGGCTAAAGAGAGAGCCTCTCCACCCCCAAGGATATCTGAAAGAAACTGGAACAAAGGACAATAACCACAGGGGGTGTGAGTGATTGCTGGACCCAGACTAGAAGGAGGCTAGTCTGTAAAAGGAAGCTTACTGGTGAGGTTTTTACCTGTACTCAGTTGTATGACTGTATTAGACTTAGATTTGTGTGTTTTATTTTATTTTACTTGGTAATTCACTTTGTTCTGTCTGTTACTACTTTGAACCACTTAAATCCTACTTTCTGTATTTAATAAAATCACTTTTTACTTATTAATTTACCCGGAGTATGTGTTAATACCGGGTTGGGGGGGGGAACAGCTGTGCATATCTCTCTATCAGTGTTATAGAGGGCGAACAATTTATGAGTTTACCCTGTATAAGCTTTATACAGGGTAAAACGGATTTATTTGGGTTTAGACCCCATTGGGAGCTGGGCATCTGAGTGTTAAAGACAGGAACACTTCCGTTAGCTGATTTCAGTTAAGCCTGCAGCTGTTAGGGGACGTGGTTCAGACCCTGGGTCTGGGTTTGCAGCAGGCTAATGGGTCTGGCTCAAACCAGGCAGGGCACTGAAGTCCTAAGATGCCAGGGCAGGAAAGCAGGGGCAGAAGTAGTCTCGGCTCATCAGGTGGCAGCTCCCAAGGGGTTTCTGTGATTCAACCCGTCACAAACATATTAACAAATGATCTGGAAAAAGGGGGTAAACAGTGAGGCGGCACAGTGTGCAGATGATACAAAATGACTAAAGATAGTTAAATCCAAATCAGACTATGAAGAGTTATGTAGTTTCTCATAAAACTAGGCAACAAAATGGCAGATGAAATTCCATGTTGATAAGTGCAAAGTAATGCACATGGGAAAACATAATCCCAACCATATATATAGATATATCCCCAAAATGACGGGGTCTAAATTAGCTGTTCCCTGAAAACACCCACTCCATGTGCAGCAGCAGTCAAAAAAAAAGCTAACAGAATGTTAGGAACTATTAGAAATGGATAGATAATAAGGCAGACAAATATGGTGCCACTATATAAATCCATGGTACGCCCACACCTTGAATACTGCATGCAGTTCTGGTCTCCCCATCTCAAAAAACATATATTAGAATTAGACAAAGTACAGAAAAGGGCAAAAAATGATTGGGGGTATGGAACAGCTTCCATATGAGAGATTAAAAAGACTGGGACTGTTCATCTTATAAAAGAACCGACTAAAAGGGGCTACATAGAATTCTATAACATCATGACAGGTGAATAGGGAAGTGTTATTTACCCTTCACGTCACACGAGAAGCAGGGGACAGCCAATGAAATTAATAGGCAGCAGGTTTAAAACAAACATAAGGAAGTACTTCATATAGAACAGTTAACCTGTGGAACTCATTGCCAGGAGATGTTGTGAAGGCTAAAAGTATAACTAGGTTAAAAAAGAATTAGATCAGCTCATGGAGGATCGGTCCATCGATGGCTATTAGCCAAGATGGTCAGAGATGCAACCCCATGCTCTGGGTGTCCCTAAACCTCCAACTGCCAGAAGCTGGGACTCGGTGATACTCAATAATACTCACTCAATAATAACCCTGTTCTGTTCATTCCCTCTGAAGCATCTGGCATTGGCCACTGTCAGTAGACAGGATACTGAGCTAGATGGACCACTGGTCTGACTCAATATGGCCGTTCTTATGTTCTAAGGGGACACCTATGGTTTTTTCCAGTCAAATGTCAATTCAATTACAAAACAAAGTTTATAGCTCATAGCAGGAAATTCCCCAGTAAAAAGCTTAGTTAAAGTTGTCAGTGTTGCCATGAACTGAGTTTTGCTTGTGGGTGTTGTAACTGCAGGGCGCGGTGCCCCCCAGAGTGGAGTCGTTACACCGGGACAGCTACGTGACTATGGAACAACTAAAGATGGATAGTTACGTGGGAATAACTAAGTTTCACCTGGAATAGCTAGAGTGGGGTAAGTACACCAGGTCAGCTGTGCTAGTTGGTTTTCCCCAGTGCAGACAAACCCTTATTCTACTACCTCCAGAGCCTTCCAAAAACACAACCCTGGCACTCTCCTTCCTCTGTCCCCAGACATTGTGAATTAGTGGGGAGGGGTCCCACACACTTGGGGTGGGGGGTAGCAGCCCAGGTTTCATGCCGTGCGGGATCTCTAGTGGTCAGGAAGGTCCAAGCACTGGCTGAAGACTCCCCCGCTGTCGGGAATTTGTGAGATCTCTCTGCACCGTGGATCCGCTTGTGCTGGTTGCGGTTGGTGCTCTGGGTGAAGCCCTTCCCGCAGAGCCGACACTGGTGTGGGTCCGGCAGTGCTCAATCAGCACCGAGCTGTGACTACTCTTCCAGCAAACGGCACAGGCATAGGGGCGCTCGCCGGTGTGGGTGAGGTGGTGCCGGATAAAATTGGTGCTGCGGCCAAAGCCCTTCCCACAGTCAGAGCATTTATAGGGTCTCTCTGCCACATGGTCCATCTGGATCAAAGCCGACACCGCAGCAGGCCTGATGAGAGGGTTAACCCCTCGCAGCCTGGATGTGTGGAGGGTTGCTCCCAGCCACGGGTCCTCTCATGCTGGTTGCAGTTGGAGCTCTGGCTGAAGCCTTTCCCACAGCCGGGACATTTGTAGGTGCGCTCCCCTGTGTGAGATCTCCGGTGCCGGAGACAAGGTCTGTGCTCCAGCCATAGCTCTTCCCACACACTGGGCAGCAGTGCGTTCTCTCCCCTTTGCTGGGTCTCTGCTGCCCAGAGGGATACCTCAAATCTACCTCCTCTCCAGTGGATCTTTCCCCTGAGGGGTCTCCACACTGCCCTGCTCCAGGATGTTCCATGTGGCTCTGCTCCCACAGATTCTTCCCACTGGATATTCTCTCTCTCCATCCTGGCATCTGCTGGGAGAGGTTGAGAACTCAGCCAGGTCCCCTTCCCTGTGCCAGGGAGAGATGCAGGGGCAAAGGGAGCAGAAAACCTGCTGGTCAGGAAGCAAATCCCCCAAATTCTTCCCCCGAGAGGAGGGGTTGGGTCTGCTCCATCGGAGCTCCCAGAGAAAGGCTGGGGGAGGGGATGGCTCCTGCTCTAACCCAATAGATCCCATTCCCCTCCCAGAGCTGGGGCGAGAACCCAGGAGTCCTAGCTCCCAGGCCTACGCAGGTAAGGTCACTGCAGCGGCTCCACCCTAGCAGAGAAAACTAGTTTTGGGAGCAGTAGATTTTTATCAGTAAGCGTCAGTCACTGTCGATTGCAGGGCGCGCTCGCAAACCGATGAAAACATGTTTCCACCAATAATAGTGAGAATTGACAGGCAACATAAGAAAAATGCGGCTTGAGAACTTCTTAGAGTTTGATTGAAGGCTATTGACTTTGCATGTTTTGACATGCAATGTGGACAGTTTGTGTTTTAACAGGTATAAAGCTGGAACTGGGTGAATCTTGGTGTTTGCTGCCATTAAATAATTAGCCTGACCCTCCCCCACCACTGTTTGCAACTGTGAACATTTAAATCAATGCAAATAAAAAAAAGGCTTAAAAATAAGCACTGATGTTATCCGTCAATATCATAAAAAACAAAACGCAAATTCTGCCAAGCCTACTCATAACCCACAACTCCCACTGGGGGTGGAGTGGAGGAGTGATAGCTCAGTGGTTTGAGCACTGGCCTGCTAAACCCAGGGTTGTGAGTGGGGCATTTAGGAATTTGGGGCAAAAATCTGTCTGGGGATTGGTCCTGCTTTGAGCAGGGGGTTGGACTAGATGACCTCCCTTCCAACGCTGATGTTCTATGACCCGGATCAAGGTCACTCAGGGTACGTCTGTGCTTTAAAACCCAAAGCAGAGAGTCCAAGACCTGGCGCCTACAGACTCAGGCTTGTGTTCCGGCGCTAAAAGCTGCTGTGTAGACATTGCGGCTCAGGCTGGAGCTCAGGCCCTGAAGCCTAGGGAGGCTGGTGGGCTGTCGATGTGAAAATGCCATGTAGACGTACCCCCAGCAGCGCCATCCCTTCCCCAACCCCCTGAGCTGCTGGCCAGAGCCTGTCCCAGCCTGATCTGCCTGCAGACGTCCATGCTCCCTGCCCTCAATGAGAGCTGAAGTCCAGCTTCCCCCTCCCCCACAGCCACCCCAGCTGGGAAAGGTCCTCCCTGGGGGATCGTCCAGCTTAAACCCTCCAGCCTGCTCCCAACATGGATCTCAGCCAGGGAGTGATCCCTGCTGCCCCCGACAGATCGGTTATTGACTCCCCTGTGTCACAGCCAGCCCCCTTCTCAAACCACCCCCACCCCCATAAAGAATAATTCATTCCAGGGCTTTGGCCACATGGGGATCCCCCAGCCCATCCAAGGGCACCAACACCCAGCCCGGGCTCCCCACCTCCACAGACACTTTAGGGGTGCATCCCCCCAGGTCTCCTTGGAAGCCTGGGAAATAACCACCAGCACCTTTCCCTCTGGGGTCCCCTCCACCTACCTGGGTGGGGGCTATAGGGACTCCTGGGAGAGGGGTGAGGTCTAGTGGGTTAGAGCAGAGGGGCTGAGAGCCAGGACTCCTGGGTTCTAGAGAGCCAGGTCTCCTGGGTTCTGTTCCCAGCACTGCAGGGGAGTGAGGTTATTTCTAGCAACCCCCCTGGGGGATCCTACGGAGGAGCCCCCATTCCAGCACCTACCGGCTTGCCTGGATGTGGAGAGGAAGCAGCAAGTAGACGGCTGCATGGGGGGAGACAGTGGAGCCACATGGAGCAGCTCATGTGGGGTGCAGGGGCTGCAGCACCCAGCTCTATCTTGGGAGAGGCACAGGCAGCAGGACCCACCCCCGCTTCCACCTGAGCTCTCTGGTTCTGCACCTCCCCCCGCAAGGGCATGTGAGAAAGAGGGTTTTCTCCAGGGGGGGCCTTATGGGAGAGGTAGCCCCCCCCCAAGAAAACCCTAGGAAAGCTGCATAATTCGTATGGCAGAATTGAGGGGAAGGGGAGTCAGGATTCCTGGGTTCTCTCCCCAGCTCTGAGAGGGAAGCAGGGACCTAGTGGTTACAGCAGGGGGACTGGGAGTCACGACTCCTGGGTTCTCTCCCTTTCCCCACCATACACTCCCTGTGTTACCTGGCTCAACACGCCAGTCACAGCGCCTGGGGCCCAGTTACCGTGGTGTGTGTCTGTCTGGATCTGCCAGCTTCCCGAGTTTGCCAGCACTGGAGTTTTAGGAATTAACCTCTCCCATGGGGCGAGTGCAGGGCCGAACTCAATACCGTGGCACGGCAACACACTGATTTTCAAACTGTCCCAGCAGACTGAATGCTTTGAGGAAAGCGTGGAAGTCAAAGATCTGTGCAGCGGGGAAGGAGCTCCCCCAGGGAGAGGACGCCTGCTCCTTTCTTGACAGCCAGCCAGAACATCTGCGCGCCTCGTGGCCAGGGCAGCCTCGGTGTTGTCTTTCACTGTCCCCACACAGGGTGGGTCTAAGGCTCAAGCCCCTCAACTTGCTCAGCCATGAGAACAGCTCGAGGAATCCCCAGCCCCAAACAAGGACTCTCAGTGGAGTCCAATCAGCTCTGCCATTAAACCCCAGAAAGGAGCAGAGCAAATAGTGGCGAGGACTCTTTACGCAGCATCCACATGGCCAGGTGAGACCACCTGCCCCCACCCCCACTCCCATTTTTACTGGGATTTGGCATCCTTCCCCCTGCTTAGCGAGTGAGTTTAGGGAGCCACCCCCCGCCCCCGGTCCATCAGGGCAGGCTAAGTACAGTTCTGCTGCTCTTTCCTCGGACAATACGGCTGACCACATTTCCCCTCCCTGCACACAAACACTGACATGCTGTAACCCAGCACCAGCCAACATTGATCATTTTGGCAAAGCAGCTCCATCAGGCTGCGCACCCAGGCAGAGCAAACACGGGCTGCTCCTGAAGTCTTTGCTCCCAGCTCCTCACTCCGCCAGGGGAGATCCCATTCAGGCCCTGCTGACATGGCTCTGAAATATCAACTGTTTTCACCATTGGCCAAACCTGCTGCATCCCTGCCCCAGGGCGGTGCTGCTAATGTTCCCACTCCCTCCCGGTCAGCGCCCCGCAACACACACTGAAGGTGATGGCACTGCGAGGGTTAAAAAAAATCGACCGCGTTGCAGGGTGAGAATGTTTATTGTCTCATAGACAAGCATAAGCCTCTAATATCTATACACACAGTATAGTAGGGGCTAGATGGGAATGGATATAAGGGTCTATATGGACGCATAGGTCAAGAGGCCAAGGTTAGGGAGGGCCCTGGGCTGTGGGAGATCAGGGGGGTCAGGCAGGGCCCTGGGCTGTGGGGGTTCAGGGGGGTCAGGCGGGGCCCTGGGCTGTGGGGATTTGGGGTGGTCAGGCAGGGCCCTGGGCTGTGGGGGTTCAGTGGGGCAGAGAGGACGCCACAGTGGGGAACTGGCTGGGTCAGAGGGATGGGGAATGAGATATGGGGCCTTTCCCCTCTAGGCGGGGCTGGCTCCAATCTGGCTGCCTTGGGAGGTGGGGAATGGAGTATGGAGTCTGTCCCCTCCAGGGGGTGCTGCCTCTGATCCGGACCTAGGCCTGGCGAGATTCTCTCTCCTCTAGTCCCCTTGCGAATGGCTGCTGGTTTCCCTTCCCCAGTTACAAGCCAATGACGGGCCGTGTGGGCGACCAGACTGTTCCTCACCCCAAGCCCTAGACTGTGGCTCCGTCGTCCTTCTCCCTCTATCCATGCAGGGCCATCCAGACCCCTCTGTCTATCCCCATACAGAGCCTTATCTGTGCAGCCCCATAGACCCTTATCTCTGCATTTCCCCATACAGACCCCTCTGTCTATCCCTGCAGCCCCATGCTGAAAGCTCTGCTCCAGGAATTATTTGGGGGCAGTTCTGGCCTGCTCTGTGCAGGCGGTCAGATGAGATGATCACAACGGTCTCTTCTGGCCTCGGACTCTGAAGCTATCCCCACTTATTGCCCTGGTGTGGAACATTTTCCCGCGAGGCTCCATGGAAGACTAAGGAGCTGAAACAAGTGTTAAGGGGAACGTGACTGGGAGAAAGAATCTCTGACACTCCCTGTCCCCGAACACCGATACACCCACCCAATGATCCTATGCACAGGATACACACACAGAGGGCCCTGATTCCCTCCAGCAGGGGGCAGCACTGTGCTCTCTCTTTTACACACACACACACACACACACACACACAGAGCACTGTGCTCTCTCTCTCTCACACACACACACACACACAGAGCACAGTGCGCTCTCTCTCTCACACACACACACACACACACACACACACACACACACACACACACACAGTTTTATTCAAACGTGGCTTTTATTCTGTAATACCCATGGATACAGCAGTGAGCGCACGCCGGGTAGAAATGACCCGTGCGTGCCAGTGCCCACTGGGCACCTGACAGCAGTGAGAGTGAAGAAGCATTTTGGGCTTATACAGTAAAAGAAAAAAAAAATGTGACCCGGATACAATCCTAGCTCAGCAAGAAAGCCCACCCGGGCCCTGCCTGCTCCCCCAGCAAGTAACCTGGGACCAGCGCCCCCAGAAGGGAAAGGCCCGTGGCCCACCACCCACAGGTTGAGCCAGCCAGTGCTTGGGATGGATCCGAGCTGGCGCCCCTTAGAGGGGCAGGGCCCTGGTCTCATGCCCTGAGCTCTTCTGTCTCGTCAGCCTGATCGCTGTCCTCTTTCAGACCAGAAAGCTCTGCCTACAATCCCTCTCCCCCCACAGGACCCATTATTCTCACCCCCCAGGCTCTCTGGCTCTTCCCTCTTCCCGATCCTGTCTCCAAGCTGGAACAGAGCCCAGAGTGCTGTCATGAACGCTCCTTAAAAGAGCCCAAAATTACAATAAATACTTAACGCTTCAGCATAACTGAGTGTATAAAAAGCAAAATAAAAGACAAGACACATTGTGGAACACAGTAGGGTCCCCATAAGCAGGCAATCACCCCTCCACACACCAGCACCCCCTGGGGGGAAAGGCCTCCCAGCCTGTTCCCCACCCCATTGTCTCTGTGGTGGCGCACAGGGGGCTGTTTATACAGGAATCCCATGCCTCGTGCTGCAATGCAGCCACCTCTGGGGTGGGGCACAGGGGCTGTTTATACAGGAATCCCTCACCCTGCACTGAAATGCAGCCACCTCTGGGGCAGGGTGCAAGGGCTGTTTAACAGCCACATAGTGTTGGAGGTGAGGATTGTTGGTGCTGGTCTGGAGTGATCCCCACTGTGTTTAAACAGCAACACATCAGCATGAGTATAAAATACCTCCCTTATTTGTGCTTGTAATAACCCCCTTTCTCCCCTTCCCCCCAATTATCTCCCACCTGCCCCATTTTACAGCCCCCCATTTCCCACCCCCACCCCAGAGCTGAAGACACTTTGTGATCTTATGACATTTCAAGGTGAGTTTTGGAAAAAATAAGCCAGCCCCCCCCCCGCCCCTTTGCTGTGCCCAGGGGCCGGGGCTTAGCCCAGAGAGCCACACCCCATTGAAGGCAGGCCTTAGCCCAGCGGCCCTTCCCCTCTGCCCCCCACGGCCACGCCTTCTTGTGGGATGAGGTGATCCATGGCCAGTGCCCATCCTCGTGGGCCTGGGGTTCGAATTCTGCTTAGCATGGGGGCGGAGCCTCCAGGCAGCTTGATGGGGCAAGGCCTATCAGCAGCGTGGGAGGAATGGCAGATGTGCTGCCCCCTGCCGGTTGTGGGTGTGGCTCTGAAAGAGGCGGGGCTTCCCAGGTTGGCTTGGGAGGCGTGGCTTACCCAGCCTTTGGCAATGATTGACATGGCTGTGCGGGGGGCCATGGCCTTTCCGTCTCCCACTCAGAGACGATGAGTGTGGCTAAGCCAGGTAAGGGGACTGCCGGGGAGTGGCCTTGCCATGGGGTGCCCCCTGCCAGGGCATGAATGTGCCCAGGGCATGGCCTGCTGAAGCGTGGCTGTGGGAGTGGGGCATGATGTGGCGTGTGGGCGGGGCCTGATGGGGTGTGGCTGGGCCAGGGGGCGGGGCCTGATGGGGTGTGGCAGTATTGAGGCAGGGCCTGATGGGGTGTGGCTGGGCCAGGGGGCGGGGCCTGATGGGGTGTGGCTGGGCCTGGGGGCGGGGCCTGCCCAGACAAGGGCGTGGCTTAGCCAAAGAGCTTGAGGAAGCAGGGGTGGCAGTAGGGCTTGTCGTTCTGCTCCTTGAAGGTGCCCTTGTTGAGCTGCTTGAGGCAGAAGGCGCAGACGAAGTGCTCGGGGTGGAACTTGCGGGCCATGGCGGTGATGCAGCGCCCGGCAATGGGCTTCTCGCAGCCCCAGCACAGCGAGCCCCGCTGCTTGTGGTAGTGCGTCTCGCAGAAGGGCCGCCCGCCGTGCTCGAAGAAACTGCCCTGCAGGAACGGCGCGTAGCACTCCTGGGGGGAGGGGGCAGGAGGGGTGAGTGCGTGGGCCGCACCTCCCGCACGCTGCCCCTGCTTCCCTCCCTCGCCTCTCCCTGCGTCGCCCCCTCCCCTCGTCCCTGCTCCCAAGCTGCCCCCTCCCCCATCGTCCCCTCCCCTATCCACCCTCCCGCGTCGCCCCCTCCCCTCGTCCCTGCTCCCACGCCGCCCCCTCCCCCATCGTCCCCTCCCCTCGTCCCTGCTCCCAAGCTGCCCCCTCCCCATCCACCCCCCGCATCGTCCCCTCCCCTCGTCCCTGCTCCCACGCTGCCCCCTCCTCCATCCACCCTCCCTCCCTCATTGCCCCCTCCCCTCGTCCCTCCTCCCACGCCGCCCCCTCCCGCATCGTCCCCTCCCCTATCCACCCACCCCCAGCATCGTCCCCTCCCCTCGTCCCTGCTCCCAAGCTGCCCCCTCCCCATCCACCCCCCGCATCGTCCCCTCCCCACCCACCCACCCTCCCGGATCGTCCCCTCCCCTCGTCCCTCCTCCCCCGCTGCCCCCTACCCCATCCACCCTCCCTCCCGCATCGCCCCCTCCCCTCATCCCTCCTCCCACGCTGCTCCCTCCCCCACCCACCCTCCTGCATAGCCCCCTCCCCTCATCCCCTGCATTGCCCCTCCCCCTCTTGCTCCCGCACTGCCCCTCCCCTCGCTCCCTCCCCATCCACCCACCCTCCTGCATCACCCCCTCCTTCGTCCCTCCTCCCACACTGCCCCCCCTCCACCCTCACCCCACATGGCCCCCTCCCCTCACCCCCTGCATTGCCCCTCCCCCTCTTGCTCCCGCACTGCCCCCTCCCCTCACTTCCTCCCACACTGCCCTCTCCCCCATCCACCCATCACCCCGCATTTCCCCTCCCCTCCTCCCCCCTCATTGTCCCTCCCCCTCTTGCTCCCGCACTGGCCCCTCCCTCCTCCCCCCACATTGCACCTTCCCTCTGCACTGCCCCCATACCCCCACTGCCCCTCCCCCACTTCCTCTGTGCTCCCCCATTCCCTCCCTCCTGGCACTGCACATTCCCCATACTCCTGGCACTCCCCCATCCCCCAGAGTGCCCCTCCCCCATTCCCTCCACAGTCCCGCCTCCCCCAACCTTGCACTGCCCCCTCCCCTCCAGCTGTGCCCGGGCGGGGGGGGGGGTGCTCACCCTGCAGACGAAGCACTCGGGGTGCCAGAGGGCGCTGAGGGCCGAGATGTAGTTCTCCAGGATGGCCTGGCCACAGCCCTGGCAGCGGGTGGAGAAGAGCTCGTAGAAGTCCTGGCGGCAGTACTGCTGGCCGTCCTTCTCATGGAAGCCTGTGGGGGGAGACAGAGAGCAGGGTCCAGTGACAGGCCGCACTGCAGCAGAGTCACTGCAAGCGAGGGGTCTGGGTGCTCCCACAGAAAGGGGGCACTGCAAGTTGGGGGTGCGGGACTCTGTCTCACAGAGGGGTTACTGGGACGCAGCCTCGGTCCCCTCAGGTGTGGGGTGCAGTGGGGCGAGGGTGCTCACTCACCTTCCTCCCCGAAGGGCCTCCCGCACTTCACACAGCAGAAATGCTCCGGGTGCCAGTTTTTGTCCAGAGCTGTCACCATTTTCTGGAAGGGACAGAGTCAGGGTGTGACACTCTGTACCTCAAAATAGCATCCTGCCCCCCTGCCCCCATTCACCACTGCGATATGATGATGAGGTGTTTTGTACAAAGTATGCCTTGTGAGGAATCATTTAAAAAGGTTTGCGCCATTGAACATTGCTATTCCGTTGGATTGGACATGTGATCCTTGTGTCTAAAGTTATGAAGCTTTGCTACGTGTGCGTTACTGGAATATGTGGTGAGGTTGGGAATCGCCTGCAACAGGCCTTTCAGTGGCAACAAAGAATAATAGAATCATAGAATATCAGGGTTGGAAGGGACCTCAGGAGGTATCTAGTCCAACCCCCTGCTCAAAGCAGGACCAACCCCAACTAAATCATCCCAGCCAGGGCTTTGTCAAGCCTGACCTTAAAAACCTCTAAGGAAGGAGATTCCACCACCTCCCTAGGTAACCCATTCCAGTGCTTCACCCCCCTCTAGTGAAATAGTGTTTCCCAATATCCAACTTAAACCTCCCCCACTGCAACTTGTGACCATTGCTCCTTGTTCGGTCATCTGGCGCCACTGAGAACAGTCTGGATCCAAAGGAGCGCCTAGTGAGACAGCTTTACATCAGGACCAGCCAGACGTGTTGATGGCCCATTAAGGGGAATCGACTCTTCCAGTGGCCATCCCAGAGACTCCTCAGAGAGGGCACCTACCCAATGAAAGCCGCCTAACCCACATCACAGCAAGGATCATTCTGGCAGCTGGAGGAAAGTACAAAAGAGGGAGAGTGACATCATGACTCGGCCTCTCTCCTCCCCACATCTCAACACCTGAAAGAGCATCTGGAAGACAAAGACTCTGAACTAGGGAGATTGGTCCCAGGCCGGGAAGGGAATCCAGCCAGTGCACTGAGAACTGTGAGCTGCCTGTACCATCTATCAGGGTGAGAAACTGCTTGCTTCAAATCTTGCTTAGGCTGTAGACTTTAGAGTGTGAATTTATTTTTATTTCTCATGTAACCAACTTTGAGCTCTACGCCTGCTACTTATAATCACTTAAAATGGATCTTTCCGTACTTAATAAATCTGTTTTACACAGTGTGATTTCGGTTGCAGTGCGGGGGGAATCTCAGCTCGGGTTAACAAGGGCTGTCGCATGTCTACGACCCTTTGCTGGAGTGGCAAACTAATGAATGAGCTAGACAGTATTTGGGCCTGCCATGAGGGCAGGGGAGTGGACTGGATGGCCTCTCGAGGTCCCTTCCAGTCCTAGAATCTATGAATCTGTGAATTGTCCAAGGGAGTCTTGAGCAGTGTAAGACACTATATTTCTGGGTTCAAGGCTTGGGACTGGGGTGATTGGCTGATGCCTCTCTCTTTATAATCCATGACTGGCTGAGAGGCCTTCGTGCAATTAAGCAGGGTGTGGGGCTGAGTGATCACAGCGCCTGGCAGGGTTGGCTCACAGCAGTCTCACAGTTTCAGGTTGTTCCCTGGATGGGGGTCTCATCACACAGGGTGAGAAGACCCCACTTGCCTGCAGGGGGTGCTACCACCCTAGAGTCCACTGCACCACACTACACTCTGGCGCTGCATGGCGATACACTGCGCTGGGCAGCCCTACTCTGCAGTCCACAGCTTTTGTTCCCTTGGTGGCACTGCACTGCCTTGTGTTACACTGCATTGCCCTGCAGTGTTCCAATAACTGTTGTGTCACCCTGCATCATAGCACACTGCATCCCATAGCTTCACACTGCTTTCTGAGGTATTACCCTGCCTTCTCTAGCACTGCACCGGCTACCTGTACTGGCCTATTTTATGTCAGTGCATTGTAGTCTATCGCACTGCAATCTGCAGCTCTACATTGCAAGTCATAACAGTGCAGTCAGTGCACTGCATTCTATAGCCTCACCGCAAACGCTGTTGGGTCTCACTGCATGCAGTCACTACATACAGTACTGCATTGTATTGTGTTTCCCTGCACTCAGTCACTGCATTGCTCACACTGCACTCCATAGCACTATACCACAGTACATATCACTTCATTCTACAGTGCTGCACTGCACCAGGTGGCACAGTGCTCTGTCACACTGTGTATCACTGCATGCACTGCACACTGAGGTACACTTTTGCAATGTGCTGCCTTGTGTGGCACTACACTAACACTGCACTGAATTGTGTTGAACTGTGCTCTCACGCTGAATGTCACTGCATGCTCTAACACTGCACTGTACTCTCACACTACTGCACAGCACTCTAACAGTGCACCGCATTGTGTGACACTGTGCTCTCACCGTTCATAACACTGCACGGCACTGCGTTCTCTCACACTGCACCACATTGTGTGACACTGTGTTCTCACACTTCATAACACTGCACGGCACTGCGCTCTCTCACACAGCACTATACGGCACCGCATTCCTGCACTGCACTGTGCTCTGAGGGAATGGCACCAGATGGGCGCTGCATGGCCAACTCACATCCAGGATGGGCTCGTTGCAGAGGCCGCAGCGGGGCGAGAAAAGCTGGAAGTAGTCCCTCTCACAGTAGGGGGCGCCATCCTTCTCGAAGAAGTTGCTGCCCCCCATCTCCTTCTGGCAGTGGGTGCAGACGAAGTGCTCGGGGTGCCAGGTGTTGCCCAGTGCCGTCACCACCTGGGCAAGGGCGGGGTGGGGGGAGAGACAGACGGACAGGTAGATGGATGGATGCACACCCATTACCGAGAGAAGAAAAGACCCAGCTCCTTCCTTCTCCACCTTCCCACACTGCCCCCTCCCTTGCCCCTGTCCTGTCCTGCACTCCCCCCTCCACAGGCCCCTTCCTCCAGATAGCCCCTCCCCTGACCTGCCTCCCCTCCCCCTCACACCCCACCTGGTACTCCTCCTTTTCCCCCTGTCCCCTCCCCAGTGCTGCACTGTCCCACCCCCTCTCCACTCTGTGCCCCACCACATCCTCCGCATCTCCCACCCATTCTCTTAATCTGCCCCTCCCCCTCCCAAAACTGACCCCGCCCCCTCACCAATCTATCCATCCCCTAATCCACTTCTTCCCACTCCCCAATCCTGCCCCTGATTGCTCCCAAGTGCCCTGCTCCTCTGCCCACCCCCCAGCCCCTGAGTCCTGTACCCATCTCCCTGATTTCCCCTCCCCCGTCCGCCCCCCCGGGTGCCCCCAGTCCTGTCCTCACCTGCCCAGCGATGGGTTTCTGGCAGGAGGCGCACAGCCCCTTGGTGCTGGTGGAGATCCCCTGGCGGCTCAGGTCCGACTGCAGCATCACCAGCATGCTGTCCAAGTTGCCACCCTGCGGGGCGGGCGCTGCTGCGGGGGCCGGGCCAGAGGGGCTGGGGCAGACGGATGACAACACCGGCTGCTGCGCCAGGGAGACTCGGGCGGGGGCTGGGGGCGGCGCAGCCGAGACCCCCGGGAGCTGGAAGGGAAGCGGCTGTGATATGAGGTGCTGAGCCGTGCACCAAGCGGCCCCCGGGGGCGATACAGAACCACGCTGTGTCCCAATGGAGAGTGAGGCAAGAGCTATAACCACAAATGACACCAAACTGTTCCACAAAGCACCGGTTGCACCCCATTCGTTGCCCCCCTCTTCCCCCCCCCATGAGGAATGACACAGGCCACCAAATCGTGCCCGTCCCTGCCACACAGCATCTGAAGCACCACAACGCCCAGTGCCCCATGGCCACAACCAGCGCCCTGACTCCCTGCCCCCAACTCACTGTGCCAGGCGTTACGCCGACCAACCACCTCAAACCTGGCCACAGCCTCTGCCACCCAGCCATGGCGTGTGCTGGCTGGTCTGTGCCACAGCACCTCGTTACCCATGCCGGAGCCATCCCAATCCATTTCATGCCACAGGCCATGCCAGCTGCCATTCCACGCCAGGAGGTGCCATTCCAGGCTAATACAGGTCTCTGAACTACGCTGTACCCTGCTGCTGGGATACGGGGCACCCCGCCAGGTCATCGGTTACATACTTCGGCGTTCGGTGCCGCCGCACTCATTCCGGTTCGACAGAGAATCCCACACCGGGCACGTGCTGTGTTCACCTGTTCACCAGGCCAAACGGGCAGCGCCAGGCTGCACCAGGCCATGCTATACAATACCCAATGCCATGCAGCGCCATCCCAGCAAGCTACGGAGCCTTACGCTGCCCCGTGCATCACCACACCCAGAACAATGCCACCCAGCCCAGCCCCGCGGCAGCAGCTCGCCGCCAAACAGCACCACACGGCAAACAGCAGCAGGCCAAGCTGAGCCACATACCCGAGTGTGGGCTGCCGGAAGGCTGGTGCCAGGGCAGGAATGTGCCCAGTGTCTGGGCTCCCGCAGGGTGGCTCTAGGCAGGGGACAGGCAGAGTCAGCCGCCTGCCACACGGGTGATCTCGCCAGGCCACTTCTGATCCCAGCCGGCTGCCAGCTCTCCCCCAGACTCACCCCCTCCTGGCTCCCCTGTGGGAGGGCACGCGCTTGTGTGCCACCATGTCCTTTTTCACACTCACAATCACAGCCCCCATCGCCCACGTTGGCACCAAGACCTGTGGTTTCTCACCCACACCCGGATACTTGTACTAGTGCTCCATGGCGCTGCAGCCACTTCCACACTCGCTTGCCCACCTGTTGGGTTGCTCATTCTTGCACCCCCATTTGCACACACACCAACCTGCCTTTGCACTTGCTTGCACACACATTCTGCGTGCACACCTGTGGGCTCATGAACTGATTCCCATGCCCGCTCTCTTGCACCTTCATTCCCCCCCCACAGACCCAGGATCCCTTGCACACTGACTCTCACACTAATTATCGTGCACATTTATGTGCACACACAGCCCCTTGCTCACTCATTTGCACCTACTGCCCCTTGCACACACACTCTCCCGTGCTCATGCACTGCATCTTGCACACTTGTGTGCACATGCTCATTGGCACACTTGCTCTTCCATGATCATTTAGTGGCACACTCAGACACACAACTGAACCCTCATTTGTGCATCCATTTGCACACACCATTTCTCACACATGCTTTTCTACCCCCATTTCTGCACACACATTTGCATGCACACTCACCGCTTCTTGCACACATTTGCACACACATACTCCCTTGTCGACATACCAGCCTTTGCTCACTCACTCACTCTCTCACACCCACACCCACACAAGTCCCTCCTCTTGCACACACACTCCCCCACCCATTGCTTCTTTTACTCCCACACTTACTGGTTCCCATCAGGGGACAGGAAAAACCTTAATCCCATTAGACCCCCACCTCCAGGCTGAGCCTCGTCCCCCATAGTGTGCCAGACTCACGTTGCTCTGGACTCTGAAGTCCGACAAGGAGGCCATGAGTTTGTCCAGCTCCAGGGTAGCAGATGTGGCTGATGGCTTCACAGGAGGGGGGGTGGAGCCAGCAGAGCTAGGAGGGAAATGACAGCATGGTCATTGAGCCCCCAACTTCCCCCCAAAGGCTCCCAGGGCTGTTTATACAGGAATCCCTCACCCCGCCTGAAATGCATACGCCTCTGGGGTGGGGCACAGGGACTGATTATACAGGGATCTTTCCCCTGGCACTGAGATGCAGCCACCTCAGGGGCGTTCCCCCTTCAGCACTGTGGGATATTTAACCCCAAGGACCAATGGCCAGAAATGGGAGGGTCACTCACCGGCTTGGGGACCCCCCTTCCCCAGCATCCTCTGGCTTCTCCTTCTGCTTCTCCCCATCAGGGCTCTTGTTGGTTGGGAACTGGGACATGATTTCATCTGGGGAAAAGACAGACAGACAGACACATACAGAGTATCAGAGGGGTAGCCGTGTTAGTCTGGATCTGTAAAAGCAGCAAAGAGTCCTGTGGCACCTTATAGACTAACAGAAATATTGGAGCATGAGCTTTCGTGGGTGAATACCCACTTCGTCGGATGCATGGAAACACATACAGAGTGTTTCCATTAGTTGCCTGCAGTGACCAAGTGTATCCACCAGAGGAGCGTATTTCACAATCATAGGTAGAGATGCTAGGGCATGGAGTGGCCCCAATCCCAGTCCAGCAGAGCATGCCAGTGCCATGGAGGGGAGCCCAGATCCCAGCCCAGCAGGGGGCAGCGGTGCCCCGGAGGGGAGCCCGGATCCCAGCCCAGCAGGCGGCGGCGGTGCCCCGGAGGGGAGCCCGGATCGCAGCCCAGCAGGCGGCGGCGGTGCCCCGGGGGGGGGGGAGCCCGGATCCCAGCCCAGCAGGGGCAGCGGTGCCCTGAAGCAGCAGTGCCAGGGGAGGGGGGGCAGTGCCCTACCTGTAATGTTGAACTGCGTGGCGTTGAGCTCCTGCAGCAGCCGGTCCAGCTCACAGAGGCCGGCACCCAGCACCCCGCTGGACGAGGAGAAGGGTGGCGCGGCTGGCTCCTTCGGCCGGGGCGAGCGGGGCTTGCAGACAGTGCTGGGGGGGGGGGGAGCAGAGGGTGAGCAGAGTGCAGGGAGCAGCCCTCCTGCCCCCAGCCACCTCGCAGGGAGGAGTCAGCTCCCACCCGGCCCGGGGAGCAGTGGGGAGGCAGGGCGGGATGGAGAAGCTATTTATAGGGAGCCTCTTAATGGAGCGGCTGGACCAGGGCCAGCAGGGACTGGGCCAGGGCCAAGGAGAGGGTCTGCCTGCTGCTTCCCCTGCCCCACCCCTGCCTGCTTCTCCTTCCCCACCCCACACGTCTCCTCCCGCACCCCAGAAACCCCACCCCGCCCGCTTCTCCTCTGCCCCTGACCCCACCCCATCACCCCCACCCCTGCCAGTCAATACCTCCCTTCCCCCAGTGAGCTCCCCCCCAGCTCCTTACCCACACTCATACCCTTCACTCCCTCCCAGGACCACCCCCCTGTAGACCTAACCCAGCCAGTGCTAGGGACCCACCTGTAGAGATGCTCTTTATCGCCCCCGCTAGGTGGGGCAGAGACAGGCTGAGGGTCCACAGACATGGCCTGCAAAGAGAGAGATGGGGGGGGTGCGAGGAGTCACTCAATGGGCCTCTATTCACCAGTGACATGAGCTTGCTGCGTCTCAGACTAACCAGGGAGAGGCAGCCACCTCTGGGGTGAGGCGCAGAGGCTGATGAACAACTGCCCAGGGATTGATCACCCACCCTGCCCCCTGCAGCTCAGCGCCCCCTAGCACCGCACTGGCGCATTGGGGCCAGGCCAGCACTGGCAGAGGAGAGCGCCCCCTACTGAGCCCTCGCCCCACTCCATGCAGCACAGCGCCCCCTAATGTCACTCTGGGGTCAGCACTGACTGTGAAGAGAAAAAGCCCCCTCCTGAGCCGCCACCCCCCTAGTGTTACCTGCTGCTGAGGGTTGTAGGGTGGCGGTAGGGGCCTGGCCTCAGGCGTCCCATCCTGCCCCAGCCCATTGGCGTGGGCTGCCCCAGAGTCCGTGAGCAGTACCGGGCGCTTGGAAATGTGAGAGGTCGTGGTCTCCAGATCAGCCAGCAGGGCATCTGTCGGGGGAGCAGAGAGAGGCGGGGGGTCGGGGAGAGGCTAGGATGGATCTGGAGGGGGGGGACTGCTGGGGGGGGGGAAGGGGGCACAGAGAGGGAGCAGGGGCTGTGGGAAGCAGAGACAAGGGACAGGAAAAGGAAGAGAGGACGCCCAGCTCTGGGGCTGCGGAATTAGCATCAAGCTCTGGAGCTTCCCAAAGCTGGGGGAAGGCCCCTGGAGTCCCGATCCTCTATCCCCCACTATCGTCCCAGAGTTGGGATAGAACCCAGGAGTCCTGACTTCCACCCTGCCCCCTCACCAAAAGACTCCACTGCTCTCTCAGAGCCGGGATAGAACCCAGGCGCCCTGACTCCCAGCCCCGTGCTCTGACCACTAGACCCCACTCCTCGCCCAAGAAGAGATTCAGCCTTTAGCAATGCAAGTTCCCCGAGGCAGTGCCCTAGAAGTAGCCACGTGTGCTGGGACCGTGGGCTGGCTGGGGAGCTCATACGGAACGTACCAAACACCACTATACGGGGGCGAAGCGGGAAAGAAGGGGAGCCAGAGTCACCTGGAAAAGGAGACAGGACGGAAGGAGACGGGGGAGCAGATGGGGAGGAGGGACAGAGGGGCACTGGGATTAGCACATTCCATGAAGGGACAGTTCCCCGGCCCGCTCCCTGCAGCACGGCGCCCCCTGTTGAGCCCCCCTGTCCACGCCCTGCACCTCCTAGCACCACAGCGGGGCAACCACTGCCTATGTGGGGAGGGCGCCCCTGCCCCTGCCCCTCTCCCTGGAGATCTCCGACCCCCAGCCAGCTCCCCCCGCTCCTACAATCACTCCTTTGTGGGAACATTTTCCACCACAGACTGAGCCCTACAGAGGCCTTTTCATTCCCCAGCAGCTAGGAGCAGTGAAGCCAGGGAGGGGACAAGACCATGGATCACACACCAGCCTGATTCAGCCCCCCCCCTCCCCCCCGCCCCCAGAACCTGGGCAGGCAACCCAGCACCGTATTCACAAGAGACCCTACGATAACACAGAGTGCCCACTGCCCCCCTACCATAACAACCCATTGCTGTGCTCACAGGAGACCCTACGATAACACAGAGTGCCCACTGCCCCCCCCCACCATAACAACCCATTGCTGTGCTCACAGGAGACCCTACGATAACACAGAGTGCCCACTGCCCCCCCCACCATAACAACCCATTGCTGTGCTCACAGGAGACCCTATGATAACACAGAGTGCCCACTGCCCCCCTACCATAACAACCCATTGCTGTGCTCACAGGAGACCCTACGATAACACAGAGTGCCCACTGCCCCCCCCACCATAAAAACCCATGTCTGTGCTCACAGGAGACCCTACGATAACACAGAGTGCCCACTGCCCCCCTACCATAACAACCCATTGCTGTGCTCACAGGAGACCCTACGATAACACAGAGTGCCCACTGCCCCCCCCCCACCATAACAACCCATTGCTGTGCTCACAGGAGACCCTACGATAACACAGAGTGCCCACTGTCCCTCCGACCATAACAACCCATGGCTGTGCTCACAGGAGACCCTACGATAACACAGAGTGCCCACTGCCCCCCTACCATAGGAACCCATTGCTGTGCTCACAGGAGACCCTACGATAACACAGAGTGCCCACTGTCCCACCGACCACAACAACCCATGGCTGTGCTCACAGGAGACCCTACGATAACACAGAGTGCCCACTGTCCCACCGACCACAACAACCCATGGCTGTGCTCACAGGAGACCCTACGATAACACAGAGTGCCCACTGTCCCACCGACCATAACAAACCTGCACAGCATGCACAGGATGCCCTAGAATAGACCCTACAAAAATAAACCAGTGCTTGTAACCCCAGTGCTTATGAGCCCTCTGCAACAACAAACCGTTGTGTGTAAATTCACATCCCTACAACAAACTATCATGTGTAAATACAAGTCCCTACAACGACAAACCAACATGTGTAAATGTGAGACCCTACAATAACAAACCAGCACATGCCACCCATATCTCACACGAGGCCCCATCCAAGCAAACAGCTCCTGCTGCTCACAAGCCACCCTACAATAACCAACCAGTGTATACAACCGTGTGCTCACAAGAGACCCTACGATAACAAAGCACTCACATAAAAGTCTCTGCAGCAAACAGGATGGTCAGACCCAAGGCCCACAAGCAACCATATAAAAACAAAGGAGTCCTTGTGGACAACCCTACAATAACAAAGGAGCGCCAGCAGTCCCCGTGGTCCCGAAGAGACCCTACAATAATAACCCAGCATGGGCAGCCCTTCCAAGTGACCCTACACTAGCAAACCACTGCTTGTGGTTGCAGCAGTCGCAGGAGACCCTACAACAACAAACCATGATGAATACAGCCCCTCTGTCAGTCACAGGAGACCCTACAATAACAAACTAGACCTGGGGACAGAGGGGGAAAGTGAGAGTCAGGTTTAGTGAGCCCAGGGTGGGGGTTGCCCATCCAGCCTCCATGGCTCCCCCACCCCACAGCCAGAGCTCCCGCTCACCCAGTGGTTGCCCCAGTCCTGGCCACACCTGCTGCGGGCTGCCCGCCCCCCCTTGCTGGTTTAGGGCCAGCAATTGGGGGGGGCTCCACACCTGCTGGGAGGGGGTGCTGGGGAAATCTGGCAAGGGGGGTGAATCCTGGGGTGGGGGGGGCTCAGTGACCCCCTCACACACCCCTACCCTGGCACAGACATGTCTTCATTGCAGGACTCACTGGGGCTCTTACCAGTGGTGGGGATGGACAACCTCATACCCCACAACTCAGCACCCCATCCCCCCAGTCTAGCTCCCTCCCCTGGGATCCAGGCCCCCCCTCTTAGGACTCAGACCCACCCCCAACCCAGATCCTATATCCTGGGACCCCCTCCCACAGCCCTGCCCCCAACCTCCTTCCTGGGTTGCAGCCCCCGCAAAACCCTTCCTTTGATACAGCCCCCCAACACTGCTCCCCCAGCCTCTTTCCTAGGATGGAGCTCCCCAAAGCCCTTCCTGGGGTGCAGCCCCCAACCCCCCATTCCTAGGACACAGCCTCCCCCCACCCCAGCATGACACACTCATCCATCCCGCAATAACGCAGCCCTCCCACAGCCTGCCCCACCCCTGCCCTGTGCCCCCATTCCTGGGACACAGCCCCCCCATCTCTTCCAGCCCCCAGCTCTGCCCCCTGCGGCACATCCCCCCCTTTCCATGTTAAGGGTGGAAGAGAAGAGACCCCAGGGCCACATAGGTAGGACTCTCTGAGGGAGGGTAGCAGGGATGGTGCTATTGGTGGTGGGGGGGGTCCCTGGTTATTAGCGCCCCCTGCAGGTTGGGCCCCACCGCAGGCACCAGGAAACCACAGGAATATGGCGAGAAATTCCGTCTCCTCCCGATCGGGACAGGCTGGGGTGGGGGAAGTGCATCCCCCCACCCCATGCCCTGCCCGCTCTGGGGAACGGCTGGCGGCGGGGGGGGGGAGAAAGAAATATGGATGGGAGCAAAAAGCAGCCCGCGAGAGAGGAAAGAGGAGGGGGAAAGAGAAAGAGAGCAAGAAAGACAGGAGGGAAAAAGAGAGAAGAGAGAGAACAAGAAAGAAGAAGGGAGCCAATGAGAGAGGGAGAAAAAGAAGAGGGTGAAGGAGAGGAAAAGGGAGAGAAAAGAGCGAAGGAGAGAGAGAAAGAAGGGAGCGGAGGAGGGAGGAACAGGGAGCGGGGCGAGGGGCTGCGGGGAAGGTGCCGGCCGCGGGCGGGGGCTGGGGCCGGGCTGGGCGCGGCGGGTCCCAGCCTGGCAGCGGGTCCCTTACCCAGGTCGTCCATGGCGGCCCGGCCCCAGCGGCGGATGGAGGCAGAGCCCCCCCCCCCTCCCCGGCCCCCCCACGCCCCGTGACGCGTCTTCCCGGAGAGCCAGGGAGCCCGGCTCCGGCCCCTGCGCGCTGACCATGTATGGCAACGGGGCATCGCTCGGCGCGCGGGGCTGGGAGCCCGGACTCCTGGGTTCCAGCCCCGGAGGGAGGGGAGCGGGGATGAGCGGGCTGGGAGCCCGGACTCCTGGGTTCCAGCCCCGGAGGGAGGGGAGCGGGGATAAGCAGGCGGGGAGGCTGGACTCCTGGGTTCCATTCTATCCCACAAGGGAGGGGAGCGGGGATGAGCGGGCGGGGAGGCTGGGAGCCCGGACTCCTGGGTTCCATCCCCAGAGGGGAGCGGGGATTAGCAGGCTGGGAGCCCGGACTCCTGGGTTCCATCCCCAGAGGGGAGCCGGGATGAGCAGGCTGGGAGCCCGGACTCCTGGGTTCCATCCCCAGAGGGGAGCGGGGATGAGCAGGCTGGAAGCCCGGACTCCTGGGTTCCATCCCCAGAGGGGAGCCGGGATGAGCAGGCTGGGAGCCCGGACTCCTGGGTTCCATCCCCAGAGGGGAGCCGGGATGAGCAGGCTGGGAGCCCGGACTCCTGGGTTCCAGCCCCGAAGGGAGGGGAGCGGGGATGAGCAGGCTGGAAGCCCGGACTCCTCCCTCCCCCACCTAGGCAGCAGCCCCAGGGGGTCACTTCTTCGTTTGCTCGGGGTTTTTTTTTGGGGGGGGCGCACAGCGATTCCCACTGAGGCCCCCCAGGGGGCCAGCGCCACGCTGGAGGGGGCTGGGAGCCTGGACTCCTGGGTTCTCTCTCGTGCCATCCCCATTCCCCGCCTGCTGCTGCTGACGCTAAGGGAAGCGGGGAGGCCGCGGAGCCAGGGCGGGCTCCGGCTCGGGCTTTTCTGGCTGGGAAGTTGGGAAAAAACTGTCACCAGCGCAGAGAATTGGCTGGTGACAGGATGCGGGGAGGGGGCGGGAGCCAAGGCGGGGTGGGGGGGAGCAGGTCCCCCAGCCGGGAGGGGAGCGAAGGGCAGAGCCCAGGAGCGAGGGAGGGGGAAGGCAGCAGGGCGGGGAGCCAGGAGGGACCCAGGCAGGGATAGTGGGGGCAGGGTAGACTCTGAGGGGGAAGGAAGAGAGGCTGGGGGGGCTCCCAGGGGCAGGGGATGGAAGGGAGGCTGGAGGTTGGGGAAGAGGCTGGGGGGGCTCCCAGGGGCAGGGGACAGAGGAGAGGCTGGAGGGAGGAGAGGTTGGGGGGGGGGAGGAGAGGCTGGAGGAGCTCCCAGGGGCAGGGGACAGAGGTTGGGGGGAGGAAGAGAGGCTGGGGGGGGGCTCCCAGGGGCAGGGGACAGAGGAGAGGCTGGGGGGGGGGAGAGGATGACACATCCCAGGCCCCGCACTCAGGAAGCAGCCCTCCCCCCCACCCCCCAGCCCATCTGGAAGCAGTTGAGCAGCAGGCGTTTCCTGTGGAGGGGAGAAGGGAAGGGGGGGCCCAGCGGGAAGGGCAGCCAGCACCAAGTGGGGGAGCCCACAGCCTGGTTCCCCCCCAACCCACCATCTCCTCCCCACCCCCAGCCAGCTCTGACAGGCTCAGCTCAGCCGCCCCCCCCCGGGGGGGCAGATCACATGCTGCTGCTGCCCCCGCCCCACCCCACTCAGGAGCCAAGATGGGAGACGAGCCCCACCTGGGGGGGGGGGCAGACAGTAGGGGGGCTGGGAGCCAGGACTCCTGGGTTCTCCAGCAGAATGAAGACACAGACACATGCGCGTGGTGAAGCCCAGCCTGTATTTCTCCACGTACAGGAGCTTATTCAATACATTCCAGTCGTACACACCCAGCCCCTCGCCAGCAGAAAGCAGCGTCCCCGGCCACCGGTCACTGCTCCCCGCAGCATGGGGGGGAAACCGCTGAGCACCCCCCGCAGCTGCCCTACCTGGGACCTAGGAAACAAGACGGGGGCATCTCCCTGTGCAGACAAAGCACACACAATGCCCTGCCCCAGTGACCAAGGGGTACCCTGCAGATCAGCGACTGAGCCCCCTCCAGTCAAGCCCCCCCCAAACTGCTCTCCGTGGCCTCAGGTGGGGGAATTGTGGTGCCTCGTGCCGCAAAAGTAGGGGCACCCTCCCAATATGCCACAATCCCTTCCTCAGGGGAGGTTGCAGGGAGGCTCCCACCCTGTGCCATGTCCAGGGGAGGGAAATGACTCACCCAACAGAGAAGGGATTTCAAACTTTCCTGGGGGTCAGTGGCTCGTCCCCATTGCCCTGATTCCTCTCACCGCTGGGGTCCCATATCCCCATTCCTTACCTTGCCATTACCCCATTTCTCCCCCTCAGTCCCCGCCACTATCCTAAACATCCAGCTCCCCACAGCTCTCTGACCTCCAAACTCCTCTGTTCCCAACCCCCCCACACCCAGAGGGGTACAGACAGTGCCCTCAGCCAGCCCCCAGCCTAGGTCCCATCAGTGCCCACTCCCCATGGCGTCTCCATGGCAACCTCCAGCAGCTCCTGGGCCAGTCCCTTGGGGTCTCCGGTGACTCGGAGGATCCGCGCCAGCGCGGCCGCTCGGCTGGTGGGCTCCTCTGCCGCCCCCAGCAGGACGTAGCGGGCACAGCGCCGCAGCAGCTGCCCCCGGCCCAGCCGCTCCCCAAGCCGGTACAGCTGGTCCAGGCTGGCGCCCGGGCGCAGGTACTGCCGGCACAACGCCTCCTCCACCAGCTCCTGCAGCTCGGGCAGCAGGAACTGCTCGGCCACCGCCAGCGTCTGCTCCGCCAGCTCCCCCTCGCCGGGTGGGAACGGGCCCCCCAGGGCCTGGCATGGCTCGCCCCGGCAGCCATGCAGGAAGTGGGTCAGCACCAGGAAGGGGGCAGGCGCCACCCCACGGATGGGCACCAGGGCCTGGCGTGCCTCAGCAAACCCGCCCGCCAGCATGGCCCGCAGGACGTCAGAGCCAGCGCACGCGGCCTGGCGCGAGGCCGGCACCGGGGTGCCCGAGTCCAACCGGAACTGCAGGTCCGCCCCGCCCGCCTTCACCAGCTGCTCGTAGGGGCACGGCGGGGAGGCTGCTAGCCGGGAGCGCTTGGGGGCTGGCGGGGCAGGGAGGGGGGCGGCAGCACCCAGCAGCAGGGAGAGCGAGTCCACGGCGTAGAAGGTGAAGGGCAGGTCAGCGCCACGTGTCAAGGCAGCCAGCAGGAGGCGCAGGCCAGAGTGCTCCAGGAGCAGCCTCCGGCAGAGGGACTTCTTCCTGGGGGAGGGGGTGAGAGGGGGGGGAAATGGATCAGTCCCCAGATCGGCCCCCAGCCTCCCCCTTCCCTCCCCCTCACCAGATGGGCCCAGGACCTCCCTGAATCAGCCCCATAACCTCCATTCCCACCACCTCCTTCCAACAGCTGGGCCCAGCCTGCCCCCCCTCAAACCAGTCCCCCCCCCCCAACCACATCCAGACACACCAGTGCCCACCCACCACTCACCCCTCCCCCCCCCCAGCACCACCCACCTGCAGATGAGGGGCAGGGCCATGGCACAGGCCACTTGGTCGGCCTCCGCACCCGAAAGCAGCATGTGGGTGAGGACGCCCGCCCCGAAGGCCGACTCAGCCTGGACGCACAGATTGCACAGCAGGGTCTCACCTGGGAAGGGGGCAGCATGTCAGAGCCTGGCCCCTCCCCCACCACAGAGCCCCCATCCCCCTGCCTCTGCCCCTGCAGCATGAGCCCCCCCCACCCCATCGCCCCGGGGCATGACACAGCTCCTGTGGCACAGCATCCCCTGCCGAGCCCCACGCCCTGCCACACAGCTCCCCCTAATGCCACGCTGGGGCACTGTGAACCCGACAGTGGAAGGACAAGGCTCACCCTGAGTTGGGGAGCAGGAGACCCCATTAACCTAGAGCAGGGATTGGCAACCTTCAGCACGTGGCCTGTCAGGGAAAGCCGCTGGCGGGGTGGGCCGGCTTCCACTGGCCGCGGTTCACCGTGCCAGGCCAATGGAGGCGGCGGGAAGCGGCACGGGCCGATGGATGTGCTGCCCGCGGCTTCCCGTCACCCCCATCGGCCTGGCACAGCGAACCGCGGCCAGTGGGAGCCGCGATCGGCCGCACCTGCAGACGCTGCAAGTAAACAAACCGGCCTGGCCCGCCAGAGGCTTTCCCTGACAGGCCGCGTGCCAAAGGTTGCCAATCCCTGACCTACGGCAAACCCCAATTCCCTCAGAGAGAGTGTGTGTGGTGTCACCGGGTTAGGGCTACCAGAGAGAGGACCCCAGTACTCTGGGGACAAAGTGCTCTCACACTGGGATGCTGGGAGCCCCGTAATGCAGCAGGGTGACCCCCACAGCCCGAGACTGGGGCGCTCACCTACCCCTGGGGCTTAGCAGGGGGATCCCCATGCCCTGGGACTCACCCAACTCCTTGAACCGCCGGTACCCGCTGCCTGGGCTTCTGGGGGTCTCATGTCCCACGGCGGCGGCCTCCTCTGGGGGCACGCCCAGCACCAGCCAGGCCCGCAGCAGGGAGGGGGCGTGGCAGCGCACGAACGCCTCCAGGCAGATGGGGTTGCACGTGAGCCGGTGCAGCAGCCGCAGGCAGCGGGGTAGCGGGGCCGGGGCTCCGGTGACATAGGCCAGCAGCCCCTGCAGCACCGGGCCAGTCACCAGGCTGCGGCTGGGGTCTTCGGCCTGGGAGAACCGGGAGAGCAGCAGCAGGGCCGGTGCCTCGGGGGCCGACAGCTCCTCTTCCCCACCCCACAGCAAGAACTGTGGGGCCAGGATCTCGCCCAGGGGATGGAACGGAGCCGGCGTGCAGGGGGCCGCGTCCGGATGGGGACGTGATTTGCTGCGGCGTCGCGAGGAGAAAGCAGCGGGCTGGGGCTCCAGGAAGTCATTGGCAAGGAGGCGCTGCTCAGTCCCGGTAGGAATCGGAGAAACCAGACGCAGATCCTTGGGAATTGGGCTTGGTGCCGGATCGGACCGGCTGGTCCCCATGGGAATTGGTGACATTGGATGCTCAAAAACGGGGCTCGGTGCCAGATCAGACGGGCTCGGTGCTGGATCAGATGGGCTGGCCCTGGTGGGAATTGGTGACATTGGATGCTCAGGAACGGGGCTCGGTGCCGGATCGGACTGGCTCAGTGCCGGATCAGACGGGCTGGCCCTGGTGGGAATTGGTGACATTGGATGCTCAGGAACGGGGCTCGGTGCCAGATCGGACTGGCTGGCCCCGGTGGGAATTGGTGACACTGGATTCAGATGCTCGGGAACAGGGCTCGGTGCCCGATCAGACCAGCTGGTCCCGGTGGGAATTGGTGGTGCCAGCGCTGGGCCTGGCTTGTCTGATGGTGCCGTGACGTGCCAGCCAGGCCCAGCTGGAACCAGCATGCCTGGACACAAGTCTTCGGTGGCTGCTGCAGCCGGGAACCGTGCTGAATTCTGCAGGTCAGTCAGAGCGAAGTTTGGCGAGAGCTCCTCTTTCGGGGTCGCCGACAGCGGCAACTGAACCTGCAGGTCCTGGGCGCTGCCGGCAGCATCCGGTGCAATCTGTGCCAGATGATCTTTCTTGGTCCCAGTGGACTTTGGTGTAGCCAGCAGCACCACGGGGGCTACGCTGTGCTCGCCCGTCCTGACTGGATTTGGCAATGCCATACGTGGCCTGGCAGCCAAACGTGGTGCCCCGCCTGGCAGTAACGCTGCTGGATGGTGCCTGTCAGCTCTGGCTGTAGCCAAACGTGCCAAGGCTGGTGCCTCAGCACCTGGCGCGTCTGCCACATGGCTCCCATCAGCCACGGTTGAGTCCAGCTCTGCCACTGGTGCCAAGCACTGCACCCTGGCAGCCGGATCCAGCAACGGAGGAGCTAAGCGGGTGGGCGAGCTGAGCCCCGCAGGCAGCCGGCCAGGTCCCGGTGTGTCGTCCTGCAGCTCGAGGGTGGGGCTGAGGGAGCCGTCAGGGGACCACTGCGGGGAGAGGTCGCCAGGACTGGCAATGTAACCCTCGGAGAGCAGCCAGGACCTGCGGCAAGAGGGAAGGAGTGAGAGCCAGGTGCAGGGAGGAAAGGGGAACCAAGGAAGCCTACAGCAAGCAAGCGGGAACAGGGAAAGGAGACGAGCTAGTGAGCCAGGAGCACTGGAGCAAGCAGGGGGCGGGGAAACCAGGGGAGCCCTGGGGCCGACAGGGAGCACTAGGGAGTGGAGAGAACCCCTCAAGCAAGCCCCAAGCGCACCGGGAGAGATGCTCACCTGAGTCTCTGGAAACTGGGTGACTCCCCTTCTGGTGCCCCGCTTTCCCGTCGCCCCTCAGCAGGGAAGTCAAAGGAGGCAGCGTCCCGCTCGTCCTCGCTTTCTCCCTCCTCTTCCTTGGCCGCCTCCTCGCAGCGCGCAGCCCACTGGCCCTGGGCCACCAGCCGCTCCACCAGCAGGGCCACCAGCCCGCCGGCCTGCAGAACCTCCAGCGCCTCCTGGTCGTAGAAGAAGGCCACGAAGGCCATGACTACGCGGGCGTGGCAGCCTCGCTGGCGCCCATCCTGCAGCAGTGCCAGCAGCAGCTCCAGCCCACCGGCCTCCCGCACCCGGCTGCGGTTCATCGCCTCCCGGCAAAGCAGGCAGAGCGCCCTGACCAGGGGCTGCAGGATGGCGCCGGCAGCTCCCGCTCCGCGCCGGCGCTGGATCTCCCCCACCAGCACTGCCACGCCCCCGGCGTTGCCCACCGCCGGCCGCAGCATGCCCTGCAGGCAGAGATTGGACAGCGCCGAGATGGCCGCCTCCCGCACCGCCCGCTTGCTGTGCCCGGCTAACGCCACCAGGGGCGCCACCCCGCCCCCCAGGCTCAGCTGCTCGGCGCAGTCCCGGCTGCAGCCCTTGGTGAGCTCTAGCAGGGCCCGGGCGGCCGCAGCAGCCAGGGCGGGGTCATCGGGGCTGGCAGCCAGGCGCTCGGAGATGACCCGCACTGCACCCTGCTGGGCCAGCGCCAGGCGGTGCACTGGGGTAGCGCCCAGGTTGCGCAGGGCCCGAATGATGCTCTGTAGGCACTCGCTGTCCTGGGAGCTGGCAAGGACTTGCACCAGGGGTGGCACCGCGCCTGGGAGGGGTCAGAGGGAGAAAGGGAGTTAGTGAGCCCCAAATCCACAGCATGAACCCCAATCACCCCCTCCCAGGTCAGCACGGGACTCCCCAGTATGGAGGTGAACCCCAACATGGCTCCTCTCCAGTATGGGGTGAACCCCAGTATTACCCTCATAAGGGATCAGAGATTGGGCTCCCCAATACAGGAGTGAACCCCATTATCCCCCAGGTCAGCAGGGCACTCTCCGGTATGGGGATGAGCCCCAATATTACCCCCAAGAAAACAAGCAGAGGGGAGCTCCCTGTATTGAATGATTCCCATTATCCCAGCCCAGGGCAGCAGGGGATGCCCAGTATGGGGTGAGCCTCAGTACTACCCTTCGGCTAGAGGATCAGAGGGGCTCCCCACTATGGGGCAAGAATCCCAATTCCTAGTCTTCCCCCATCCTCCTTTCGCAGGCTGGCAGGGGGGCATGACCCTACTCACCGGCATCATGGATAGCCTGCAGGTTCTCTACATCAATGGCCAGGTTGCCCAGGGCCCGTGCTGTCCGGTTGTGGATACTTTCGACTCCAAGGGATTTCAAGATCTTCACTGGGGAGAGAGAGAGAAAGCATCTGTGAACCATGGTGAGTGCATTATCCCTCGCACAGAACTGAGATGCAGCCACCTCTGGGGTGGGTCACAGGGGCTGGTTATCCAGGGATCTCTCATCCAGTGCTGAGATGCAGCCACCTCTGGGGTGGAACACAGGGGCTGGTTATCCAGGGATCTCTCATCCAGTGCTGAGATGTAGCCGCTTCTGGGGAGGAGTAGGCAGACATGAGACACCCCAAGGAGAGATGGAGGGGGCACAGGACCATACCACCAATGGGGACCCATGCATGCATAGGGGGAACACCGAGCCACACCATACCCAGGGAAGGGAGAAATCAAAGCACAGCACTATTGCGGCACGAATGGGGGAGCCCAAATTCCACAATGGGGGAGTACAGGGGCCCCAGATGCTACCTCCCAGGGCAGGCAGGTGCCAGGCAACCCTGGACTGTGCCATGGGGGCTCGGCAGGGAACACCACTCAACTCCAGCCTGGCAGGTGCAGAGAATCCTGAAACATGCCACTTTGGTTGGGGGGGGGCACGCTGGACAGGACCATTTCAGCTCGGTGGGATTTAAGCTGCACCTCCAGGCTAACAGGTGCAAGGAGAACACAGACTGTGCCACTTTGGCCCGGCTCCAGAGGCCTGGGCATTGCAGGGTAACCCCAGACCATACCACTACATCTCAAGGGGACCACAGACAATACCATTTTGACTCGGGGGGGGGGGACCCAGGCTGCACCCCCAGGCCTGGCAGGAGCAGGGCAACCCTGGACTGTACCACTCTGGCTCGGGGAGACCCAGAGCAGGGTAACCCTGGACTGTGCCACTCTGGCTGGGGGGGCGGGGGGACCCAGGCTGCATCCCCAGGCCTGGCAGGAACAGGGTAACCCTGGACTGTACCACTCTGGCTCGGGGGGGGGGGCGGACACCCAGGCTGTACCCCCAGGCCTGGCAGGGGGTCCGGACCGTACCATTTCGCGTCGGGGATTCCCCGCCGCGTCACTCACCCAGCGAGGGGATCCCCCCCAGCTCCCGCACCTGGGCCCGGCTCCCCCCCTCGGTGCAGCAGTTGCCCAGGATGCTGAGGGCCAGGTCGAGGGTGCGGCGGGGCCGGAGGGCCCCAGCCAGGAGCCCCAGCAGGGGCCCCAGCCCCCCGCGGGCCCGGAACCGCTCGATCCCGCCGGGCTGCTTGATGTGCCGGGTCCGCAGGGCCAGCAGGGCCCGGCCCAGCCCGGGCTCGGCCCCGCCCCGCAGCTGGGCCAGGCAGTAGCCCAGCGACTCGGCGGGGCAACTCCCCCCGGCTGCGGCGGCCATCGCGGGAGAGGCCCAAGGCCAAGAGCAACGAGGGAAGGCCCCCGCCCTTGAACAGGGCCCGGCCCGGGGGCATTGTGGGAGTTGTAGTTCGGGCCCCCCAGGGACCGGGCTAAAGGAGGCCAGAGGAACTACAACTCCCATGAGGTGCGGCGCCGGCGCGGGGCGAGCGCGATGCATTGTGGGGGCTGTAGTTCTGCTCCCCAGTGGAGCCAAAGGGAAGGACTACAGCTCCCAGAAGGCATAGCACAGTTGAGGGGGGGGGCAGGGAGCAATTCTCACCTCAGCTGGGGGAGTGGGTGCGGGGGCTGTCTGCCATCTACCTGGCGCTGGCGAGTGGGGAGGTGTCAATAGAGAGGGGGAGGAGCCACCGAGAACCGGTGGGCGGGTTCATAATGTTAAACACCTGCTGCCTCCCACCCCAGAGCTGGCTGCATGATGCTAACTTTAATCCAGGAACCAGCACTCCTGGGTCCTGTCCCCGGCTCTGGCAGGTAGGGTGACCAGATATCCTAATTTTATAGGGACAGTCCTGATTTTGGGGTCTTTTTCTTATATAGGCTCCTATTACCCCCCACCCCCTGTCCCGATTTTTCACATTTGCTGTCTGGTCACCCTACGGGCAGGGGAGTGGGTTCGAGGGGTCATGGGAGCCAGGACTCTTGGGTTCTGTCATTGGCTGACTCACTTCCCCTGTTGATGCCTCACTTCCCCACATGCAACACCAGGAGAAGATGCCCGACTGCAGTGGGGAGCAAACTTACCTTAGGCAGGGCTGAAAGCCCACCTAGGCATCAGCACCACACACACTGGGTGTGGGGCCTACAGGTTGGTGGGGGCAGCTGCACCCTAGGTTCCTGTTTGGCACCAGTTCACCTAGCATTGCATCAGGGAGTTGGGAGGAACCACAGAGAAGACGTGAACCCACTGCCCCAGGATATGATCATAGACTCATAGGGTTAGAAGGGATTGTAAGTGTCATCTGCCTAACCCCCTGCAGGCAGGGGCGGCTCTACAAATTTGGCCGCCCCAAGCAGTGATGCCCGGGAGGCGCCCCCGAGCCGCGGGAGCAGCGGACCTCCCGCGGGCATGACTGCGGAGGGTCCGCTGGTCGCGCGGCTCGGCTGGACCTCCCGCAGCTGTGGGCGGTTCGCTGGTCCGGCGGCTCCGGTTGAGCTGCCGCAGGCATGCCTGCGGGAGGTCGAGCCGAGCCGCGGGACCAGCGAACCGTCCGCAGTCATGCCTGCGGGAGGTCCACTGGAGCCGCCGGCCGAGCGTCCCCTCCGCAGTCATGCCTGCGGCAGGTCCGCTGCTCCCGGGGCTCCGGTGGACCTCCCGCAGGCATGACTGCGGCAGGTCCGCCGGCCCAGCCTGCCGCCCCCCCGGGAAAGGGCCGCCCCAGGCAGGTGCTTGCCCTGCTGGGCTCTGGAGCCGGCCCTGCCTGCAGGTGCCCAATAGACCCCTCTCCCCTGCCAGAACCAAGGATAGAACCCAGGAGTCCTGGCTCCCGTGCCCCCTCCAAACCGCGAGACCCCATCCCTATTATCTCTTCTCCCCGACATAGCTGTGCAGGGCGCTAACCCCTCAGGGGCGCTGGGCCCCTGGAGAGAGACAGAGGTTATAAGCAAGGACAACATGACCTCTCTCTGCACCACCCCCAGGCCTGTGGGGAGATCAGCTGTTGGGGTGAAGCGCAGCAAAGTTTACACTGTCAGCAGCTGCCTGTTTATAGGCTCCCAGCTAGGAGAGGAAGACACTTCCCTCTGGGTACAGCACAGACCAGTTCCCACAAGCTGGCCCAGTTATCCAAACTGGTTCCCAGTCAGACTTGTGGATGCTACAGACAAAGAGAGAGAGTCCCCTGTCCCCACATGCCTTTGAGACCTGAGCCCCCCGCAAAAAACTGGCCCTGAGTCCAGACTCCCCTGGTTTAACTCATTGGACCCCCCCTCCCCTCTCAGAGCTCTGAGGTGAACCCAGGAGTCCTGACTCCCAGCCCTCCCCCATCCCACTCACTACACTAACCCACTAGACCCTGCCCCCCATTCATGACTGTCATGGTCAGTGCAGGTCACGGTGGGGAAGCAGCCAACCTTGCAAATTTAAAACCCTTGGTTGGGGCCGTGGTGTGTCACCAGAATGATCTGGCCTCATCCTCCTGCCCTGTTTTCAGAGAGTCCCAGCGACGCCACATCTCCAGGCTAGAGAACCAGTCGGGGCAGGGGTGCAGGATAGAGACCAACTTTGACCCTTCTTGCACCCTGTCCTGGGACCAGGACACCTGGTTCTCTCCCTGGCTCTGGGAGGGGAGTGGGGTCTAGTAGGTGAGATGGGAGGTTCTGAGTGAGGACTCCTGGGTTCTAGCCCCAGCTGGGGGGCACAAGGAAGTCCTCTGGCTCCGGGAGACCTGTGGGTATTCCCCACCTGTCGAGCAGGGTGTGTGAACGACACCAGCCTGACACTGTTGTGAGTCAGTCCCAGCCAGTTGTGTTGGGAATGAGAAGCTGTAAACCCAGGAAGCATGGTTGCTCCATCCGCCCAGCTTGAGTTTCAGCAGATGGGGAAACAGATCAGGGTATCATGGGGTCATGGGAGATGACATCAGCATCTTCTCCTTGCTCCTATGCCAGCTGCCGAACCTCCTCGGGGGCTATGAACACACCTAGCTGTTCAATAGAGGGGGCTGGCCCAATGCCCCAGAGCGGCACTAGGGGGCACTGTGCTGCGGGGAGCAGAGTAGGGGCTCAATAGAGGGCGCTCCTCCATTGTCATCAGTCTGACCCCAAAGCCCCAGTGCATCCCTAGGAGGTGCTGTGGTGCAGGGAGTGGGGTGGGAAGGGCTCAATAGGGGGTGCTCTCTATCCTCTGAGTGCCAATAACTGAGGGTGGCAAAAATCTAGTCAAAAAATGTAGGGATGGGGGCTGAGCTCCAGGACACCTGGGTTCTGTCCTCAGCTCTGACAGGGGAGTGGGATCTAGTGGGTTAGAGCAGGGGGGACTCCTGGGTTCCCTCCCCAGCTCTAGGTGGGCAACACCGGGCAGTGGTTCAGGGACATCCGCTCACCCCACTTCCAGCAGCGGGGTACATGCTCTGCCCCACGCTGGGCCGCTCTGTGTCACTTCCTCCTTGCGCCATCTCCCCCGCACATCCCTTCCAAGGAGAGCGAGAGTCGATGTGGGCATCTGGGGCCAGCATTCCCACCACAGGGGGTGCCCATGGCCTCCCGGGAGGGCCCCCTGCCACCGGGGGCTGCCGCCGTAAGGGAGACATGTCCAGATTGGTGCCCCTTTCTCCCGTTTCCCACCGTCCCCCTCTTGCCTTCCCTCCTTTCTCTTTCTGCTCCCTGGTTTTCTCTCTCCCTCCCTCCCCCACCTCCCTCTGTCCCTGCCCCACCCCGTGGATGTAACTCATCCCTTCCCTGTAATTCCACCCCCAGCCGTGCTGGGCCGGGCTGGGCTGGGCTGGGCTGGGCTGAGCTGGGGTGTGACCCCGTGTATATAAGGAGCTGCGAGGAGCCCTTCTCCCCTGCAGTGTGACCTTCCCCCACCAGACACAGAGCAGGTGAGAGCTGCTCGCTGCCGAGCATCCGTAGGGGCGCCAGCTCCAGGGGTGGGAAATGGGGCATGGGCCCATCCCCTCTAGAGGCGTCATTGGCCGGGGGTGGAAAATAGGGCACTGGGGGCCAGTTCCCCCCCCAGGGGCACTGCTGGCCCTAGGGGTGGAAAATGGGGCATGGGCTCATCCCCTCTAGGGCACAGGCTCCGATCTGGCCCCAGAGTGGGGCCTGGCTGGCTCAGGACAGGGGAGTTCAATCCAGTCTCTCCAATCCTTCCTCCAGGTTGCTCTCAGCAGGTGACATCGGGAGACATGAATCCCACCTGGGTCCAGCACTTCATTGTCCTGGGGACGCTGCTGGGAGCCGGCGACACCAGTACAGATACGGCAGGTAACGCTGTTCCCCATCCCGCCCCGATCCTGCTCTAAAGTGACCCTCCCTGCAGGGGCCAAGCCCAGGGGAGGGGGCAGCAGGATGTGGTTATTTATTGGCCACCTCCCGGCTCTGACCCCCTCCCCCACCTCTCTTTCTCTCCTGCAGATACCTGGTGCTATGAAGACCCAAAATGCGGTAAGAGAAACCATCCATCCCCTGTGACACAGACATCCACCCTCTGACCTCACCCAGTGCGGGAGTTCTCGCACATTTGGATGGGTGGGAAACTGAGGCACAGAGAAGGGCAGGGTCAGCATTCCAGAGCCAGGGATAGAACCAAGGAATCCTCACTCCCAGCCCTGGGTCCTGGCCACCAGTCCGGGGGGCTCTGCATTTTAATTTATTTTTAAATGAAAGTTCTTAAACATTTTAAAAACCTTATTGACTTTACATACAACAATAGTTTAGTTATATATTATAGACTTACAGAAAGAGACCTTCTAAAAACGTAAAAATGTATGACTGGCACGTGAAACCTTAAATCAGAGTGAATAAATGAAGACTAGGCACACCACTTCTGAAAGGTTGCCGACCCCTGCACTCGACAGCATTCCCCGGCCCTAGCTGCAGCAAGGACTCAGGAGTCCTGACTCCCAGTTCCCCCACTTTATCCCACCAGAGCCCACTCCCCTGCCAGAATCAGGGACAGAACCCAGGAATCCTCCTCGACTAAATTTTGCATCATGCAGCCACCTCTGGGGTGGGTGACAGCAGCTGATGAACATTCTGACTCCTCCCCCATTTCCTTCTCTGGCCCTTCCCCCTCCCTGTTGGCTCCTCCCCTCTTGGCAGGTCCAGAGACATGGGCGGCTCTGGGGCACTGTAGCGGCACCAGGCAGTCCCCGATCAACATTGTCACCCCTGCGGCTGTGCACAATCCCCACCTGGGGGCTGTGTCCCTCGCTGGTTATGGGGATGCCGGGAAGCTTATCTCCATGGAAAACACGGGGAAGACAGGTAGGTACAGAGTGACCCCTAAAGCGAGCACCCTGCGTTGCTGTGCCGGATCCCTGGGTCCCAGAGCCAGAACTAGGCACTTTAGCACCTGTGGTGAGCAATGATATTTGTGCCCCCAGAGGCGACACGTGGGGCGGGGGCAGGCAGGGTCCTGTGCCCCCCCCCAATTTTGCCTTCCATTTAGCACAGAAGGGGATAGGAGCTGGGCCCTCGCCCTGCCTGGGGAGCACCTGGCTGTGCAAAGGTGGCCTGGCTCAGTGCACAGGGCAGGGAGGGCAGCCAGCCAGCACCCCGGCTCCCACAGCTCCGAGAGCCAGGGGCCCAAGCGGGCAGGCGGCTCCCACCAGCTTCTGATCCGCCAGCTCCTGGCAGGAGGCGACAGTTTTCAAACAGTGGGGCACACCTGGCTGGCAGCCCCGCTCACCCCGCCCATGTTACAGCCCTGGTGGGTCCCATTCCCCACCCTGGTCTCTCCCCCAGGGGTGAGTGCTCAGAGCTGTCACTCCGGACGCCTGGGTCCCATTCCCTGTGTTGGTCTCTCTCCCTCATCACAGTGTACGTGCATTTAGCGGATGGGCTCCATCTCAGCGCCCAGGGGCTCCCAGCTACCTACACAGCCAAATCCTTCCACCTGCACTGGGGCCAGGGGGCAGCCCGGCCTGGCTCGGAGCATTTCATCAATCACAAAGGGTTCTCCATGGAGGTGAGAGAGGCAGGGGGTGCAGCGCTGGCCCCAATGCCCCAGTGCAGAACTAGAGGGAGCTGTGAGGTCTGGAGTGGGCGGTGGGGCTTAGCAGGGTGCGCTGTGCTGCAGGGGGTGGGCGGGGGGATCAGTAGGGGGCGCTGTGCTGAAGGGGGTGGGTAGGGGCTCAGCGGGGGGCCTGTGCTGCAGGGGCTGGGTGAAGGCTCAGCAGGGGGTGCTGTGCAGGAGGTGGTGGGCAGGGGATTAGTGGGGGTGCTGTGCTGCAGGGGGTGGGTGGGTGCTGAGCAGGGGGCACTGTGCTGCAGGGGGTGGGCGGGGGGATCAGTAGGGGGCGCTGTGCTGAAGGGGGTGGGTAGGGGCTCAGCGGGGGGCCTGTGCTGCAGGGGCTGGGTGAAGGCTCAGCAGGGGGTGCTGTGCAGGAGGTGGTGGGCAGGGGATTAGTGGGGGTGCTGTGCTGCAGGGGGTGGGTGGGTGCTGAGCAGGGGGCACTGTGCTGCAGGGGGTGGGCCAGGGGCAGCTCCAGGCCCCAGCACGCCAAGCGCGTGCTTGGGGCTGCACGCCGCGGGGGGTGCTCTGCCGGTCACCGGGAGGGCCGCAGGCGGCTTCCGTGGACCCCCCTGCAGCACAGCCCCCCGCTGCGTGCTGCCGTGCTTGGGGCAGCAAAATGGCTAGAGCCACCCCTGGGGTGGGCGGGGGCTAAGCAGCGGGCGCTGTGCTGCAGGGGGTGGGTGGGGGCTCAGCAGGAGGCGCTGTGCTGCAGGGGGTGGATGGGGGATCAGTAGGAGGCGCTGTGCTGCAGGGAGCAGCCGGGGGCTCCATAGGGGGCACTCTCCAATTTTTCTCTCTCTCCCGCTTTAGCTCCACATTGTTCATACCAAGAACAACCTGAGCACCACTGATGCCCTGAAGGATCCTGAGGGAATTGCTGTGCTGGCCTTCTTCCTCCAGGTGAGGCAGTGCGGGGGCGATGAGCCCGGACGCCTGGGTTCTATCCCCAGCTCTGAACAGGCAGCAGGGTTTAATAAGTTAGAACAGCGGGGGCTGGGCAGCAGGACTCCTGGGTTCTCTGGGTGGGAAGTGGTATCTAATGATTCGAGGAGGGGCTGGAGTCTTACTCTGAGTCACACTAGGACTCCCAGCCCTCCCCACGCCTCAGTTTCCCTATTTGCTGCACTCATGTGATCTTGTCCCTCAGGCAACAGCCCACGCACGCCCCTCCCCCTCCTGGGATTCCTTCACCCAGCACCTGAAGAAGGTGGCTCTGAAGGGTGAGTATCCCCTGAACTGGGGCGTGGGAGAGGTGGATTACAGCTGGCCTAGCATTGGGGCTGGGGACAGTACAGCTCTGTGCCACCAGGGGGCGAGAGAGAACAATGGATGCGAGGAGGGGGATGGGGGCGAGGAGTCCGGACTACTGGGTTCTGTCCCTAAGCTGGCAGGAGAGTGGGATCTAGTGGGTTAGAGCAGGGGGGTTGGGAGCTAGGACTCCTGGGTTCTATCCCCAGCTGGGCCCTCACTCTCCCTCTGCCCCTCCAGGGGAGGATACGGATCTGGAAGGCTCCTTCTCCCTGCGGGAGCTCCTGGGCTCGGTGGACCTAGCCCGCTATTACCGCTACCAGGGTTCCCTCACCACCCCCAACTGTGACGAAGTCGTGGTCTGGACTGTCTTCCCCGACCCCATCCTGGTGCCTCCTGACGTGGTGAGTGCGAGTGTGCGTGTAGGGTGGAGGGAAGGGACTCCTGGGTTCTCTCCCCAGCTCTGGAAGGGGAGTGGGCCCTGGTGGGTGAGAGCAGCAGCGGCTGGGAGTCAGGACTCCTGGGTTCTCTCCCCAGCTCTGGGAGGGGAGTGGGCTCTGGCGGGTGAGAGCAGCAGCGGCTGGGAGTCAGGACTCCTGGGTCCTTTTTCCAGCTCCCCTCCCCTCTGCTGTTCATACCCCCTGTCTCTGCTCCAAAGTGATCCCCATCAGAACCTTCTCAGTTCTCTCCATTGATGGGGTGTCCTCCTCTCCACTCAGTAGGACACCCCAAGTTTGCCTCCCCCCTCAATTTGCCCCTCCCCCACTAATCAGACTCCCTCCCCACAGGTGACTGCGTTCCCCTCCATCCTCAACTCCACAGACTCAGATTCTGGGCCCCGGCTGCAGAACAACTACCGGCCTCTGCAGAGCCTTGGGGATCGCCAAGTGGAGGCCTCGGTGGCCCTCCGAGTCGCCCCCAGCTCCTCTTCCACTCCGCGGCCTGCAGCCTTGATCCCTCTACTCATCAGTATCGCAGCAATCACCTGGCATCTATAAGGGGACAGAAACAGACACCTAGAGGCTGGACTTAGGCAGGGGAAGTGCTGGGAGCCAGGTCTCCTGGGTTCTGTTCCACAGACTTAGTGACCATCATCAAGAGCCATCACCGCTCTGGGCCTCAGTTTCCCCATCTATAACATAGGGATAGGTTTTGCTCCACAGTCCTGGAGACAGCAGGGATCACAGTCCTCTTGGAGACTGGGAGGGAACGTACCCATCAGCTAATATTGCTCAGGAGGAATGGATCGCAAGCCCCCCACTGCCAGGAGTTTGGACTGAGTGGGCACCGGGGGGGGGGGTGACATTGCACTCCATATGCTTTATAAAAGAATGCTCATAAATGTAAATATGGTGTAACTGGAATATGCTTTATGCACAAGGTCTTTTGTAAGATATCATTACAAGGGTTATAACCTACTGAATATATTCCTCCTATTTGTATGCATGGATCATTCTTGTATGAAGTATAACTCTGAGGTCCTATTGTAATTATGCAAAGTGTGGGCCATAATACTGGAATCCATGTTAAATCTGGTACTTTTCCATTTAGAAGGAGGGGTGGGGACCCAGAGAGACAAAAGTTTCCTGCTTGTGCCAAAGCTATAAAAGCGGGTGGAACAGGACAAAGCAGGCCAGTCATGAGAACATTCCTGCTTCCCACCTAGGGCTGCCAGTCATGAGAAAGCTCCTGTTTTCCCTGGAACTAACAAGGACTATACCAGGGGAAAGGATTGGGCCCAGACTAGGAAGGAGTCTAGTCTGTGAAAGAAGCTTATTGGAACATCTCTGAGGGTGAGATTTTACCTATAATCAGTTTCTTAGCGTATTAGGCTTATATTTGCGTGTGTTTGCTTTATTTTGCGTGTTGACTTACCTTGTTCTGCCTGTTATTACTTGAAATGCCTTAAATCCTACTTTTTATACTTAATAAAATCACTTTTGTTTATTAATGAACCCAGAGTAAGTGATTAATACCGGGGCGGGGAGAGGGGACAGCTGTGCATATCTCTCTAGCAGTGTTATAGAGGGTAAACAATTTTCTGAGTTTACCCTGTATAAGCTTTATAGAGAGTAAAATGGATTTATTTGGGGGTTGGATCCCATTGGGAGCTGGGTGTCTGGGTGCTGCAGATAGACAACATGCTGAGCAGTTTTTCGTGAAAGTCTGCAGCTTCGGGGGCGTGGTTCAGACCTGGGTCTGTGTTGCAGCAGGCCTGTATGTCTGGCTCAACAAGGCAGGGTTCTGGAGTCCCAAGCTGGCAGGGAAAACGAGCTCAGAGCTAATTTCAGCACATCAGGTTACAGTCCCAAGGGTATCCCTGTGACCTAACCTGTTACAGGGGGTTTTGCTGAGCAGTGTGTCTGTGTCCATCCGTCTGTCCTCCTGCCCCCTGCTGGAGGGATGAGCCCTGCTCCGTGTGTGTGTGTCCATCCGTCCATCCTACTGCCCCCTGCTGGAGGGATGACCCCTGCTCCGTGTGTGTGTGAAAGGAAAACACATAGAACAGAGAGAGAAGCGGAGGCAAAATGCAAGAAAGCCAGGTGTGACCGAGACAGTAATTTACTGCAATACCCTGGACAAACCTTACTGAATTAAGGTTAAGTATGGTAGGAATTCATGGGATTAAACAGGCAGATGTTTCCACATTCTTGTGGGATTGCATGGACCAGTTCTAGAGTGAGACTCGCTAACGGTAAATTCTGGGAAGTGTTTGAAAGACTCTGGAACAACGGGCCAGCTACTGACAATGAACTGTCAGTTGAGTGGGATCCCTCGGAGATACTTCAGAGGATGGGAAGGCAACGTCTCACCTCCAGAGGAGAAACCCATTGTCGGCTGATCTTCTGCTACAGGAGGAGAAGATCTGAGCTCTGAGCTGGATAAAAGGAGGGACTCAGATTCCGGGGGTTCTTGTTCTGAGCTAACAGCTGTTATGAACTTGTGACCACAGACAAACCCCTTGATGTGCCTTCCTGAGTCCTGGTTGGGGTTTGGGTCATCTCTGGGTAGCTTATTAGCACGCATGTAGGTTCCTGTGTTGTTCTCAATACATTTTCTCTGTAACGCTTTCACCTTAAGAATAAATGTGCCTGCTGGGTGGTGACTCACCTGTGGGCACTGACGCTGGTTATAGCCTCTGAGGGGAAGGCAACGCAGACCTGCAGAGGCAGTCTGGCCTGCTGGTGAATTCACAGTGTAGGCAGGGAATTGTACAACCTGGAAACACCCAGGATGAAGCAAGACACAGGTGTGTATCCAGGAGCTGGGAGCCTCGAATGGGAGCCCTTGCCGGACCATATGGGGGAAATACAGGTGCATTTGCCCTGAAATGGGACAACAAGCAGTGCCCTGTGAGCTCAGTGTGACCCAGGGCAAAGCCAGAGAGCGCTCGTGGGTCTGTTGGCTAAAGCAGCTTGGGGCTAGAAGCTGAGAACTAGCTCCTTAGGCCTTGGCTACACTGGCAGTTAGAGCACATTAAATCAGCCCCGGGCGCCCTAACTCCTGAGGTGCCCACACTGGCAAGGCACGTAGAGCACCCAGAGCCTGTGGCTGGAGCTGTTTTCAAGCCAGGAGCAAGGTAGCCAGATGCAGCGGACAGTGTTTGGGGAAGAACAAACAGCAGAGGAGGTTCCCAGTACGTGGCTTTTATTTTAGGAAAGTAGTTGCTCGGTGCAGGCTCTTGGGGTGAGGAGGGTTGCAGAAAGACGGGTTAGGGCTGCGTGCATGCCTAGATGCGGAATAGGGCATTGATGTGTTCTCTCAAATCGCGGTAATCGGCCTCAGTGATCTCTTCAAAGGTCTCGTGCAGAAGCTGGGCAATCTGCTTGCACAGGTGTGACAGTGCTGCCCGTGGGAGCCAGCTGAGGTCACTCAATCAGGGTGAACTGCAAACCAAACGGGGCAGACAAACCCCAAACGCTGGTGGATATTCCAATACTTAGATTTACCAACCAGCACAAAACAGCTTCTCTAGTACCTTACTGGTCACTCAGAAGTCCAAACTACGCAGTTCCCTTTAAGTGCCCAGCCTCAGGCCTCCATCCAGACACACCTGTCAGATATGATGATGATTCCTAAAAATCTGATCTCATCATATAAAAGAAAAGGTTCTTCCAATCCCAAAGGATCAGCCACATACCCAGGTCCAATTATAACTTAGATCTTACCCAAAATACACGCTATAGCCAATTCTTATTAACTAAGCTAAAATTTATTAAAAAAGAAAAGAGAGAGAGTGTTGGTTAAAAGATCAATATATAGACAGACTTGAATTCAATTCCTGAGGTTCAGATACACAGTAGAGATGAGCTTGTACTTGCCAAAAGTCCTTTTAGAAATAGTCCATAGGTTATAGTCCAATTTCCATATTCAGGGTGGCTCCAGTTATTGACTGGGGATCTCAATCCTTATGGCTTAAGGTTACCCCCTCTTGAAACCCAAAGCAGATCTGAGATGAAGCAGGATCATGTCCCAGGCTTCTTATACATTTCCAGCAGCCTTTTGGCCTGAGAAAACAATAGGCTTAACTCCTTCTCCCAAACATCCTGGCAATTAGCCCAGAGTAATTTATCCATTAAACAGTTCAGATACAGGTTACCACAATGTTCAAAGAGACACATAGACAATAACACTATTTTACTCAAGTATTATCATAAATGTTAATATTCCTTTTTGATCTTTGAATTAAAACTATAGCAATAGACAAGACTTGTTTGCTGACATCACAAGACCTGAGCAAACATCTCCCCTTCTACCTCTAACAATGCAGACTTGCATTTCAAAGCTCTCTCAAGGTTCACCCATGGGTCAGGTCAGTCTGTGAGTTGATTAACTCTTTCTGGCCCTGTCATCTTCCAATGAAATATTATATTACACTCATAACGTCACAGACTGTACCAGGGGAAAGGATTGGGCCCAGACTAGGAAGGAGTGTAGTCTGTGAAATATCAGAGAGGTAGCCGTGTTAGTCTGGTTCTGTAAAAGCAGCAAAGAATCCTGTGGCACCTTATAGACTAACAGTCGTTTTGCAGCATGAGCTTTCGTGGGTGAATGCCCACTTCGTCGGATGCAAGAGTGGAAATTTCCAGGGGCAGGTAAATATAAGCAAGCAAGAAACTTGCTTATATTTGCTTATATTATCTCTAGCTTGCTTCTTGCTTGCTTATATTTACCTGCCCCTGGAAATTTCCACTCTTGCATCCGACGAAGTGGGCATTCACCCACGAAAGCTCATGCTGCAAAACGACTGTTAGTCTATAAGGTGCCACAGGATTCTCTGCTGCTTTTAGTCTGTGAAAGAAGCTTATTGGAACATCTCTGAGGGTGAGATTTTACCTATAATCAGTTTCTTAGTGTATTAGGCTTATATTTGCGTGTGTTTGCTTTATTTTGCGTGTTGACTTAGCTTGTTCTGCCTGTTATTATTTGAAATGCCTTAAATCCTACTTTTTATACTTAATAAAATCACTTTTGTTTATTAATGAACCCAGAGTAAGTGATTAATACCGGGGCGGGGAGAGGGGACAGCTGTGCATATCTCTCTAGCAGTGTTATAGAGGGTAAACAATTTTCTGAGTTTACCCTGTATAAGCTTTATAGAGAGTAAAATGGATTTATTTGGGGGTTGGATCCCATTGGGAGCTGGGTGTCTGGGTGCTGCAGATAGACAACATGCTGAGCAGTTTTTCGTGAAAGTCTGCAGCTTCGGGGGCGTGGTTCAGACCTGGGTCTGTGTTGCAGCAGGCCTGTATGTCTGGCTCAACAAGGCAGGGTTCTGGAGTCCCAAGCTGGCAGGGAAAACGAGCTCAGAGCTAATTTCAGCACATCAGGTTACAGTCCCAAGAGTATCCCTGTGACCTAACCTGTTACAGGGGGTTTTGCTGAGCAGTGTGTCTGTGTCCATCCGTCTGTCCTCCTGCCCCCTGCTGGAGGGATGAGCCCTGCTCCGTGTGTGTGTGTCCGTCCGTCCATCCTACTGCCCCCTGCTGGAGGGATGAGCTCTTCTCCGTGTGTATGTCCCTCTGTTACTCCTACTGCCCCCTGCTGGAGGGATGAGCCCTGCTCCGTGTGTGTGTGTGAAAGGAAAACACATAGAACAGAGAGAGAAGCAGAGGCAAAATGCAAGAAAGCCAGGTGTTATATCCTTGGGGCAGCCGGTGTAGGAAGCAATCACTTGAGGCCAGAGAGCAGGCAGCTAACCAAAACCTCCATTTTATTTACATATATACAGAGAGCTCCTCAGCCGGTTGAAACCGGTTGAGCTAACCCATAATAATCTAACTCAGTTGCCATAGCAACAAAACCATGACAACCAAATACACAACATATTCCTCCCCCCCTAATAAGAACATCCCCTAAATAAAACACACACTAGACTAGAGAAGGAGGGTAGACTGCCTCCATTCCCGGCTAAACCCTGGGGATCATTTTGCCCCATAACCGTGGGTTCGCCCTAGCTAAAGATCCAGCCGATGAGGAGGCCTTCTGTCTCTAGGTGGATTACGGCAAACTACTGGTGTTATTGCACCCGAAAGCACTAGGGGCTCAGGGTCCGCAGCACGAACAGGTGAGGAAGTGGTATCAGCTCGTGCTGGGCAAAGGGGTATCTCAGCCGCCGGCAGTAATGGAGGAGAACAGTCAGAAACAGGTGACTCGTGATTCAATCCCTCACCAGAAGAGGTGAAGTCAGACCCCTCAACTGCAGATGGGTCCTGAGGACTGGCATGACCTGGCAACAGCTGATCTACATGTCGCCGCCAGGTAAGATTCTCTGCAGTCCGGACTGTGTAGGAAACTGGTCCTGTTTGAGTGATGACTGTGGCCGGAACCCATTTAGCTCTGGAAGTATAATTCCGAGCCAAAACTGGCTGTCCCAGGCTAAAGGTTCGGTCTTTTGCTCTGGGTGCCCGTCTGATGACTTGATATTGCTGCTGATGTTGCACAATTTGTCGGGGTTCAGAAGGTTTCAGCAGATCAAAGCAAGTGCGCAACTGTCGTCCCATCATTAGAAAGGCCGGAGATGCGTGGGTCGTAGCATGAGGTGTGTTTCTGTAGGAAAGTAAAAAGGTATCCAGACGCTTTTGAATGGAGTGTTGTCCCCTTGCTGATTTCAAAGCGTTTTTCATTGTCTGCACAAATCTTTCAGCTAATCCGTTGGTGGACGGATGATATGGTGCTGACGTGATGTGGTGTATCCCATTTGCTTTCATAAAATTTTGAAACTCCTGAGAAACGAACTGCGGTCCGTTGTCGCTCACAAGTTGTTCTGGCAGACCAAAACGACTAAAGAGTCCTCGTAGTTTTTGGATAGTACTCTCTGCAGAAGTGGACTGCATTATAGAGACTTCTGGCCATTTAGAATGGGCATCTATTGCCACCAAGAACATGCTTCCTTCAAGGGGGCCAGCAAAGTCAACGTGAATACGTTGCCACGGGTTTTCAGGCCAGTCCCATGGGTGTAGGGGTGCCCACTGGGGTGCATTCCTCACACCCTGACATGACATACAAGCTTTTGCCTTCTCTTCAATAGCGCTGTCCAGTCCAGGCCACCAAAAATAGCTTCGTGCAATTTCCTTCATGCGCACTATTCCACAGTGACCGGAATGTAGCTGTTCTAACATCTGTGATCTCAGTGGTGGTGGAATAATGACACGTCTCCCCCACAACAAACAACCAGATTGGACCGATAACTCCGTCCGCTTGGACATGTAGGGAACAAGGTCGGATGAGACCGGAGAGGTTTGTCGAGATGTTCCATGCATCACCAGGTCCATAACGTGGGACAATACTGGGTCAACGCGAGTTGCCTTCTTTATCTGAGTAGCAGTGATGGGTGTATTCTCTACCTGTTCAAAGTAGAAGATTTCCTTGTGGGCACTATCTTGGTGTTTGACCGGCAAAGGCAACCTTGAGAGGCCATCTGCATTGCCGTGTAGAGTGGATTTCCGATATTTGATTTCATATGTGTGTGCTGAAAGTAACAATGCCCAACGTTGCATACGACTAGCAGCTAATGGGGGAATGCCTGTGTAAGGTCCAAAAATTGATGTCAGAGGTCGATGGTCTGTGAGAAGAGTAAATTTTCGCCCAAACAGGTACTGATGAAACTTCCGAATTCCAAAAACAATTCCTAATGCCTCACGTTTGATTTGGGCGTAGTTAGTTTCTGCTTTGCTTAGAGTGCGTGAAGCAAAAGCAATAGGTCTCTCTTCTCCTGAAGGCATAATATGTGACACGACTGCTCCCACTCCATAAGGGGAGGCATCGCAGGCCAATTGCAGTGGTAAGGATGGATCAAAGTGCGTTAGAACTTCAGAATTTAGCAATGCATCCTTAGCTTTGTTAAACGCAACATCACAGGCTTCAGTCCACTTCCAGGCCTTGTTCTGCCCAAGGAGCTCATGAGGTGGTTTTAGCAGTGTGGCTAACTGTGAGATGAACTTTCCATAATAGTTCAGGAGTCCTAGAAACGAGCGCAGCTGGCTTACATTTCGAGGTGGGGGAGCCTCCACAATAGCTTTAACTTTTGCAGGGGCCTTATGAAGACCTGCAGAATCAATGATATGTCCCAAATATTCAACAGAGGGCTTGAAGAATTCACACTTGTCTTTGCGAACTCGTAGGCCATACTCTTCCAGTCTTTGTAGGGTAGCCTCTAAATTCTTTAAGTGATCCTCTTCATTTCTTCCAGTGACCAGGATATCATCCAGATAGCACTGAACTCCTGACAAGCCACACAAGATCTGGCCCATAGCCCTCTGGAACAGGGCGGGAGCAGATGTTATTCCGAAGGGTAGACTACAGTATCGATAAAGCCCCTTATGAGTCACAATAGTCAACAGCTCTTGGGACTTTTCATCGACGTGCATCTGTAAATATGCTTGACTCAGATCAATCTTACTGAACTTTTGTCCCCCAGCCAGGCCTGCGAAGAGGTCATCGATGCGGGGAAGCGGGTATTGCTCTGCACACAACACTGGGTTGACAGTGACTTTAAAATCACCGCAAATCCGGAGAGAGCCATCTTTCTTCACGATTGGAACGATAGGAGTGGCCCATGAGCTATGGGTAACTGGTATTAGGACTCCATTGGTGACCAGGCGCTCCAGGTCTGCTTCAACTTTTGGCCTGATGGCATATGGCACAGTTCGGGCTTTCAGATATTTTGGTGGACTGCCAGGTTTAATGTTCAATGTCACAGTGATTCCCTTCATACTTCCCAAATCATCTCCAAAAACAGCAGCATGTTTCCTTAGTATAGGGGTTAGACTGGTTTCTTCCTTAGTCAACCGGTGCACTTCTGCCCAGTTCAGTTGAATCTTCCCAAGCCAAGACCTACCCATTAAGGCTGGGTAGTTACCTCTCACCACAAACAGTGGCAATTTAGCCACCTGTCCATTGAGCTCCACCTTAACATCAATAGTGCCCAGCATAGGCACAGCTTCTCCCGTATACGTCTTCAGAACAGTTTTTGTTGCCTTAAGCGGAAGATGCTGTAGCTTTTCTTTATACACAGTCTCGGAGATCAGTGAGACGGCTGCACCGGTGTCCAGTTCCATGCGTATACGTTTGCCATCCAATAACGGGGTTACCCAGTATTCATGTGAGCCCATTGCCAAAGACAAAACATGCAGTGGCACTTCCTCTTGCGATGAGGTGTCACCTTGATCATCCTGGGTCTGCTCTAGGGTATGCAGGGTTCCTCTTTTTGTCGGCCAGACCACAGGCCTCTTTTTCTTTTGTTTACAGGCACACTCAATGTGTCCCTTTTTGCCACAGTGTCGACACACCAGGTCCTTACACCAGCATTCTGATGCCTGGTGACCCGGCTTACCACAGCGGTAACATTCTTGACTCTGCACAGTTTTGTGGGTCGGTTCTTGTGACACTTTTTGCACCCTAGGGGGTGCACCGATGTATTGTGCCTCCCTTGTAGCCAGTTCCATGGAGACAGCAATATCAACAGCCTTCTGTAAGGTAAGCTGAGCCTCTGTCAGTAGGCGCTTCCGTATAGCTTCACTGTACAGGCCACACACTAACCTGTCACGCAGGGCATCATGTAACATTTCTTTAAATTCACAGTGTTCTGCTAGCTTTTTTAAAATGGCTACAAATTGTACAACTGTTTCATCTTCCTTTTGGTCTCTTTTGTGGAACCTATATCTTTCAGCAATTACCAGTGGTTTTGGGGAGAAATGAGACCCCAGGATTTCCACAATGTCACTGTAAGATTTAGTCTCAGGCTTAACAGGGTGTAGTAAGCTGCGTAGCAGAGAGTAGGTTTTAGCCCCTACAACAGTTAAGAATATTGGCACCTTCTTCGCTTCTGTAATGTCATTTGCAATACCAAAAAGCTCAAAACGCTCAGTATACACATGCCACTGCTCTGTATTCTCATCAAAAGGCTCCAGGGGCCTGGTCAGAGTAGCCATGATTTTTAGTTTCACTTTCACAGTCAGTGCAACAAGCAGCTTTTTTGTTTGTTCTTTACCTTAACTTCTACTTCCTTCTGTTACTGGAGCAGCACCGGAGTCCCACCCTCGTCGCCAGTGTTATATCCTGGGGGCAGCCGGTGTAGGAAGCAATCACTTGAGGCCAGAGAGCAGGCAGCTAACCAAAACCTCCATTTTATTTACATATATACAGAGAGTTCCTCAGCCGGTTGAAACCGGTTGAGCTAACCCATAATAATCTAACTCAGTTGCCATAGCAACAAAACCATGATAACCAAATACACAACACCAGGTGTGACCGAGACAGTAATTTACTGCAATACCCTGGACAAACCTTACTGAATTAAGGTTAAGTATGGTAGGAATTCATGGGATTAAACAGGCAGATGTTTCCACATTCTTGTGGGATTGCATGGACCAGTTCTAGAGTGAGACTCGCTAACGGTAAATTCTGGGAAGTGTTTGAAAGACTCTGGAACAACGGGCCAGCTACTGACAACGAACTGTCAGTTGAGTGGGATCCCTCGGAGATACTTCGGGGGACGGGAAGGCAACGTCTCACCTCCAGAGGAGAAACCCATTGTCGGCTGATCTTCTGCTACAGGAGGACAAGATCTGAGCTCTGAGCTGGATAAAAGGAGGGACTCAGATTCCGGGGGGTTCTTGTTCTGAGCTAACAGCTGTTATGAACTTGTGACCACAGACAAACCCCTTGATGTGCCTTCCTGAGCCCTGGTTTGGTTTGGGTCATCTCTGGGTAGCTTATTAGCACGCATGTAGGTTCCTGTGTTGTTCTCAATACATTTTCTCTGTAACGCTTTCACCTTAAGAATAAATGTGCCTGCTGGGTGGTGACTCACCTGTGGGCACTGACGCTGGTTATAGCCTCTGAGGGGAAGGCAACGCAGACCTGCAGAGGCAGTCTGGCCTGCTGGTGAATTCACAGTGTAGGCAGGGAATTGTACAACCTGGAAACACCCAGGATGAAGCAAGACACAGGTGTGTATCCAGGAGCTGGGAGCCTCGAATGGGAGCCCTTGCCGGACCATATGGGGGAAATACAGGTGCATTTGCCCTGAAATGGGACAACAAGCAGTGCCCTGTGAGCTCAGTGTGACCCAGGGCAAAGCCAGAGAGCGCTCGTGGGTCTGTTGGCTAAAGCAGCTTGGGGCTAGAAGCTGAGAACTAGCTCCTTAGGCCTTGGCTACACTAGCAAGTTAGAGCACATTAAATCAGCCCCGGGCGCCCTAACTTCTGAGGTGCCCACACTGGCAAGGCACGTAGAGCACCCAGAGCCTGTGGCTGGAGCTGTTTTCAAGCCAGGAGCAAGGTAGCCAGATGCAGCGGACAGTGTTTGGGGAAGAACAAACAGCAGAGGAGGTTCCCAGTACGTGGCTTTTATTTTAGGAAAGTAGTTGTTCGGAGCAGGCTCTTGGGCTGAGGAGGGTTGCAGAAAGAAGGGTTAGGGCTGCGTGCATGCCTAGATGCGGAATAGGGCATTGATGTGTTCTCTCAAGTCGCGGTAATCGGCCTCAGTGATCTCTTCAAAGGTCTCATGCAGAAGCTGGGCAATCTGCTTGCACAGGTTCCTTGACAGAGCTATTGTCTCCTTGTCCCGGTAAGGCTAACATGTCTGCACCACTGTGCCGTGAGGGGCAGGGGGACCATTGCTGCACATAAGGGCCAGGCAGAGGCCACATTGTAGTAGAAGATCCTCCCTTTCTTCCCAGGTCACCCTCAGCAGCGAGATATCTGCCGAATCAATACTCTGTCTGGTGTGACCAATGCTGCCTCTGTTAAATGTTGCATTTTGGGTTTACAGATGCAACCTTGAGATCCCAGCCATCCTTGTTATCAACGGCCGAAAGACTGCAAAGAATCAGAAGGCGTCCACGAAGAAGGAAAGAGGATCGACTTCATGAAGTCATGCGGCAGTCCCTTACTGAAAATCAAAAAGTGCAGGAGTGGCAGAAGCCTGAAAAAAGGCTCCACCAGCAGAAGGCAGGTCGCCAGCACCAAAGCACGGACTGCCTCCTAAGCATCATGGAGCGCCAAGCAGATTCAACCCAGGTGCTCATAGCACTGCAGACGGAGCACATCCATGCCCCCCCGCAGCCCTTGTCCCAAACCTCTTTCCCTTGTGCCCCCATATCACTGCCAACCCACTTCCCCCAACATCTGGTTTCTTATCGCCACCAGCTGCGTCCAACACCTGTCAATTCACCACACAGCCCTGCAAACTATGACCCTTACCCACTGCACTCAACCCCAGTCACCATGCATTTTAGCCAGCCTGAAATGCAGCACTCACTGCATGGCACTGCAGACAGGAAGGCTAAATATGATTACAGGACATATGCAAATCTGTGATTGTCCCTTCCCTCCTCCCGCACAGCACAGATGTGTCATGCTACGTGTGTTTCCCCGTCAGTTGTGTTTCTTTTCAATAAATGAATTTTCTTTTCAATAAATTTCTTGGCTTTGAAAACATTCTTTATTGCATTAGGTAAAAGATACCATAACCCAGGAAAGCAACAGGCACTGCAAGTCAGTGCATCATATGCAGCAAACACAGATGCCTACTAGCATTGGAACCTCTGCACTTCCCTCCCGTGCAGGCCACCAAACATTACTAGTGACTTTTGGCATCAAATTGCTCCCTCAAGGAATCCCTAATCCTTACAGCCCCACACTGGGCCCCTCTAATAGCCCTGCTCTTTGGCTGTTCAAATTCATCCTCCAGGTGTTGAACCTCCATAGTCCATACCTGAGTGAAGCTTTCGCCCTTCTCTTCACAAATATTATCAAGGGTACAGCACGTGGCTATAACCCTGAGGATGTTGTCATTGGCTAGGTCCAGCTTCCCATACAGAGAGCGCCAGCGGCCCTTTAAACAGCCAAAAGCACACTCAACAGTCATTCTGCACCAACTCAGCCTGTTGTTGAACCGCTCCTTGCTGCTGTCAAGGCTCCCTGTGTAGGGTTTCATGAGCCATGTCATTAAAGGGTAAGCGGCCCTCCAAGGATCACAATGGGCATTTCAACTTCCCCTACGGTGATCTTCTGGTCTGGGAAGAAAGTCCTGGCTTGCAGCTTCCTGAACAGGCTTGTGATCTGAAAGATGCGTGAGTCTTACAAAGGTTATAACCTATTGAATATATTCCTCCTATTTGTATGCATGTATCATTCTTGTATCTGAAGCTAGAAATATGAAGTATAACTCTGAGCTCCTATTGTAATGGTCCATTAATGGTGGTTTGGAATCTTGATGGCTCCCATTGACAAGGACAATTGGTTGTAGATGGTTTATTTACCTGCAAGCCCTCTTGTGTACGTATGGGCCAGCCCTTGGGTAATGAAGAATGAGGTCTTACAGGACATGTGACTATGTCACATGATACTGGAATCCATCTTAAATCTGGTACTTTTCCATTTAGAAGGAGGGATGGGGACCCAGAGAGACAAAAGTTTCCTGCCTTGAGCCAAAGCTATAAAAGGGGGTGGAACAGGACAAAGAAGGCCAGTCATGAGAACACCCCTGTTTTCCACCTGAGATGTCTGCTGGAACTAACAGGGACTGTACCAGGGGAAAGGATTGGGCCCAGATTAGGAAGGAGTCTAGTCTGTGAAAGAAGCTTATTGGAACATCTCTGAGGGTGAGATATTACCTGTAATCAGTTTCTTAATCAATTAGGCTTAGACTAGTGTGTTTTTGCTTTATTTTGCTTGGTGACTTACTTTGTTCTGTCTGTTATTACCTAAACCCTACTTTTTATACTTAATAAAATCACTTTTTTATTAATGAACCCAGAGTAAGTGATTAATACCTGGGGGAGCAAACAGCTGTGCATATTTCTCTATCAGTGTTACAGAGGGCGGACAATTTATGAGTTTACCTTGTATAAGCTTTATACAGAGTAAAATGAATTTATTTGGGGTTTGGATCCCACTGGGAGCTGGGTGTCTGGATGCTGGTGATAGGAAACCTGCTGAGCAGCTTTTGGTGAAAGTCTGCAACTTTGGGGGTGTGGTTCAGACCTGGGCCTGTGTTGCAGCAGGCTGGCATGTCTGGCTCAACAAGGCAGGGTTCTGGAGTCCCAAGCTGGCAGGGAAAACAAGCTCAGAGGTAATTCCAGTATGTCAGGTTATAGTCCCAAGGGGATCCCTGTGACTGAACCTATCACAGGGGGTTTTGCTGAGCAGTGTGTGTGTGTCCATCTGTCTGTCCTACTGACCCTTGCTTGAGGGATGAGCCCTGCCCCATGTGTGTGTGTCCATCAGTCTGTTCTCCTGCCCCCTTCTCAAGAGGTGAGCCCTGCCTTGTGTGTGTGTGTCCATTCGTCTGTCCTCCTGCCCCCTGTGTGTGTGAAAGGAAAACACACAGGCAAGAAAGAGAAGCAGAGGCAAAAAGCAAGTAAGCCAGGTGTGACCGAGATGGTAATTTCCTGCAATACCCTGGACAAATCTTACTGAATTAACTTTAAGTACTGTAGAAGTTCACGGTATTAAACAGGCAGACATTTTTGTATTCTTCTGGGATTGCAGGGACCAGCTCTAGAGGGATCCTGGCTAACGTAAACTCAGGAAAGTGTTTGAAAGCCTGTAACAGCGGGTGCTGGCCCAATGCCCCAGAGTGGCACTAGGGGGCACTGTGCTGCGGGAAGCAGAGTAGGGGCTCAATAGAGGGCGCTCCTCCATTGTCGTCAGTCTGAACCCAAAGCCCCAGTGCAGCACTAGGGGGTGCTGTGGTGCAGGGAGTGGGGTGGGAGGGGCTCAATAGGGGGAACTCTCTATCCTGTGAGTGCCAATAACTGAGGGTGGCAAAAATCTGCTCCAGGGGTAGGCAATCTATGGTACGTGTGCTGAAGATGGCACGCGAGCTGATTTTCAGTGGCACTCACACTGCCCGGGTCCTGGCCACCGGTCCGGGGGGGGCTCTGCATTTTAATTTAATTTTAAATGAAGCTTCTTAAACATTTTAAAAACCTTATTTACTTTACATACAGCAATAGACTTATGGAAAGAGACCTTCTAAAAACGTTAAAATGTATGACTGGCGCGCGATACCTTAAATTACCGTGAATAAATGAAGACTCGGCACAGGACGTCTGAAAGGTTGCCAACCCCTGATCTACTCTGATAATTTCAGGGTGGGGACTGAGAGCCAGGACACCTGGGTTCTGTCCTCAGCTCTGAGTGGGGAGTGGGATCTAGTGGGTTAGAGCAGGGGGGACTCCTGGGTTCCATCCCCAGCTCTAGGTGGGCAACACCGGGCAGTGGTTCAGGAACATCCGCTCACCCCAAGGTGGGTGTGAGGGGTCCTTCCAGCAGCGGGGGACGTGCTCTGCCCCATGCCAGGCTGCCTTGTGTCACTTCCTCCTTGCACCATCTCCCCCGCACATCCCTTCCAAGGAGAGAGAGAGTTGATATGGGCATCTGGGGCCAGCTCTCCCCACACAGGGGGTGTCCACGGCCCCAGAGGGGGTGGCCCTGGCACCGGGGGCTGGTGCCCTACGGGAGACGCACCCAGGCTGGTGCCCCTTTCTCCTCTTTCCCACCATCCCCCTCTTGCCTTCCCTCCTTTCACTTTCTGCTCCCTGGTTTTCTCTCTCCCTCCCTCCCTCTGTCCCTGCCCCACCCAGTGGATGTAACTCATCCCTTCCCTGTAATTCCACCCCCGGCCTGGGCTGGGCTGAGCTGGGGTGTGACCCCGTGTATATAAGGAGCTGCGAGGAGCCCTTCTCCCCTGCAGTGTGACCTTCCCCAGCCAGACACAGAGCAGGTGAGAGCTGCTCGCTGCTGAGCATCCCTAGGGGCCTGTCCCCTCTAGGGGCGCCAGCTCCAGGGGTGGGAAATTGGGTGTGGGCCTTTCCTCTCTAGGGCACAGGCTCCGATCTGGCCCCAGAGTGGGGCCTGGCTGGCTCAGGGCAGGGGAGTTCAATCCAGTCTGTCCAATCCTCCTTCCAGGTTGCTCTCAGCAAGTGACATCGGAGACATGAATCCCGCCTGGGTCCAGCACCTCATTGTCCTGGGGACGCTGCTGGGAGCCGGCGACACCAGTACGGATACGGCAGGTAACGCTGCTCCCCATCCCGCCCCTGATCCTGCTCTAAAGTGACCCTCCCTGCAGGGGCCAAGCCCAGGGGAGGGGGCAGCAGGATGTGGTTATTTATTGGCCATCTCCCAGCTCTGACTCCCTCCCCCACCTCTTTCTCTCTCCTGCAGATACCTGGTGCTACGATGACCCAAAATGCGGTAAGAGAAACCATCCATCCCCTGTGCCACAGACTCCACCCTCTGGCCTTACCCAACTCCGGAGTTAATTACTGTTTTCCCACATTTGGATGGGTGGGGAAACTGAGGCACAGAGAAGGGCAGTGTCAGCATTCCAGAGCCAGGGATAGAACCCAGGAATCCTCACTCCCAGCCCCACAGCCCTGCTCTAACCCAGAAGACTCCAACTCCCTCCCAGAGCCATGTGTAAAACCCAGGAGACTCCCCTGCTCCTACTCACTGGACAGCATTCCTCGTGCGGAGCTGCAGCAAGGACCCAGGAGTCCTGACTCCCAGTTCCCCCACTCCCCTGCCAGAGTTAGGGACAGAACCCAGGAATCCTGGCTCCAGGTCTAAAATTTGCATCATGCAGCCACCTCTGGGGTGGGTGACAGCAGCTGATTAACATTCTGACTCTTCCTCCATTTCCTTCTCTGGCCCTTCCCCCTCCCTGTTGGCTCCTCCCCTCTTGGCAGGTCCAGAGACATGGGCGGCTCTGGGGCACTGTAATGGCACCAGGCAGTCCCCGATCAACATCGTCACCCCTGCGGCTGTCCACAATCCCCACCTGGGGGCTGTGTCCCTCGCTGGCTATGGGGATGCCAGGAAGCTTATCTCCATGAAAAACACGGGGAAGACAGGTAGGTACAGAGTATCAGAGGGGGAGCCGTGTTACTCAGGATCTGTAAAAAGCGACAAAGAGTCCTGTGGCTCCTTATAGACTAACAGACGTATTGGAGCATGAGCTTTCGTGGGTGAATACCCACTTTGTCAGACACATGTCAGGTAGGTACAGAGTGACCCCTAAAGCGAGCGCCCTGCGCTGCCGTGCCGGATGCCTGGGTCCCAGAGCCAGAACTAGGCACTTTAGCACCTGTGGTGAGCAAAGATATTTGTACCCCCAGACGCGACATGTGTGGGGGCAGACAGGGTCCTGTGCAACCCCCCCCAATTTTGCCTTCCATTTAGCACAGAAGGGGATAGGAGCTGTGCCCCCACCCTGCCTGGGGAGCACCTGGCTGTGCAGAGGTGGCCTGGCTCAGTGCACAGAGCAGGGAGGGCCGCCTGGCAGCCAGCCAGCACCCCGGCTCCCACAGCTCCGAGAGCCAGGGGCCCAAGCGGGCAGGCGGCTCCCACCAGCTTCTGATCCGCCAGCTCCTGGCAGGAGGCGACAGTTTTCAAACAGTGGGGCACACCTGGCTGGCAGGCCCGCTCACCCCGCCCATGTTACAGCCCTGGTGGGTCCCATTCCCCACCCTGGTCTCTCCCCCAGCTCACAGCTGCCACTCCGGACGCCTGGGTCCCATTCCCTGTGTTGGTCTCTCTCCCGCCCCTTACAGTGGAAGTGCATTTAGCGGATGGGCTCCATCTCAGCGCCCAGGGGCTCCCAGCTATCTACACAGCCAAATCCTTCCACCTGCACTGGGGCCAGGGGGCAGCCCGGCCTGGCTCGGAGCATTACATCGATCACAAACAGTTCTCCATGGAGGTGAGAGAGGCAGGGGGTGCAGCGCTGGCCCCAATGCTCCAGTGCAGAACTAAGGGGCGCTGTGAGGTCTGGAGCAGGCTGGGGGGGGCTCAGCAGGGGGTGCTATGCTGCAAGGAGCAGGCAGGAGGCTCAGTAGGGGGCGCTGTGCGGCAGGGAGCAGTTGTGGGTTTGGCGGGGGCGTTGTGCTTAAGGTTCAGGGGGCACAATAGGGGCGCCATGCTGCAGGGGGTGGGCAGAGGTTCAGTAGAGGTTGCTGTGCTGCCAGGGGCAGGCAGGGGGCGCTGTGCTGGAGGTGATGGGCAGGGGGCTCAGCAGGGGGCGCTGTGCTGCAGTGGGTGGGGGATCAGCAGCGGGCGCTGTGCTGCAGTGGGTGGGGGATCAGCAGCGGGCGCTGTGCTGCAGTGGGTGGGGGATCAGCAGCGGGCGCTGTGCTGCAGTGGGTGGGGGATCAGTAGGAGGCACTGTGCTGCAGGGGGTGGGGGATCAGTAGGAGGCACTGTGCTGCAGGGGGTGGATGGGGGATCAGTAGGGGGCGCTGTGCTGCAGGGGGTGGATGGGGGATCAGTAGGGGGCGCTGTGCTGCAGGGGGTGGATGGGGGATCAGTAGGGGGCGCTGTGCTGCAGGGAGCAGCCGGGGGCTCCATAGGGGGCGCTCTCCAATTTTACTCTCTCCCCCATTAGCTCCACATTGTTCATACCAAGAACAACCTGAGCATGGATGACGCCCTGAAGGATCCCAAGGGAATTGCTGTGCTGGCCTTCTTCATCCAGGTGAGGCAGTGCGGGGCGATGTGCCCGGACTCCTGGGTTCTATCCCCAGCTCAGGACAGGCAGCAGGGTTTAATAAGTTAGAACAGCGGGGGCTGGGCAGCAGGACTCCTGGGTTCTCTGGGTGGGAAGTGGTATCTAATGATTCGAGGAGGGGCTGGAGTCTTACTCTGAGTCACTCTAGGACTCCCAGCCCTCCCCACACCTCAGTTTCCCTATTTGCTGTACTCATGTGATCTTGTCCCTCAGGCAAAAGCTCACGCACGCCCCTCCCACTCCTGGGATTCCTTCACCCAGCACCTGGAGAAGGTGGCTCTGAAGGGTGAGTATCCCCTGAACTGGGGTGCGGGAGAGGTGGATTACAGCTGGCCTAGCATTGGGGCTGGGGACAGTACAGCTCTGTGCCACCAGGGGGCGAGAGAGAACAATGGATGCGAGGAGGCGGGTGGGGGCGAGGAGTCCGGACTACTGGGTTCTGTCCCTAAGCTGGCAGGAGAGTGGGATCTAGTGGGTTAGAGCAGGGGGGTTGGGAGCTAGGACTCCTGGGTTCTATCCCCAGCTCCGGGAGGGGCCGAGCTGGGCCCTCACTCTCCCTCTGCCCCTCCAGATAAGAAAACGAATCTGGACGGCTCCTTCTCCCTGCGGGAGCTCCTGGGCTCGGTGGACCTAGCCTGCTATTACCGCTACCAGGGTTCCCTCACCACCCCCAACTGTGACGAAGTCGTGGTCTGGACTGTCTTCCCCGAGCCCATCCTGGTGCCTCCTGGTGTGGTGAGTGTGGGGTTGGAGGGAAAGGAGAGAGTCAGGACTCCTGGGTTCTCTCCCCAACTCTAGGAGAGGAGTGGGCTCTAGTGGGTTAGAGCAGAGGGGCCTGGGAGTCAGGACTCCTGAGTCCTTTTTCCAGCCCCCCTCCCCTCTGCTGTTCATACCCCCTGTCTCTGCTCCAAAGTGATCCCCATCACAACCTTCTCAGTTCTCTCCATTGATGGGGTGTCCTCCACTCCACAGGGTACCCCAAATGTGCCTCCCCCCTCAATTTGCCCCTCCCCCACTAATCTGTCTCCCTCACTGCAGGTGGCTGCGTTCCCCTCCATCCTCCGCTCCACAGACTCACATGCTGGGCCCCGGCTGCAGAACAACTACCGGCCTCTGCAGAGCCTTGGGGATCGCCAAGTGCAGGCCTCGGCGGCCCTCCAAGTCGCCCCCAGCTCCTCTTCCACCCCGCGGCCTGCAGCCTTGATCCCTCTACTCATCAGTATCGCAGCAATCACCTGGCATCTATAAGGGGACAGAACCAGACATCTAGAAGCTGGGCCTAGGCGGGGGAGGTGCTGGGAGCCAGGACTCCTGGGTTCTATTCCTGGTTCAGCCACAGACTCCCTATGTGACCGTCATCAAGCGCCATCCCCGCTCTGGGCCTCAGTTTCCCCATCTATAACATAGGGATAGGTTTTGCTTCACAGTCCTGGAGATCAGCATTGATCACAGTCCTCTTGGAGACTGGGTTGGTACATACCCGTCAGCTAATATAACTCAGGAGAACTGGATTGCAAGCCCCCCATCACCAGGAGTTTGGACTGAGTGGGCAGAGGGGGGTTTGCTGAGTAGTATATATGTGTGTCCATCTTCTGTCCTACTGCCCCCTGTTGGAGGAGTGAGCCCTGCCCCATGTATGTGTATCCATCCATCTGTCCTACTGCCCCCTGCTGGAGGGATGAGTCCTGCTCTGTGTGTGTATGTCTATCTCTCTGTCCCACTGCCCCCTGCTGTAGCGTGAGCCCTGCCCTGTCTCTGTGTGTCCATCCGTCTGTCCTACTGTCGCCTGCTGGAGGGATGAGTCCTGCCTCTGTGTGTGTGTGTGTGTGTGTGTGTGTGTGTGTGTGTGTGTGTGTGTGTGTGTGTGTGTGTGTGTATCTGTCTGTCCTACTACCCCTTGCTGGAGGCGTGAGCTCTGCCCCATGTTTCATGTGTGTGTGTCGTACTGGTGCCTGCTGGAGGGATGAGCCCTGCCGTGTGTCTGTGTGTGTCCTACTGCCCCCTGCTGGAGCGATGAGCCCTGCCCCGTGTGTGCTGGCTTTCTTGCTTTTTGCCTCTGCTTCTCTATGTGTTTTCCTTTGAGACGGTAATTTCCTGCAATACCCTGGACAAAACTTTCTGAATTAACTAAGTACTGTAGAAGTTTATGGTATTAAACAGGCAGATGTTCCCACATCCTTATGGCATTGCAGGGACCAGCTCTAGAGGGAGCCTGGCTAACATAAACTCTGGGAAGTGTTTGAAAGACTCTGGAACAATGGGCCAGCTAAGGACGAACTGTTGGTTGAGTGGGATCCCTCGGAGATACTTCGGAGGACGGGAAGGCAACATCTCACCTCCAGAGGAGAAACCCATTGTCGTCTGATCTTCTGCTACGGGAGGACAAGACCTGAGCCCTGAGCTGGATAAAAGGAGGGACTCAGATTCCAGGGAGTTCTTGTTCTGAGCTAACAGGTGTTATGAACTTGTGACCACAGACAAACTCCTGGGTGTGCCTTGAAGGCCTTCCCAAGCCCTGGCTGGGGTTCGGGTGATCTCTGGGTAGCTTATTTGCCTGCGTGTAGGTTCTTGTGTTCTCAAAATGTTTTCTCTGTAACGCTTTCACCTTAAGAATAAATGTGCTTGCGGGGTGGTGACTCACCTGTGGGCACTGACGCTGCTTATAGCCTCTGAGGGGAAGGCAATGTAGACCTGCAGAGGTGGTCTGAGTGAATTCACAGTGTAGGCAGGGAATTGTGCAGCCTGGAAATACACAGAAGGAAATGAGACACAGGTGTGTATCCAGGAGATGTGACGGCTGAGGAGCTGGGAGCCTCGAATGGAAGCCCTTGCTGGACCATATGGGGGAAATACAGGTGCAGTTGCCCTGAATTGGGCCACCAAGCAGTGCCCTGTGAGCTCAGTGTGACCCAGGGAAAAGCCAGAGAGCGCTCGTGGGTCTGTTGGCTAAAGCAGCTTGGGGCTAGAAGCTGAGAACTAGCTCCTTGGGCCTTGGCTACAGTGGCAAGTTGGAGCACATTAAATCAGCCCCGGGCGCCCTAACTCCTGAGGTGTCCACACTGGCAAGGCACGTAGAGCGCCCAGGCCCCACGGCTGGAGCACCCCCGGTAATCCACCTCCACGAGAGGCATAGAGCTTGCTGCACCCTGGCTGGAGCGCCGCAGCACCAGTGTGGACGCCCTGGTCTATTAATGTGTTCGGATGGGCCTCCAGAAGTGTCCCACAATGCCTGTTCTAGCCACTCTGGTCGTCACTTTGGACTCCACTGCCCTGCCCTCAGGTGACCAACCGTCAGACCCGGCCTTTCAATTCTCTGGGAATTTTGAAATTCCCCTTCCTGTTTGCTCAGCGTGGCGTGGCGTGGCGTGCTCTCAGCACAACTTTCCAGGTGACCCTGCCTCCACGCGGGTTCTGGAGCCCCAAGCTTGAAAGGATAACGGGCTCACAGGTAATTTCAGCACATCAGGTGACAGTCCCAAGGGAGTCCTTGTGACCAAATCCATCACAGGGGGTTTTGCTGAGTTGTGTGTGTGTGTGTGTGTGTGTGTGTGTCCATCCGTCTGTCCTACTGACCCCTGCTGGAGCAGTGAGCCCTGCCCCATGTGTGAGTGTCCATCCGTCTGTCCTACTGACCCCTGCTGGAGCAGTGAGCCCTACTCCTTGTGTGTGTGTGTCCATCCATCTATCTGTCCTACTGCCTTCTGCTGGAGGGGTGAGCCCTGCTCCGTGTGTGTGTGTATGTGTGTGTGTGTCCATCCGTCTGTCCTACTGACCCCTGCTGGAGCAGTGAGCCCTACTCCTTATGTGTGTGTGTGTGTGTGTGTGTGTCCATCCATCTATCTGTCCTACTGCCTTCTGCTGGAGGGGTGAGCCCTGCTCCGTGTGTGTGTGTGTGTGTGTGTCCATCCATCTGTTCTACTGCCTTCTGCTGGAGGGATGAGCCCTGTTCTGTGTGTGTGAAAGGAAAACATATAGAACAGAGAGTGAAGCAGAGGCAAAAAGCAAGAACCAGGTGTGACCGAGATGTTAATTTCCTGCAATACCCTGGACAAACCTTACTGAATTAACTTTAAGTGCCCTAGAAGTTCATGGTATTAAACAGGCAGATGTTTCTGGATTTGTGTGGGATTGCATGGACCCGCTCTAGAGGGATCCTGGCTAACGTAACCTCTGGGAAGTGTTTGAAAGACTCTGGAACAATTGGTGCAGCACTAGGGGGTGCTGTGGTGCAAGGAGTGGGGTGGGAGGGGCTCAATAGAGGGGGCGCTCTCTATCCTCTGAGTGCCAATAACTGAGGGTGGCAAAAATCTAGTATATTAATTTTGGGGTGGGGACTGAGAGCCAGGACACCTGGGTTCTGTCCTCAGCTCTGACAGGGGAGTGGGAACTAGTGGGTTAGAGCAGGGGGGAGCAGGGAACTAGGACTCCTGGGTTCCATCCCCAGGTCTAGGTGGGCAACACTGGGCAGTGGTCCAGGCACATCCGCTCAGCCCAAGGTGGGTGTGAGGGGTCCTTCCAGCAGCGGGGGACGTGCTCTGCCCCATGCCAGGCTGCCTTGTGTCACTTCCTCCTTGCGCCATCTCCCCGCACATCCCTTCCAAGAAAAGCGAGATGTGGGCATCTGGGGCCAGCTCTCCCCACACAGAGGCGTGTCCACAGCCCCAGAGGGGGTGGCCCTGGCACCGGGGGCTGGTGCCCTACGGGAGACGCACCCAGGCTGGTGCCCCTTTCTCCTCTTTCCCACCGTCCCCCTCTTGCCTTCCCTCCTTTCTCTTTCTGCTGCCTGGTTTTCTCCCTCCCTCCCTCTGTCCCTGCCCCAGCCCGTGGATGTAACTCATCCCTTCCCTGTAATTCCACCCCCCCGGCCGCGCTGGGCTGGGCTGGGCTGGGCTGTGACCCCGTGTATATAAGGAGCTGCGAGGAGCCCTTCACCCCTGCAGTGTGACCTTCCCCCTCCAGACACAGAGCAGGTGAGAGCTGCTTGCTGCTGAGCATCCCTAGGGGCCTGTCCCCTCTAGGGGCGCCAGCTCCAGGGGTGGGAAATGGAGCACGGGGCCCATCCCCTCTAGGGGCTCCACTGGCCGGGGGTGGGAAATGGGCCACAGGTCTGTTCTCCCTAGGGCACAGGCTCCGATCTGACCCCAGGGCAGGGGAGTTCAATCCAGTCTCTCCAATCCTTCCTCCAGGTTGCTCTCAGCAGGTGACATTGGAGACATGAATCCCACCTGGGTCCAGCACCTCATTGTCCTGGGGACGCTGCTGGGAGTCCGCTACACCAGTACCGATACGGCAGGTAACGCTGCTCCCCATCCCGCCCCTGATCCCGCTCTAAAGTGACCCTCCCTGCAGGGGCCAAGCCCAGGGGAGGGGGCAGCAGGATTTGGTTATTTATTGGCCACCTCCCAGCTCTGACCCCCTTCCTCCACCTCTCTCTGTCTTGCAGGTCCCTGGTGCTACGATGACCCAAAATGCGGTAAGAGAACCCATCCATCCCCTGCAACATAGATATCCACCCTCCGACCTCACCTTGGGCAGGAGTTAATTACGGTTTTCCCACATTTGGATGGGTAGGGAAACTGAGGCACAGAGAAGGGCAGGGTCCGCGTTCCAGTGCCAGGGATAGAACCCCGGAGTCCTCGCTCCCAGCCTCACCCCCTGCTCTAAACCACAAGACTCCAACCTCCTCCCAGAGCCGTGTGTAAAACCCAGGAGCCTCCCCTGCTCTAACTCACTAGATGGCATTCCGTGACCATAGTTGCAGAGAGAACCCAGGAGTCCTGACTCCCAGTTCCCCCACTTTATCCCACCACAGCCCACTCGCCTGCCAGAGTCAAGGACAGAACCCAGGAATTCTAAATTTTGCATCATGCAGCCACCTCTGGGGTGGGTGACAGAAGCTGATTAACATTTTGACTCCTCCCCCATTTCCTTCTCTGGCCCTTCCCCCTCCCTGTTGGCTCCTCCCCTCCAGGTCCAGAGGCGTGGGCGGCTCTGGGGGACTGTAACAGCACCAGGCAGTCCCCGATCAACATCGTCACCCCTGCGGCTGTCCGCAATCCCAACCTGGGGCCTGTGTGCCTCACTGGCTATGGGGATGCCGGGAAGCTTAGCTCCATGAAAAACACGGGGAAGACAGGTAAGTACAGAGTGACCCCTAAAGTGAGCACCCTGCATTGCTGTGCCGGATGCCTGGGTCCCATTCCCCACCCTGGTCTCTCCTTGGGTCTCATTCCCTGTGTTCGTCTCTCTCCCCCACCCTGCACACACACACAGTGGACGTGCATTTAGCGGATGGGCTCCGTCTCAGCGCCCAGGGGCTCCCAGCTACCTACACAGCCAAATCCTTCCACCTACACTGGGGCCAGGGGGAAGTCAGGCCTGGCTCGGAGCATTTCATCAATCACAAAGGGTTCTCCATGGAGGTGAGAGAGGCAGGGGGCGCAGCGCTGACCCTAATGCCCCAGTGCAGAACTAGGGGGTGCTGTGCTGCAGGGAGCGGGATGCGGGGCTCAGCAGGAGGCGCTGTGCTGCAGGGAGTGGGGCTCGACAGGGGCCACCATGCTACAGGGAGCGGGCGGGGGGTTCGGCAGGGGGCGCTGCGCTTCAGGGGATGAGTGGGAGGGTCAGCAGGGGGCAATGAACTGTAGAGGGTATGCGGGGAGCTTGGCACGGGGGGCTGGAGGGGCTGGGCGGGGGATCAGTAGGGAGGCGCTGTGCTCAGTAGGGAGGCGCTCTGCTGCAGGGAGCAGTTGGGGGTTTGGCGGGGGCGCTGTGCTTCAGGTTCAGGGGGCACAGTAGGGGCACCATGCTGCAGGGGGTGGGTGGGGGCTCAGCAGGAGGCGCTGTGCTGCAGTGGGTGGGGGATCAGTAGGGGGCGCTGTGCTGCAGGGAGCAGCAGGCAGGGGCTCCATAGGGGGCGCTCTCCAATTTTTCTCTCTCTCCCCCGTTAGCTCCACATTGTTCATACCAAGAACGACCTGAGCACCACTGATGCCCTGAAGGATCCCGAGGGAATTGCTGTGCTGGCCTTCTTCATCCAGGTGAGGCAGTGCGGGGGCGATGAGCCCGGACTCCTGGGTTCTATCCCCAGCTCAGGACAGGCAGCAGGGTTTAATAAGTTAGAACAGCGGGGGCTGGGCAGCAGGACTCCTGGGTTCTCTGGGTGGGAAGTGGTATCTAATGATTCGAGGAGGGGCTGGAGTCTTACTCTGAGTCACACTAGGACTCCCAGCCCTCCCCACGCCTTAGTTTCCCTATTTGCTGCACTCATGTGATCTTGTCCCTCAGGCAACAGCCCACGCACGCCCCTCCCCCTCCTGGAAATCCTTCACCCAGCACCTGGAGAAGGTGGCTCTGAAGGGTGAGTATCCCCTGAACTGGGGCACGGGAGAGGTGGATTACAGCTGGCCTAGCATTGTGGCTGGGGACAGTACAGCTCTGTGCCACCAGGGGGCGAGAGAGAACAATGGATGCGAGGAGGCGGGTGGGGAAGAGGAGTCCAGACTACTGGGTTCTGTCCCTAAGCTGGCAGGAGAGTGGGATCTAGTGGGTTAGAGCAGAGGGGTTGGGAGCTAGGACTCCTGGGTTCTATCCCCAGCTCTGGGAGGGGCCGAGCTGGGCCCTCACTCTCCCTCTGCCCCTCCAGGGAAGAAAACGAATCTGGACGGCTCCTTCTCCCTGAGGGGGCTCCTGGACTCGGTGGACCTAGCCCGCTATTACCGCTACCAGGGTTCCCTCACCACCCCCAACTGTGACGAAGTCGTGGTCTGGACTGTCTTCCCCGACCCCATCCTGGTGCCTCCTGACGTGGTGAATGCGAGTGTGCGTGTAGGGTGGAGGGAAGGGACTCCTGGGTTCTCTCCCCAGCTCTGGGAGGGGAGTGGGCTCTGGTGGGTGAGCGAAGCAGGGTCTGGGAGTCTGGACTCCTGGGTCCTTTTTCCAGCTCCCCTCCTCTCTGCTGTTCATACCCCCTGTCTCTGCTCCAAAGTGATCCCCATCAGAACCTTCTCAGTTCTCTCCATTGATGGGGTGTCCTCTGCTCCACTCAGTAGGGCACCCCAAGTTTGCCTCCCCCCTCAATTTGCCCCTCCCCCACTAATCAGACTCCCTCCCTGCAGGTGGCTGCGTTCCCCTCCATCCTCAACTCCACAGACTCACATGCTGGGCCCCGGCTGCAGAACAACTACCGGCCTCTACAGAGCCTTGGGAATCGCCAAGTGCAGGCCTCAGCGGCCCTCCGAGTCGCCCCCAGCTCCTCTTCCACTCCGCGGCCTGCAGCCTTGATCCCTCTACTCATCAGTATCGCAGCAATCACCTGGCAGCTATAGGGGGACAGAGCCAGACGCCTAGAGGCTGGGCTAAGCAAGGGGGGTTCTGGGAGCCAGGACTCCTGGGTTCTATTCCTGTTCAGCCACAGACCCCCTATGTGACCGTCATCAAGCGCCATCTCCGCTCTTGGCCTCAGTTTCCCCATCTATAACATAGGGATAGATTTTGCTCCGCAGTCCTGGAGATCAGCACTGATCACAGTCCTCTTGGAGACTGGGTGGGAATGCACCCTTCAGCTAACCTATCTCAGGAGGAATGGATCGCAAGCCCCCCACTGCCAGGAGTTTGGACTGAGTGGGCGGGGGAGGGGGGGCTGACGTTCCACTCCATATGCTTTATAAAAGTATGCTTATGAATGTAAATATGGTGTAACTGGAATACGCTTTATGCAAAAGGTCTCCTGTAAGGTATCATTGCAAAGCTTATAATCTACTGAGTGTGGTCATCCTGTTTGTATGAATGTATCAGTCTTGTATCTGAAGCTAGAAATATGAAGTATAACTCTGAGGTCCTATTGTAATTATGCAAAGTGTGAGCCATTGATGGTGGTTTAGAATCTTGATGGCTCCTGTTGTCAGAAGTCATGGGTGTGGTGCTCTGTTCTGTTCAGTGTTGATAACAGTCGTTTGTGTGCGTGTGTGTGCGAATCTTGATGGTTCCCATTGAGTAGGACAATTGGTTGTAGATGTTTATTTACCTGCAAGCCTTCCTGTGTACCTATGGGCCAGCCCTTGGGGAATGAAGAATGAAGTCTTACAGGACATGTGACTATGTCACATGATACTGGAATCCATCTTAAATCTGGTACTTTCCCATTTAGATGTAGGGGTGGGGACCCAGAGAGACAAAAGATTCCTGCTTTGTGCCAAAGCTACAAAAGGGGGTGGAACAGGACAAAGCAGGCCAGTTATGAGAACACCCGTGTTTACCACCTAAGGCTGCCAGTCATGAGAAAGCTCCTGTTTTCCACCTGAGATGTCTGCTGGAACTAACAAGGACAGTACCAGGGGAAAGGATTGGGCCCAGACTAGGAAGGAGTCTAGTCTGTGAAATAAGCGTTTTGGAACATCTCTGGGGGTGAAATATTACCTGTGATCAGTTTCTTAATGTATTAGGCTTAGACTTGCGTGTTTTTGCTTTATTTTGCTTGATGACCTACTTTGTTCTGCCTGTTACTACTTGAAACCACTTAAATCCTACTTTTTATGCTTAATAAAATCACTTTTATTTATTAATGAACCCAGAGTAAGTGATTAATACTGTGGGGGGAGGAGGGAACAGCTGTGCATCTCTCTCTATCAGTGTTATAGAGGGCGGACAATTTATGAGTTTACCCTGTATAAGCTTTATACCAGGGGTCTCAAACTCAATTTGCCTTAGGGCCAGAGCCAGTCCTCAAATCCTCCCAGTGGGCAAATAATGCCACTGAAGGTGGTGTTCAGAAAAGTAAATGTTTATATTGTATTTTTATGTCGAATTTCTTAGAAATAATAAAACTGTCATACGACTTTATACAATTCTTCACCTGGCAGAGAGTTTTTAGGGTTTGCCAGGCACCTGGCAACACTTCAGTTCTGTGAGTTTTTTGATGTTTGACCTCAGTGACTTTCCTGTCTCCGAAAGTCTGTGAGACTGAGGGATCATCCTTCAGGATAGGTTGTAGATCCGTGATGATGTACACGATCCATTGTCTACGGTCAAGCTCTAAGATACAACCGCATTTGCTCCAATCCCTCAGACAGAGACAAACTCCTACAGGAACTCTATCAAGCGTTCTTAAAACTACATTACCCACCTGGTGAAGTTAAGATACAGATTGACAAAGTCAGAAGGTTACCCAGAAGTCACCTACAAAGAAAGTAACAGAACGCCACTAGCCGTCACCTGCAGCCCCCAACTAAAACCTCTCCCGTGCATCATCAAGGATCTACAACGTATCCTGAAGGATGATCCCTCACTCTCACAGATCTTGGGAGACAGGCCAGTCTTGTGACGGCTTTCCAGATGGATGCTTCATGCTCCATGTCACTGGACATTCCATCAGAGGAGAAGAGAAGAATGTCCTGGAAAAAGGAGAATTATTCAGAGATGGCTACTGACTCCATAATTATGTTTCCACAGAGTCTCTGTTGAAGAGTTTATTATTCAAAATGCTCTCAAATGACATGCCAGAGATATATTGGTTTTTACATTTATCCTTAACGCCGGGAGGAGTGGTAATGATGGAAATGGGGTTTCGTTTGGTTAGAGGGCTCCCGATAGGGTTGCCAACTGTCCAGTCACACAAACCCAAACACTGTTGCCCGACCCCGACCCTTCCCCAAGGCCCCATACCCAACTTCACTCCTTCCCTGAAGCCCCACCCCGATCACTCCATCACTCGCTTTCTCTTACTGTCACTCACTTTCACGGGGCTGAGCTTGGGACTTGGGGTGCGGGAGTGGGCTCACGCTCTGGGCTGTGTCCGAGGGGATCGGAGTGTGGGAAGGGACTCTGGGCTAGGCCTGGGGCAGGGGTTGGGTTGCAGTAGGGATGTGAGGTACAAGCGCTGGAAGGGAGTGTGCGTGCAGGAGGGTGCACCGGAATGGGGGTGTGTGTGTGGGGAGGGGTCCGTGCAGGAGGGGGTTCTGGGCTGGAGCAGAGGTGCAGGGGGGATAAGGGGTGTGGGCTCTGACTGGCCTTACCTCATGCAGTTCCCGGGAGGTGGCGCAGCGGGTCTAAGGAAGGCTCCCTGCCTACTCTGGCCCTGCGCCACTCCAGGAAGGAGTCCATTAGCAAATTAGCAGAAACCTTTCATTTATTTTTACCCATCTGTGACGTTACTGACATAACCTGTAACCGTATAGATCATTGTTGCAACCACCATTATATATTTGCAGCAAATATTGTATTGTCTATGGGAAGGGTATGATTTACTGATTATGATTATGCTAGCTGTGTGTGTGTATCATTTTTGTGGTTGAAGTTATGAACATTGGCTATGCACTTGTATATCAATGTATTCTGAATCTAGCCTTAGTAAGGCATTTGGTCAGCTTCTTGAGAAAGGAATTTGCAAGTTAAGTGCCCAATCAAGAAACACTTAACTGACAACAGACCTTGGGAGACTCCAATCCACATAAGAAGTCTTCCTGGGGACTTTCAAGATAGCATGTGGGCAATGGCTGCCACCTGTAAAGAACTGAGTCATGCATGGGCATGTGACTTGCCCATGTGACTCCAGACTCCATTTTGCTGTAATTTTCCACAGTAAGAACAAAGAGGTGTTCTTACACCTGGAAGAGACTATAAAAGACAGTCGCCCTGTCTCCATCTTGTTTTCAATCCTGCTTCTACCTCTAGAGGGACTTTGCTACAAACTGAAGCTCTGAACAAAGGACTGAATGACCCATCCCAGCTGTGGATGGACTCCAGAGACTTGGTTTGAACCTGCAGTTTATTCTATCACTGCTACAAGCCTGAACCAGGAACTTTGCCATCACTGGATGTAATTGATTCCATTTAACCAATTCTAGCTCTCATCTATATCTTTTTCCTTTCATGAATAAACCTTTAGATTTTAGATTCTAAAGGATTGGCAACAGCGTGATTTGTGGGTAAGATCTGATTTGTACATTGACCTGGGTCTGGGGCATGGTCCTTTGGGATCAGGAGAACCTTTTTTCTTTTACTGGGGTATTGGTTTTCATAACCATTCATTGACATAACGAGTGGCACTGGTGGTGATACTGGGAAACTGGAGTGTCTAAGGGAATTACTAGTATGACTCATGGTTAGCCAGTGGGGTAAAACTGAAGTCTTCTCTGTTTGGCTGGTTTGGTTTGCCTTGGGGTGCATAGGAACTCCAGCCTTGGGCTGCAACTGTCCTGCTTTAAGCAATCTGTCCTGAATTGACACACTCAGATCCCACCAAAGCCAATATCGCTACACCATCCTTCCAGTCCCTGCAGCCCAACCTCCACCTTAGGTTCTAGATACTTTGCCAGTGATTAAAACCTCCGGTGGGAGTGTGACGTTGCACTCCATACGTTTTATGGAAATATGCTTATGAGTATGAATATGATGTAACTGGAATATGCTTTAGGCAAAAGGTCTCTTGTAAGGTATCGTTACAAAGCTTATAATCTACTGAGTGTGGTCATCCTATTTGTATGCATGTATCATTCTTGCATCTGGAGTTAGAAATATGAAGTATAACTCTGTGGTCCTATTGTAATTATGCAAGGTGTGGGCCATTGATGGTGGTTTAGTATCTTGATGGCTCCTGTTGTCAGAAGTCACGGGTGTGGTGCTCTGCTCTGTTCAGTGTTGATAACAGTCGGTTGCATGGGTGTGTTCCCTCTGTGTGCTGCCCCAGCTCTGCAGATCGCTGACACAGCGGACACTGAGAGAACCCCCGATGACCACAGACTCTGATAAGGTACGAAGGCAACCGGCCAGGTTTATTGCCAAACAAAACACAGTCTCTAGCTTCCTGGATCAGATGTCTACAGTTCTGCCAGTACGTATGTGCTCCCTGACAATGGACCGGCTCAGTCAGTGGCAGGATTTACCACCACCCCCTAGGCCAGACAAAGACAACTCCTCAGGGGCGCATTCTTATACACAAGTACAAATAAGTTATGCATCACTCCTGACGCGTAGAGGTGCCGCCTCTCACAAAACAACTCTACCATATTACCCTCCTGCCCCTGTCTTTAGGATAGGTCGGCCTGTTCCTGTTATCTGTGGAGAATGTGCTAATACCAAAGTGTTCTGCTACCACCGTGGCTAGGGTGACCACATAGCAACTGTGGAAAAACGGGACGGGGTGGGTGGTAATAGGAGCCTATATAAGAAAAAGTCTCCAAAAACGGGACTGTCCCTTTAAAAATGGGACATCTGGTCACCCTAATCCTGGCATGTGTCTCCATAACTAGTGCCTAGTACCTTTTTAGGTAGGGTGACCAGATGTCCCGTTTTTTAAAGGGCCAGTCCCTTTTTGGGGGACTTTTTCTTATATAGGCGCCTATTACCCCTCACCCCATCCCATTTTTTCACAGTTGCTATCTGGTCACCCTGCTTTTAGGTATGTGTATTTTTGCAACATCGGCCCTCATCTTGCCAGCTTCTGTGAGCAGGGCCTGCCTCTGGCTCACAGCTGAACTTTGCTTTATGTTAGCAAAGTCTTGACCGTTACTTTAGTTCAGGCCTTAGGCTTCATACCAAGCCTCTGATGCAAGAGTTTATGTTTCAGGGCCTCCTCTTACTACATTCCCCCACTTTTTGTCTTTTTATGGGGATGTTTACCCATCACCCCGGAAAAGCACAGTGCAGGGACTGAAGATAACCCAGTGGGCTAAACACTGTTATGTGGTCACCTCATTTCACCATCCATCCACTCATGCCCCACCTGTCTTTAGTCTGCACATTCCCTTGTACGACTGATGGATTTTATTATGCAATTATTTTTAGTCCCTTATGGTGGGCCTGGGAATATTGGGCCCGGGACCATGACTGAGCAATGTAGTGCTATGACTGAGCCTTAGGGGCACGCCCACATAATTAATATATATGAATAATATGGCTATGGCATATATAGTTGTAGCGTATATGGGTATAGGTGTCTAGTATGTATGTGTACATATGACACCACTTTATATCCAAGCATAACCAGGTTTTTCCAAGCTGGTGGTGTACTCTGGCCCTTTGACTTTATGGCCACAGAAACACATTCATATTAGAGCAGGGGTAGGCAACCTATGGCACGGGTGCCGAAGGCGGCACGCAAACTGATTTTCAGTGGCACTCACACTGCCCGGGTCCTGGCCACCAGTCCGGGGTGGGGCTCTGCATTTTAATTTAATTTGAAATGCAGCTTCTTAAACACTTTTAAAACCTTATTTACTTTACATACAGCAGTAGTTTAGTTCTATATTCTAGACTTATAGAAAGAGACCTTCTAAAAATGTTAAATTCGAGTGAATAAATGAAAACTCGGCACACCACCTCTGAAAGGTTGCCAAGCCCTGTTATAGTGTGTTCCACAGTATTATGTACATGAAGTAAAGCAGAAATTTGGAGTAGTGATCAGGGGCGGCTCTAGACATTTCGCCGCCCCAAGCAGGGCAGCACGCCACGGGAGGCGCTCTGCCAGTTGCTGGTCCCGCGGCTCCGGTGGACCTCCCGCAGGCGTGCCTGCAGATGCTCCACTGAAGCCGCGTGGGACCAGCGGACCCTCCGCAGGCACGTCTGCGGGAGGTCCACCAGAGCCGCCTGCCGCCCTCCCGGCGACCGGCCCCGCGGCGTGCCGCCCCAAGCACGCGCTTGGCGTGCTGGGATCTGGAGCTGCCCCGGTAGTGACACTACCACTGAGGCCTTTATATATAAATGTCTTGTAATTAGTTACTACACAGTACTGCTCATTTATGTTATAGGTTACCCATACTGGTGGTTGTCACCCTCCGGTCAGCTTCACTGGGCAGGAAACAGAAGTGGCTTGCTTCTCGGTTCCATTGGTTGAACTGCTCTGTGATACACCAGCAGTTGACGTAGATCCAGTTGTTTCTTATGGATGCTGTCTTCCAGATAACCTACTGAATGGACAGTCACCAATTTATCAAATATTGCTGTGTCAGGATGTAGTATTGGTATCCAGACTGTTTTGAATAACATGTGCCTTAGTTAGGCTGCAGTCTCAGTAACCCAAATTACGACTGGTACTAACCGGGAATTTGTTTACCCAATTTGTAGTTACTGTGTAACTTAATTTCGTTACCAATTTGTTTTTTCCTTGCCTTCATGTTGTTTGCTGCCGTTCATCTGCTGATTTTTACCTGTGCGTTGGTTAAACAGTTTAGCAATGTTATGCACATTGTAAATGATACAGAACAATAATACAACACTACAACAATAATACAGCAATAATAGTTGCTTTTACGCAGAAGCCAAATTCAAATTAACTGACAGGATTTGCTAGCTGATTGCCAACTGAATATGGTAGATTGAAGTGTATTTCACCAGTCTCTTCGTTATAAAGCACTTCTTTTTTCTTTTCTTGATGCTTGGGAGGTGGTTTCTTCACTGGATACTGATATCATCTGGGGTTTTTGTAGTGTGAGATCTTCCGGTGTCTTTGGTCTGTGGGATGCAACCTTTAAACAACTTTTGTTTGTTAACATAGTAAAGTGTTTTGTTTTCAATAACTCAAACTTAATACAAAGTTCACCTTAGTTTATTGACAATGTAATAGGGACCAAGTCTTTTATAACACAAGCTATACTTCTGCAATTGTTGAATAGACATTCATTTTCAGTTGAGGTGCATTACTAATATTTTATTCTAAATAAAATGCTTAACCGCTAAAATAGATGCTCACAATCTTCTGTGAGAAGGTGTATTGCTTTCCCTTGCTGAGTTTTGGCAAACGAGTTAATAACAGAATTTTTACCGATCTTTTTAGATTTAATTTGCTTGTGATACCTATTCCACTTCTGTTAACTGTTTAGAAGCACAAACTTTAATAACCATTGCTTCCCATTAACATAACATAACAAAAGAAAAGCGTATAAAATTCAACTAACTATAAAATTTAACTAAAATAAGTTTTAAATACAGGTCCATGCAAATACTTTGAGGGTATTAAACGTCCATGATTCTTTTGTTTTGTTTGGGAGCCAAAGGTGGAAACCTGTTGAAAACATGGAAAGCTTTTGAAATTGTTTGATCAGCTTTATGCATAAATGGTCATTTTTAAACATTTTTGCTATCACATTCTTATAACTATATTTAAAAACCCAAACAAGTTTATAAAACCTCAAACAAGAAATTGACGTTTTGTTAATATTATCTTTACCTTAATGTTGATGTTTCCCCTTACATTTTTTCTTTGCATAACAAATAAAAAAAATTAAAAAACAAACCAAAACTGTGATTACTAACAGAGAATTATTTTTGTTTGCAATTGCATTTGTTAATGCAGAAATATATGTACATATATTTATAACCAAGACCTTGTTGAGCTTTGAAAAAAAATGGTATTAATAATATTATGATGGTTATACCCCAATCATAACATTAAAATAGTGTGGTCTCTTTTATATATAAAGGGTATCAAATTGATTTTTGTTGCAACAAAATAAAAATTAAAAATAGTCACGTGACACACACAACACAAGACAACCTACATGACATACAGGCAGGGCCGGCTCCAGGTTTTCTGCTGCCCAAGCGGCGCAAACAAACAAACAAAAAAGCCATGGCAGCACGATCGCACTGCTCCACTCTTCGGCAGCAATTCAGCTGTGGGTCCTTCGCTCGGAGAGGGACTGAGGGACCCGCCACGGAATTGCCGCCAAAGACCTGGACGTGCTGCCCCTATAGCGGCCGGAGGGCCACCCCTTGGTATTGGCCGCCCCAAGCACCTGCTTCTTTAGCTGGTGCCTGGAGCCGGCCCTGCATACAGGACAAACTTACAATTAAAAACAAATGGCACCAGAATTCTGTTCATAACTATACAAAATAAGGCAAACAAAAATAAAAAATAAAAAGAGTTAAACATTTGAATAAACAATGTATTACCTTATTTAAAACTTTTAACAAAAAATGGTAAAAATATATTAATATTTGCCAAATTTATTCTATTAATTGGGTAACAAGGAATTTTACGTTACTTAGCAGAGTTTTAAAATAATGTTATCTGGAAATAAGAAAAGTCCATGTTTCAAATATTAGTGAGTGGTTAGGATTAGAAGCAGAGTGTGCATTTCTGTTGCTTGGTAATCCTATCTTCAAGAAAATTAGGAATAATTCCAGCTGTTGCATTCCTGGAGGGTTAAAATAATTAATTTACTGGATTTATTTAAAGATTTTACCTTGTTTTTGCGCCTTAGAGACTAACAAATTTATTTGGGCATAAGCTTTTGTGGGCTAGAACCCAGGTAAGGTACAGGCAGCATCAGGAAGTTTAGCAAACTGATAAAGGATATAAAAGAAAACATACTGGGATGTAAAAATATTTGAGAAAGGAGGTTATATTTTTAGCGGAGTGTGGAGTGTGGTTTTGTGGGTCAAAGCAGTTGGGAAACAGCACCCTGGGTTTTGATCCTGGCTCTGAGATGAGAGTGGGGATAATTATCTGCTCTTGTAAAACCTGAATTTGTTCTGCCCATGTCTGTTGTTTTTGTCTGCATGCCGAACAGATTGCGGGAATGCCCCCCTTTTCCTGCAGTTAACTGGTTTGGGGCAACTCCATGTGTTAATGCAGGAGTAGGCAACCCATGGCACGCATGTCGAAGGTGGCACGCGAGCTGATTTTCAGTGGCACTCACACTTCCCGGGTCCTGGGCACTGATCCAGGGGGCTCTGCATTTTAATTTAATTTTAAATGAAGCTTCTTAAACATTTTAAAAACCTTATTTACTTTACAAACAACAATAGTTTAGTTCTATATTATAGACTTATAGAAAGAGACCTTCTAAAAACATTAAAATGTATGACTGGCACGCGAAACCTTAAATTAGAGTGAATAAATGAAGACTCTGCACACCACTTCTGAAAGGTTGCCGACCCCTGTGTTAATGCATCCATTTTAGGTGTTAACCTGCTCAGTTTTAGCTTTTGACTTTGAAATTCCTTTGTACTCACTCCCCTGTGACTGAGTCGCAGAGCCTGTCTTGTAATGTGCTCTGTGAACTGTTCCACTTTTTCCTTCTCTTGATTTACCAATTCAGTGTAAGTGTTGGGTGCTACTTTCTCCACCTGTGCACGTACTTGTCCCGTTCTGACAGGCACCCGTCTAGGATGCTGTTTAGCTTTTCCCAGAACCTGGCTTTTACCATAAGGTGGTGGTTGCACTGTAGTGGACCTCGTTTCATCTTTTAATTTTACTAGGGCCACCTTTTTCCACGTCTGTCCCCATTCTTCAGGCACAGGGAGCTATCTGAAGCCTGCTGTTCACCACCAATATTTATAACAGGGGACGGCACATGTATTTTTGGTAGGGTCCTTGCAGCTGTTTCCGATGTTTTATTCTGTTCCTGCGCTGTCTGTCTCTGGACTCCTCGCCGCCCTGCAAGGGGGGTGGGAGCATTCCAGGGCTGTGTAGCTTCTTTTGATCCTTTTTTTGTTACCGTTACTTGCCCCGCCAGTTTTGAGGCCTGCTGTTTTAACCGTTTAACGGCCACGGTTATAGTTTGCAGTAGTCTACATTTCAAGGCTATTGTCTCTGCTGTAGCCTTACACATTTCATCACATGTTTCTTCCCCATTATATTTTTTAAACTCTGTGGGGATTTCCAGATAGGGGTTAAGGGGGTTCCCTAGCTTTTGGTTTTCTGTCCTGCTAGATGGTGATTTCTACAGCGGACAGCTCGTTTACTCACCAGATCAGCGGTTGGGGTCACCAGTGTTGTCAGAAGTTACGGGTCTGGTGCTCTGCTCTGTTCTGTGTTGATAACAGTCGGTTGTGTGGGTGCGTTCCCTCTGTGCTGCCCCGGCTCTGCAGATCGCTGATGCAGCAAACCCCGAGAGAACCCCCGATGACCACAGACTCCGATACGGTATGAAGGCACCCGGCCAGGTTTATAGCCAAACGAAACACAGTCTCTAGCTCCCTGGATCAGATGTCTACGGTTCTGCCAGTATGTATGTGCTCCCTGACAAATGACCGGCTCAGTCAGTGGCGGGATTTATCACTGCCCCCTACGCCAGGGGTGCATTCTTATACACAGGTACAAACAAGTTACACCTCACTCCTGACGCAACCCCTCTACGTGTCAGGGTGCCGCCTCTCACAAAACAACTCTACCATATTACCCTCCTGCCCCTGTCTTTAGGATAGGTCGGCCTGTTCCTGTTATCTGTGGGGAATGTGCCAGTACCGGAGTGTTCTGGTACCATCCTGGCACGTGCCCAGCAGGGCCGTCCTTACCCATACGCAAAGTACCCAGCTGCATATGGCTCCAGGAAATTTGGGGCACCACATTTCCTGGTGCCCTGCACAGCTGCGTGCTGCTCCAGGCCCTGCTCCTGCTCCTCCTCCGCCCCGCCCCTGCTCCACCCCCGCCCCCACTCCCCCGATCGCTGCGTCCTCGCTCCTTCCCCCTCCCCCCCCAGCCTCCTGCACGCTGCAAAACACCTGATTGCGGCAGGCAGGAGGGCAGAGAGGGAGGGAGAAGCGCTGATTGGCAGGGCCCGCCGGTGGGCAGGAGGTGCTGGGAGGAGGGAGAGATGCTGATAGGGGGGTTGAGCACCCACTATTTTTTCCCTGTGGGGTGCTCCAGCCCTGGAGCACCCACAGAGTGGGCGCCTATGCCGCAGTGTCCTCTTCTTGCCCTCCAGCCATGTTATCAGAGTCTTTTCCCCCTTCCAGGAGCGAAGTAGCTCAGTTCAACAGTCCAGCCCCTTCCCCAGTGGCAAGTGGGGGGTACCCGGGTCCACCCACTACTCCAGGTCCTGACCCAGGGACCCTGTAGATAGCAGCCTCCTGCTGCAACCCCTTAGCTTTACCCCATGCTGCTTCTATTCCCTGGGCCACTTCCCTACAGCTCCAGCACCTTCTTCGCCCTCGTCTCAGAGTATCCAACCAGCAAGTCCCAGCAGCTCCATCTTGCTCCCCTTGTCCCTGCCAGCAACTGCTCTATCCACAGTGCTACCTTTCCTGCAACCTGCAGTCCTCACTCCTTGGGCTCCCCAGAGCAATTGACTGTCTCTGGCCTCTCCTTTTATGTGATGCCACTGGGCCTTGATTGGCTGCTCTGTGCAGCCTCCCTGCAGTTGGCCGCTTCCTGCACAGCCTCACTAGGTTGCTTGGAGGACTCACCTCCGCTGCTTCTTTTTTTGGACAGGGTGTGGAGGCTCATGAGGCCTCCATTAACCCCTTCTTCTCTGGTGTGGGGTCAACACCCCGTCACAGAGATGAAGAGATGGAAGGATGTGTGGGTGAGTAGGTAGGGGATATAGGGATGGGTGGGTGGGTAGCTGGGTTTGTAGAGGGATGGATTGCTGAATTGTTGGGTTCATAGGGAGATGGAGGGATGGGCTGGGCCCATAGAGGGATGCAGAGTTAGGGTAGTTGATCCATATGGGTAGTCGGCTCTGTAGGGTGATGGAGGGATGGATAATTGGGTCTCTTGGGCAATGGAGGGATGAATAGTTGGATCGGGGGGGGGGGATAGTTGGGTCTGTAGAGGTATGGAGGGATGGGTAGTTAGGTCTTGAGGGTGATGGAAGGATGGATAATTGGGTCTCTCAGGTGATGGAGGGATGGGTGGTTGGATCCAGAGGGGGGTGGATAGTTGGGTCTGTAGGGGATAGATAGTTGGGTCTGTAGGGGGATGGAGGGATGGATGGGTAGTTGGGTCTGTAGGGTGATGGAAGGATGGATAATTGGGTCTCTCAGGTGATGGAGGGATGGGTGGTTGGATCCAGAGGGGGGTGGATAGTTGGGTCTGTAGGGGATAGATAGTTGGGTCTGTAGGGGGATGGAGGGATGGATGGGTAGTTGGGTCTGTAGGGTGATGGAAGGATGGATAATTGGGTCTCTCAGGTGATGGAGGGATGGGTGGTTGGATCCAGAGGGGGGTGGATAGTTGGGTCTGTAAGGGGGTGGAGGGATGGGTAGTTGGCTCTGTAGAGAGATGGATAGGTAGCTGGGTTCATGATGGGGGACAGATACATACATAGAGGACGGTGCAGGGAGATGGATAGACATGTAGCTGGGTCTGCATGGGGATGGATGGAAGGAAAGATAAATCGATCTTCTGCATCCCTCCTTGCCACAACTGACTCCCCCTTTGCCCCCCCCCCCGGTGACAACCCTCCTGTGGCAGAAGCCCCCTCCCCATCCATTAGAGAGCACAGGGTAGTAGGTGACTCACCAGCAGTGCACGTTTCTGCCTGGCTCAGCCCAGCCTCACTCTGCTTCTCCTAGGAGAGGGCTTCAGCTGGCTCAGAACATGGGCTCAGCTCCGCCCAGCTACCAGGGAATGGTGGGGCAGAGACAGCAAGGGAAGGAGGAGGGACAGGGCTAATCACCCGCTAGAGACACCCCTGCTCTGACACTAGCCACTGGCACATGGAGACTCAACCCAGAGCCGGTGCCTGGCACAACAATGGGACTGGAAGTCAGGACTCCTGGGTTCTATCCCCAGCTCGGTGTGGGAGAGCGGGGTTTGGGAGTCAGGGCTCCTTCATTCTATTCTACTTCTCCCCTCCCCACAGTCTCTGGGTTGGTTAATCACAGATCCAGCCCCATGACCAGGTTTGCTATTAACCATCCACGCTGGCCCCTGGGGACCCTTCCAGGAGGTGTCATTTCGGTGCAGGGAGAGAGACAGCAACAGTATGGAGGGAGTGCCGCAGCCCACGGCCATCATCAACAACCCTGCTGATATCGGGGTCATCGTGGGCTACTTCGTCCTGGTCATCTGCGTAGGGATCTGGGTAGGTGACCTGGGGACACGGCCCTTTGCCCCAGCCCCTCTTTCCCCCCCAACACTGGGCACCAGGGGAAGAAATGGAACAGGGTAGAGACCTGAGCCACTCTTCTGGGACCCAGAACCACTAGGCAGAAACCTGGACCCAGAACCAGAACTGACCACCCCAAAATTAGACCCAAAACTTGAGTCAAGGATATCCCCAGATACACCCTGCTATCCATCCATCCATCCCTCTATCTATACCCGCCATCCCCATATACACACCTATCTATCCATCCATCCATCCACTCATCCCCATATACACCCCTCTATCTATCTACCCATCCCCATGTATGTCCTGCTATCTATCCAGCCATCCACCCAGCCGCATATACACCCCTCTATCCATCCCCATATACACCCCTCTATCTATCCATCCATCCATCCATCCCCATAGACTCTCCTCTCTCTATCTAATCCATCGTTCCCCATACACCTCCTGCTTTCTATCCCTCTGTCCTTCCCCATACACACCCTTCTATCCAGGGGCGGCTCCAGGCCCCAGCACGCCAAGCGCGTGCTTGGGGCGGCATGCTGCGGGGGGCGCTCTGCCGGTCGCCGGGAGGGCGGCAGGCAGGTTGCCTTCGACAGCATGCCTGTGGAGGGTCCGCTGGTCCCGCGGCTTCGGTGGAGTTGTGGGACCAGCAGACCCTCCGCAGGCACGCCTGGGGGAGGTCCACCGGAGCCGCGGGACCAGCAACCGGCAGAGTGCCCCCCGTGGCGTGCCGCCGTGCTTGGGGCGGCGAAATGTCTAGAGCCGCCTCTGCCTCTATCCATCCTTCATTCCCTATACACACTCCTCTTTCTAGCCATCCCTATACAGACCCCTCTGTCTATCCATTCATCCCTCCCCGTACATACCTCTCTCTATCCCTTTGTCTGTCTCCATAAACACCTCCCTATGTATCCATCCTGATACTCAACCTTCTATCCATCCAGCCCAAACGCAGCCCTCTCTGTATCCATCTACACGCCACTCTGTCCACCCATCCAGCCAGCTACTCACCCCTCTATCCATCCCCGTACACACCCCTCTACCTATCCCCATACACACCCCTCTATCCAACGGTCTATCCCCATACACACCCCTCTATCCACCCATCCAGCCGGCTACTCACCCCTCTATCCATCCTCATACTCACCCCTTTAGTCATCTGCCTATCCCCACTCACACCCCTCTATCTATCGGTCTCCAGACACACCCTCGCACACACTTATCCATCCATCCATCCCAGAATCAAGCATCACTACCCAGGAACTCAGACTCTGAAACTTGAATTTCCATCTTGGCCCTAGCATGTCCCTGTTGCTGGCAGATCCCAGAACCAAAGCCCAGGGCTCAACCCCAGAAATCTGACCCCAGAACCTGAGCTGCAGCCCGGGAAGCCCATACACAGAACAGCAGGGCTCAGAAGGGCCTGCGGCTGAGACCCACATCCATGGAGGACTTAGGTGCCCAAGTCCTAGTTTTAGGCTCCCCTGAGATCCACAAAACTCTCGCTCGGCTCATGCCCAACACCTAAGTCATTGTAGTAGAAGTTTCATACCCGCCTGAGTTTCTGCCTCAGGACATGTGAGCTGCTGCCTCCCTCTGGGCGTCTGGGCACTTGTCTTGCACCTAAGCCCCAGCACGACCCATTGACCAGGGGAGGACAGGCGTTCATGCTACCCACTGGGCTATGCTGATGTGAGACCCCTCAGTCCCTCCTGGTAGAGGCGGTCCGTGGTGGCTCAGTGGTTGCAGCCAAGGGACTGACCCCAGGGGTCTCCCACCTCCCAGCTGGGTGTCCCAACCACCGGCCCACAGAGTCCTTCTCAAGCCCTGGCCAGCGTTCTCTCTGGCCCAGGGACTCTTGTTCTTTAAAGCCACTGTGGAGGAGGAGCTGTACCAGGCGAGACCAAGGGAGCCCCATGTCCAACTATCCTATTATCATTCTGTGGCTTCTCTTCAGGCAGAGGGGGGAATTGAAAAAGGAGCTTCCACATCCCAGGCTGAGTGCTCTAAGCACTGGGCTGGGAGTTGTGAGCTGGGCACCTCCTCCTGTGGCTGTTTTGCGTGGAGCGAGGCAGTCGCTCAACTCGTTCTCACAAGAAACAACGCAGGCACCGAAGCTGCTCGACCCCAGGAGAGGGGTTCCCAGCTCTGGGTCACTGGCAGAGCGAGGCGCCTCTCTGCAGCTTGGACTGAGGGGGTGAACTCCTTGAGGGGGTGGGACATAGGACCCCCCCATCTCCCATTGTCTGGCTCAGCTGGCTCCCTGCCTAGCATGCCTAGCACCCATTCATTATATAGGGAGCCTGGTGCCTGGCTCAGACTTTCTGGATCCCAGTGTTGGTCCAGTGATTTTCTCGGCACCTAAACATTAAGTGTTCCCTTACTGAGCACCATGCCTAAGTCCCTAAATCCTAGAACCCAGCTACCTCATGTGATTGACATGTCTAGAACACAAGACACTGGCATGATTGATGTACCTAGAACCCAAACCGTTGGGCTCCAAGATGGGGCTGTCCTTGTCCCACCACTCCCATGACAACTCTGTCCCTTCTCCCCCTTATAACTCCCCCTACTCCACCCTAGGAGGATCCCATCACACAGTGGAAGGACTAGTGGGTCCTCATCCTGGCTGTGTAGTTGTTGTTTTTTTGCTCTTCTCAGCTCTTTGATCTCAGCTCCAGATTGGGCAGGGACGGGGGAAGAGGTTGTTAATTATTACTGGGAAGTACATGGTCCAGGAATGCTATGAGGCCTGTAATGAGGTGTAAATCTCAACAGATTAGTCAGGGAGCAGAACTGTGCGGCGTGGGCCCCCTGCATCGCCTCACCACACAAAGCCCCCCCATCCATGGATCCAGGGCTTTAATGAATCACTGTGGACCCTCCAACTCACCAGCCCCACCTGCACACAGCCCCGAGTGCAGGAGCCTCCCCCCGCGGCAGGGGTGGCTCAATGGTTTTTGCTGCCCCAAGCACGGCAGTCAGGCAGCCTTCGGCGGCGTTTCTGCAGGACGTCCGCTGGTCACGCGGATTCAGCGGCGGTTCTGCGGGTGATCTGCCGGTCCCGCGCGTTCGCCATACCCGCCGCTGAACTGCCGCTGAAACCGCGTGGGACCGGTGGACCTTCCGCAGAAACACCGCCCAAGGCTGCCTGACTGCAGCCCTCACAGCGACCGGCAGGCCGCCCCCCGCCCCACCACGCGACTTGCTGTGATGGTGCCTGGAGCCACCCCTGCCCCTCAGCTTGCTGCAGTACATGGCAAAGACCCAAAATGGTAGGACACACCAATATTACTCAGGCAAGACACATGCACTGCAGTGGGATTCCTCACTCAGTGCCAGGTTGGCTCACAACCGAGGCCTATCTAACCCAGTCTCCAGCAAAGGAAAATGTGACACACACACACACACACACACACACACACACACACACACACACACACACACACACACACACACACACACACACACACACACACACACACACCATGTCTCACCCCGGTCTCTAACAGGGACCCTCTGAAGCCCTGCAGCAGGAGGCTGTGTCATCAACTCTGCCTAGTTTCATCCACTGAAATATCCAGTCCCTGTTTGAATCTTGGCCTCCACAACTTCTGGTGGCGGGGAGTTCCGAAGGCCGATCATGCCTTGGGTGAAAGTGCATTTTCTGCCTCTTGTGATTGACTCCAGGAGCTCAATGTATTTAGCATAACCAAGAGTAGATTAAGGGGTGGCCGATCCCAGTCTGTACGTACCTCCATAGGGAACAAATAATTAATTCTGGGCTCTTTAGCAGCTGAAGGTCTGACACCCCCCAATGGCTGGAAATAGACAAATTCAGACTAGAAATAAGGGGTACATTTTAAAGACTGAGGGGAATTAACCATTGGAACAGCTCACCCAGGGCTGTGGCTGATTCGCCATCGCTGGGAAGTTGTGCTAATAGATCTGCCCCCGTTCAGCCAGGAATGATCTGGGGCAGTTCCCTGGCTTGTGCAACACCGGAGGTCAGACCCGGCCGGCCTGAGAATCTGTGAGTCCCAGGCCAGTCACCCTCCAGAGGAGATTTGATCCAGCTCTCTGCTCCTTCCCATCGCCCTTCTCTGAGCCTGGCGTCTCCAGCCAGAGCTGGGGGGACTCACCCCATGGAGGGAGACGGAGCTGGTTGGGTATCTCTGGAGCTGGTGGAGAAAGGCAGCATCCAGCCCCTGGAAAATGCCCTCCTCTCGCTCTCGCCCCTGCAGTCCATGTGTCGCACCAACCGGAGCACCATTGGGGGTTACTTCCTGGCTGGTCGAAATATGGTCTGGTGGCCGGTGAGTATTGCAATGGGGGCGGGATAGATAGACAGGTAGATATGGGGCTAACCGTCAATCTTGGGAATGGATTCAGAACAGGGTTTAGGGCTGAGGCTTAATACTTGACCCTAGCAGGAACTGGGGTGAGGATGGGGGGGCAAGGGTTTGACATCAGGGGACCATAGCAAGGAGATGAGGTTGAGTGGCAGAAGGTGGCATTAGGGCCAGTGCCGGGGGTAGGGACTGGCGTTAGGGTAGTGCCAGGGGACAGGAGGTGGCGTTAGGGGCAGTGCCTGGGAGTAGGGAATGGCGTTAGGGGCAGTGCCCAGGGGCAGGGGGTGGCATTAGGGGCACTGCCCAGGGGCAGGGGTGGCATTGGGGCAGTGCCTGGGGGTAGGGAATGGCATTAGGGTAGTGCCAGGGCACAGGGGGTGGCATTGGGGCAGTGCCCAGGGCAGGGGTGGCATTAGGAGCACTGCCCAGGGGCAGGGGTGGCATTAGGACAGTACTCGGTGCATCTATCCATAGCCCAGTCCCTCTCCCTCGTGCTGTGCTGCAGGTGGGCGCGTCTCTCTTCGCCAGTAACATCGGCAGTGGCCACTTCGTGGGGCTGGCTGGCACCGGTGCCGCCAATGGCCTAGCTGTGGCCGGCTTTGAGTGGAATGTAAGTGATTTCGAGTGCCCATAACCACCTCCCCCTCCCTACCCCACTCCCCCTCCTCCTCCCTGACCCAACTCCGCTCTCCCCACCAGGCTCTCTTCGTGGTTCTCCTCCTTGGATGGCTCTTCGTACCTGTCTACCTCACTGCTGGGGTGAGCATCACACTGGGTACAGGCGGGGGTGGGGGCTGGGAGCCAGGACTCCTGGGTTCTATCCCCAGCCCTAGAAGGGGAGTGGTGTCTAGTGGTTACAGCAGGGGGGGCTGAGAGCCAGGACTCCTGGGTTCTATCCCCAGCTCTGGGAGGTGAGGAGGGTCTGGAGGGTTGGGGCTGGGAGCCAGGACTCCTGGGTTCTATCCCCAGCTCTGGGAGGTGAGGAGGGTCTGGAGGGTTGGGGCTGGGAGCCAGGACTCCTGGGTTCCATTCTGTTCTCCCTTTACCTGCAGGTGATCACAATGCCCCAGTATCTGAAGAAGCGATTTGGGGGCCGGCGAATCCGGATCTATCTGTCCGTCCTGTCCCTCTTTCTCTACATCTTCACTAAAATCTCAGTACGTAATTAATCCTCTTCCAGGGGGCGGGGGCAGTGGCTGTGGGTGTTGGCCCCGGCTTCTCCCAGCAGGGGGTGCTGTGTACATCAGCCCAGTGCTGAGCCCCCCACCCTGTATCGCCCCCCCCCGTAGGTGGACATGTTCTCGGGGGCTGTGTTCATCCAGCAGGCGCTGGGCTGGGATATCTACGTCGCTGTAATTGCCCTGCTCGTAATTACCACCATATACACCGTGACAGGTAACGGGGCCGCAGCTGGGGTGGGGGCCCAGCGGCTGCTCCAGCTGGGCCTGGGGCGGGGGAGGGGAGCCCAGGTGAGCACAGTTTCACCCCACCCCCTCCTTGCTCTCCCAGGGGGGCTGGCGGCCCTGATGTACACCGACACCGTGCAAACCTTCGTCATCATTGGGGGAGCCTTCGTCCTCATGGGCTTTGGTGAGTGAGACCCACCCATGCTCCCCCCACAGACAGGGGCAGGAATTGCAGCTGAAAGGAAGCCCCTGGTGCCTCCAGCCCCAGCAGGGGGCGCTAGAGGGAGCAGGGCCGGGGTGCTGGCTGTAAGGGGGGGGCTCCCGGTACCTCCAGCCCCAGCAGGGGGCGCTAGAGGGAGCAGGGCTGGGGTGCTGGCTGTAAGGGGGGGCTCCCGGTACCTCCAGCCCCAGCAGGGGACGCTAGAGGGAGCAGGGTCGGGGTGCTGGCTGTAAGGGGGGGGGCTCCCGGTGCCTCCAGCCCCAGCAGGGGGCGCTAGAGGGAGCAGGGCTGGGGTGCTGGCTGTAAGGGGGGGCTCCCGGTACCTCCAGCCCCAGCAGGGGGCGCTAGAGGGAGCAGGGCCGGGGTGCTGGCTGTAAGGGGGGGGGGCTCCCGGTACCTCCAGCCCCAGCAGGGGGCGCTAGAGGGAGCAGGGCTGGGGTGCTGGCTGTAAGGGGGGGCTCCCGGTACCTCCAGCCCCAGCAGGGGGCACTGTAGGGAGCAGGGCAGGAGCACTGGCTGGGGGGGGCTCCTGGTCCTGCCAGCCCCACATTCTCCCAGCTGTGGGGAGTGGGGAGGGGGTGCTGGGTGTGGGGGGGCTCCTGGTGACTCCAGCCCCAGCAGGGGGCACTGTAGGGAGCAGGACAAATGCGCTGGCTATTGGCGGGGGGGCTCCCAGCTGTGGGGAGCGGGCTGCCGAGGCCACTCTTGGTCACAGTGCCCCCTGTTGGTTGGTTTGCAGCGTTTCACGAGGTGGGGGGCTACCAGGGGCTCTTTGACAAGTACCTGGAGGCCCTTCCCAGCAACACCCTCTCTCCAGCCCCGGCTCTGTACAACATCTCAACCGCCTGCTACCAGCCCCGCCCCGACGCCTTCCACCTCCTCCGCGACCCCCTGACCGGAGACCTCCCCTGGCCAGCGCTAATCTTCGGCCTCACCATCATCTCCACCTGGTACTGGTGCAGCGACCAGGTATGGGGGCGGAGAATGGGGCCCGGGGCCTTTCCCCTCCGGGGGCGCCGGCTCCGCTCCAGCCCCAGGGTGGGGGACTGGCTGGCTCAGGGCATGGGCCTTTCACTGGGGCGTTCCCTGCTCACAGGTGATTGTGCAACGTTGCTTGGCGGGCAAGAGCCTGACCCACGTCAAAGCCGGCTGCATCCTCTGTGGGTACCTGAAGCTGTTGCCAATGTTCCTCATGGTGATGCCAGGAATGATCAGCCGCATCCTCTACCCAGGTATGGTGCCCCTCACCTCACCAGGAGATAGGGACAGCTGGGCACCGCTGCCCCCTGCTGGTGGGATCCCAGCTGCCCCATGTCTTAGCCCCCTGCCTCCAGGCCTGGCCCCCCCTGCTGACCCCGTTTTCTCTCCAGACGAGGTGGCCTGCGTGGTGCCAGAGGACTGCAAGCGGATCTGTGGCACTGAAGTCGGCTGCTCCAACATCGCCTACCCCAAGCTGGTGGTGACTCTCATGCCTGCCGGTAAGCAGTTGGAGCTGGCACCCAATACCTTAGTGCATTGCTAGGGGGGATAAGCAGGGGGCGCTGTGCTACAGGGGGCAGGCGGGGGGCTCTGCAGGGGGTGCCACAATGCAGGGAGCGGGCGGGTGGGGGGGGCTCAGCAGGGGGCGTTGGGCTGCAGGGGGCATGCGGGGGGGGCTCTTCAGGGGGGCTCCGTGCTGCAGAGAGTGGGCGGGCGGATGGGGGGCTCAGCAGGGGGCACCGTGCTGCAGGGGGCAGGCGAGGGGCTCAGCAGGGGGCGCCGGGCTGCAGGGGACAGACGGGGGGCTCAGCAGGGGGCGCCGGGCTGCAGGGAGCGGGCGGGGGCTCAGCAGGGGGCGCTGGGCTGCAGGGAGCAGGTGTGGGGCTCAGCAGGGGGCACCAGGCTGCAGGGAGCGGGGAGGGAGCTCATCAGGGGGCACTGGGCTGGAGGAGGCGGGTGGGGGCTCAGCAGGGGGCGCTGGGCTGCAGAGAGAGGGCGGGGGGCTCAGCAGGGGGCGCCAGGCTGCAGGGAGCGGGCGGGGGCTCAGCAGGGGGCGCCGGGCTGCAGGGAGCAGGCGGGGGGCTCAGCAGGGGGCGCTGGGCTGCAGGCGGGTGGGGGCTCAGTAGGGGGCGCTGGGCTGCAAGGGGTGGGCAATATGACTCTCTGTCGCCCCCTACAGGTTTGCGGGGGTTGATGCTGGCCGTGATGCTGGCCGCCCTGATGAGCTCCCTGGCCTCCATCTTCAATAGCAGCAGCACCCTATTCACCATGGACATCTACAACCGCCTGCGGCCCCAGGCCAGGAGCAAGGAGCTGCTGATTGTGGGCAGGTGAGGGTGCACTAGGGGCACTGTGCGGCAGGGCGTGCTGTGCCTCTGAGCTTGCTGTGGGCTCAGCCATGCCCTGTCTACTAGCCAGCACTAGGGGGCGCTGTGGGCCCAGCCATGCCCCTGCCCCTCACCCTGGTCTCTGGGCAGGGTGTGGATCTTGTGCATGGTGGCCATCAGCATTGCCTGGATCCCAGTGGTGCAGGCGGCGCAGAGCGGGCAGCTCTTTGATTACATCCAGTCCATCGCCAGCTACCTGGCGCCACCCATCGCCGCTGTCTTCTTCCTCGCCCTGTTCGTCAAGCGGGTCAACGAGCCCGTGAGTGCCAGGGGACCCAGCCAGCCAGAGATGGGGGGGGGAGGGGAACGGGGTGGGAAGGGACCCAGGTGTCCGGGATGGCAAGAAACGGGCGGGGGATCGGGAGACCCAGGTGTCTGGGGATGGAGAGGAGGAGGAGGTGAGGGAGGGGGGAAGGGACCCAGGTGTCTGGGGATGGAGAGGAGGCGGGTGAGTGATGGGAGATCCAGGTGTCTGGGCAGCCAGAGGATGTGGGGGACCCAGGCCTCCAGGAAGTGGGGGGGGGGGGTGAGGGACCCAGGTGTCCAGGCAATGGAAAGAAAGAGGATGCGGGGAGGGAGTGGAGATGCAGGCGTCACACTCTCTAGAATGGATCAAGGGCGTGAGTCCCAACCTCAGGGCAGACTGACACGAAAACTCACTCCGATATTCAGGTTACTCCCCGTCCCACGGGACCAGTCACTCACCCCAGCTCAGTCGCTCTGCAGAGCTCACGCCAGAGACAAGGCTGGCAGCCAGTCCTGTAATAAACCAGCTGAAGATTTAGTAACTAAGAAGAAACAAAGGTGTTAGTTACAAGGGTAAAGCAGGTTAAAGCTACACACACAAATGAGTCTTAGATTCCAGAAGGGGGCAGACGCATCGCTCACAAGCAAACCTCACACATCCTTGTGCGCTAACGCAGGCCGAGCACTGGGGACTGGTTACCTAGGCTTGGCATCATAGCATATCAGGGTGGGAAGGGACCTCAGGAGGTCACCTAGTCCAACCCCCTGCTCAAGGCAGGACCAATTCCCAGACAGTTTTTTGCCCCCGATCCCTAAATGGCCCCCTCAAGGACTGAACTCACAACGCTGGGGTTAGCAGACTAATGCGCAAACCCCTGAGCTATCCTCACAGTGCGAACAACATAAAGAGCCACATTCTTCCTGGCAGGGGTTTTTATTCCCTTCCCCCAAAGTTTAAGCTGGCAGGATGAGGCCTCATGGGCATAGACTCTTCAGGGGTGTGGGGGGGGGGAATCATTTGCCCTCTGATGCTCCACGTTGGTCTGTCTGGTGTTGCTGGGTCTGGCTACGCAGCAGCTGACACCCGCAGCCGACTCAGGCTTGGGCTGCGGGCCGGTTTCATGGCTGTGTAGGCGGCCGGGCGCGGCCCAGGCTGTAGGCGCCTGCAGGGTCAGAGGGTCCCAGAGCCCGGGCTCCAGCCCGAGCCTAGATGTCTACTGAGTCGGCTGGCACGGGCCAGCGTGGGCGGCTAATTGCCGTGGAGACAGACCCCCACGGGCCGGCTTTTGCAGGGCAGGAGCTACCTCCTGTGGCAAACTGGCATTTCACACCCGGTGGTGCTATTTTCCCAGCTGGTGATTTACCGTTACAGAGCAACCCCGCAGTATAACCGGGGTACAGAGGCGCTAGGTGAGCTCACTGCCTGCAGCAACGTACAAACGCCTCAGCGAGTCTAAACGCTAAGCCCTCAGCCCTAATTTAACAAGGCTAACACACAGGTGCGCTAGGCTTGGTCCCAGCTGTGTGTGTGTCAGGGGCCGGTTGAGGCCCAGAGGCCTTGGCATGAGCTGACACTTGGTCTGCCAGTGTCCACAGCAGGCAGCAGATGGAGCGGGGAGGGAGGAGGGGACCCAGGCATCCAGGCAGTGGGAAGGGAGGGGAGGAGTGTGGGGAATGGGGACCCAGTGTCTGGGCAGTGGGAGGATGGGGGAGGAAGGGAGCATGTGGGGAACCCAAGTGCCAGGCACAGGGAGGATGGTGGACAGAGTGCGGAGGACCCGGGCATCTGGGTAGCGGGAGAACATGGGAGGGTGGTGGGAGTGGGGAACTCGCATCCCGGCAGTGGGATGATGAGGGAGCGAGGACCCAGAAGCCCAGATGACCTCCCCCGTCTTTCTCCACACAGGGCGCGTTCTGGGGGCTAATCGGGGGGCTGCTGATGGGCCTGGCCCGTCTGCTGCCTGAATTCGCCTACGGCACAGGCAGCTGCATCTTCCCCAGCGCCTGCCCCAGACTTATCTGCGGGGTGCACTACCTGTACTTCGCCATCATCCTCTTCCTCGCCAGCGTCGTCCTGGTGGTGGGGGTATCACTTTGCACCCCGCCCATCCCCGACAAGCACGTGAGCAACCCTTGGGAGGAGGGAAAGGGGATGGGACCCAGGCATCCAGGACAGCTGTGCAGGACACTCACTCCTAGGAGGGAGAGACCAGGGTGGGGAAGTGTCCAGGACAGTAGCGCAGGGTGCTCACCCCTAGGGAGAGAGAGCAGGAGGGGGAATGGGCCCCAGGTGTCCGGGACAGCAGTGCAGGGCACTCGCCCCTAGGGGGAGACAGCAGGACAGGGAATGGGACCCAGGTGTTCGGGACAGCAGTGCAGGGCACTCGCCTCTGGAGGGAGAGAGGACAGGGAATGGGACCCAGGTGTTCGGGACAGCAGTGCAGGGCACTCGCCCCTGGAGGGAGAGAGGACAGGGAATGGGACCCAGGCGTCCCAGTGCAAAGTGCTCACCCTGCGACCACCCCCCCCTCCCCAGCTACACCGGCTGGTGTTCAGCCTGCGTCACAGCAAAGAGGAGCGCGTGGACCTGGACACGGAGGAGGAGGAGGAGAGAAGGAGGCAAGAAACGAGGCAGCAACAGGGAGTGGCCACGAACGGGGCTGTGGAGCACGTGTTGGAGGTGGAAGGTGGGTCTCGACAGGGGCCACTGGGCTGCAGAGGGACGGGGAGGGGGCTCGGCAGGGGGCGCTGTGCTGCAGGGGGCTCGGCGGGGGGAGCCGGGCTGCAGGGAGCGGGTTGGGGGCTCGGCAGGGGGAGCCGGGCTGCAGGGAGCGGGTTGGGGGCTCGGCAGGGGGCGCTGTTCACTCTCTTTCTTCCGCCAGGCCCCCCGGCCAGTCGGCCCCAGGGTGGCGTGGGGCGCTGCATGGCCTGGCTGTGCAGCCTGGGGGGTGCAGCGCAGCGGGCACCGGAGCCAGGTGCGGAGCGGCTGCCAGACATCACGGAGCCCCCGACCTGGAGCCGGGTCGTCAACCTCAATGCCATCGCCATGATGGCCCTCGCCCTCTTCCTGTGGGGCTATTACGCCTGAGCCGCTGCCATGGGGAGCCCTCCTGCCTCAGCCCCCCCGCGGGGCGCTCCTGCTCTGCCATGGGGCTCCCAGGCCACCTCCGCCCCCCACTGCCGCCAAATAAACCCTCTTTCCTATAGCCCCCCCCGCACCCTCTATCCAATGTGGCATCTCCCTGGGGTGGGGGTCCCCTCTGCCCTATGCCATAGACGCCCCACTGCTGTGCACCTTCCCCCTCCCCCAAGGTATATTCTGGGGGCTCCCCTCCCCCCCAACCCCAGTGCAGAGACCACAGGAAGAGAGTGGAAACGGGACGGGGACAGCAGAGCCCCCAGCCCCTCACCGACCCCCAGCCCGGCCTCCCACCAGCCCCATGAAACTCAGGCTGGGAAGAGTGTGGAGGGGAAGCAATAGACAAATAAATGAATGGGAAACTCCAGCTTGTGGCTGCTTTTCTGGGCTGGAGCTGGCGCCCCCTAGAGGGGAAAGGCCCCAGGTCCCTTTCACCACCCCCTGAGCCAGCCAATCCCGTAGCCCAGAGCCAGATTGGAGCCGACGCCCCCTAGAGGGGAAAGGCCCCAGGTCCCATTCCCCACACCCTGAGCCAGCCAATCCCGTAGCCCAGGGCCAGATTGGAGCTGGCGCCCCCTAGAGGGGAAAGGCCCCAGGTCCCATCCCCCAGCCAGCCAATCCCCTAGCCCAGGGCCAGATTGGCGCTGGCGCCCCCTAGAGGGGAAAGGCCCCAGGTCCCTTTCCCCACCCCCTGAGCCAGCCAATCCCCTAGCCCAGGGCCAGATTGGAGCTGGCGCCCCCTAAAGGGGAAAGGCCCCAGGTCCCGTCCCCCACCCCCCTGAGCCAGGCAATCCCGTAGCCCAGGGCCCCAGATTGGAGCTGGCACTCCCTAGTGGAGAAAGGCCCCAGGTCCCATTCCCCACCACAAACACACACAAACAGGCTGTATATGAAAATAGAAAGCTCTATTTCAGAGCTATTCTGCCCCATGGTGCTCAGACGGCTTTATGGTGCTGGGATGGCGTGGGGGGTGGCAGGGGGGCAGAGGAGATGGTACAAATGTTCCCCCCAGATTTCAACCCCAAAGGATCTGGGAAGGAGCTCCCCTGAGCCCCATTCATATCATCCCCCTTTGGAATTAAGGGGGGAGGCTCAGATTCACCCCCATGCCCTCCCCGCTGAATGTGGGACTGCCCCCCACTTAAAACCAAGTAGCTTCTTTTTACCGCCATTGGAATTAAAGGTGGGGGGGGCAACAGATTCACCCCATATTCCCTCACTGGAAAGTGGGGTCCCTTCTAGTGCGGGGGGCTCTCTGCCCCCCCTCTTGAATGTATGGTTCCTCGTGCTCCCGCCTCCAAAAATCCCATCCCCTGCTAAGATCAGGGTCACTCCTATGTTTCCTCCATGGCTCTTAAGGGGTATCAAAGCCCCACACATTCCTCACTAAAAAGCTGGAGGGGCTATTGGAATGGGGGACCCCTCCCTTCCCCCCAGTAAAGAGGGGTCCAATTCTCCCATCTGAAATGGGGGGGTTCCCTTCTCCCACAAGTGTGGTGTCTCCTCCCTGTACCCCACTGAATCTGGGGTGTCCCCCCATGGCAGTGAAGGGGTTCGCCAATCTCCCCAGGAAATCAGGGTCCCGCCCTGAAATGGGGGCCTGCTCCTCTGCCCGCCACGTCACAGGCTGCCCAGCGCCTGCCCCACCCGCACCCTGCACCCAGCACTGGTGCGGAAGCCAAAGCGCCGGGGCCCCTGGAAGAGAAGGACGATGGTGGAGCCCAGGTTGAACTCGCCCAGGCCGGCTCCCTTGGGGGCAGGGACCCCGGCTGGCCCTGCCCAGGCCAAGTAGCTGAGGTCGTGGTAGCAGCCCTGCATGTGGTGGGCGCAATTGGTTCGAAGGTCCTGCCAGAGAGAAAGGGGGCCACGGTTACCATGGTGATGGGCACCCCCTCAGTCCACGTCTGCTCCGGCTCGCAAGAGCCACGTGACTCTGTGCTCACCGCCGCCCCCCCTCCACATGCGACCCCACAGGAGCACATGCTCATTAGCCCACCCCACGTGCAATCCCTCCAGAACATGCGCTCACCAGGCCCCCCCCACATGCAATCCCATGGGCGCACGTGCTCACCGGGAGGCCCCCCCACGTGCTATCGCACAAGTGCATGCACACTCACTAGGGCCCCCCCCTTGTCTGATCCCACAAATGCGTGCACACTCACCAGGGACTCCCCACATGAGATTCCACAAGCACACACATTCTCACGAGGGCCTCCCTCACATCAGATCATGCAAGCATGTGCACGGTCACCAGGACCCCCTGTCTTTTCATGTAAGCGTGTGCACACTCGCCAGGGCCCCCCCCACATGCAATCCCATGAGCCTGTGCACGCTCACCAGGACTCACCCCTATGCAACCCCCACAAGCGCACACGCTCACCAGGGACCCCATCAGGACACGAGGGCTGCCCCCCTCTCCAGGGCTCCCAGCTCCCTCTGCCCCCAGCCCCACCTGGTCGCAGTAGATGCGGATGGAGCCCACGTTGGTGGCCCCCACGGCAGTCAGAGAGAAGAAGCCGTGGGCCCACTTCCCGCTCAGTACCACCCGCTCGTTGTGGCAGAATAGCCCCGGGATCCAGCGCACCACACTCGGGCTCACCGACATCAAGGATCCTGCCACGGATGGGCACGGGGCAGGGCAGGCAAATAGATGGGAGGGAAGAGGAGACCCCAGCGTGAGTGACAATTGGGTCCATGCCTCCCACCGCCCCAGCCTGCTCCCCTCCTCGGCTGTGCCGTACCGGGGAAGTGCCGGCGGTGCCGGATGTGCCAGTGGGTGGGCGAGTGGAAGCGGTGATAGTCGCCCGGTGCCAGATAGATGATGCACTGATAGAGCCGGTGCCCCCGGTGCCACCATGGGGAGAGACCCCTGCCTGGGGGAGAGAGATGGACAGCAAAAGGTTAATCTGCACCTGCCTTGGATTGGGACACGGACACACACACACACACACACAGAGGGATTGTCCCCCCAGTGTGGCCCCTTTGGTCCCCAGATTGGCCCCTGGGATCTACCCCCCCCGGCCAACCCCCCACATCAGCCCACTCCCTAACCCCTCGCTCACCCCCATCTTCCCTCCAGTCCTGGGGCCCGAGGAAGCTCTCCAGGGAGTACGTCACCCCCTTCACCTGCTCCAGGCGGCTCCTTCGCACCCGGCCCAGGTGCACGATGCAGCCGTCTGCCGGGCTGACCTGCAACCAGCCAGGACAGGATGAGAAGTGGGGATGGCCTTGCACGGAGATTCACGAGGGCAGGCCAGGGCGTTCACACCTGTCCCAGCTGAGCAAAGATGAGGGCACCCCCAATCCCCAGGGAGCAGTACCCTGGGGAGGCAGGGGCAGGGCTCTGGGGAGGGCCCATGCCAGCCCATGCACAGACAGTGCAAAGCTCGTGTGAAAAGCCAGGCTGTGAAAGCACCAGGCCTGGAGCCCTGGTGAACACGCTTGTGTCTCACACGTGAGGGAGGCTCACGTGCCGCTGCTGGCACGGCCATGTTGAGCTCGCAGAGCTGCTGGGCACACATGCGGGCCAAGGCAGGCGGGGAGGTCTGGGACCCTGGTGAGCCTGGCCTCAGGGAGGGACGTGCATGTGTATTGTCACTGTGGGCATCATGTCAAAGGGGTTTCATGGGAAGGGAAGACCCATGATATGGGGCACAGGGGGGAGGGGAGAATGAGGCAGCCCATAGGGGGGCATACCATAATTTGTGCAGGAGGGGTGGGCCATACCATGCCATGTGAGGGGAGAACAAAATGAGACCTATCATATTGTGGGGGGGTCAGGAGTGGAAGGTAATCGTACTGTGGAGGGGTGGGATTGACCATCCCATCCCATGAGGAGCTTTGCTAGGGGAGTGGGGGGCCTGCCATGACATGGGAAGGCAATGAAGGGGCCGGGCGAGATATACCATGTCATGGGAGGACAATGGGAGGGACCTACCATGTCATGGGGGGCAGTCCGGGAAATACCATGCCATGGGAGGGCAATGGGGGGGGGACAGAGAAGGACATACCATGCCATGGGAGGGCAATGGGGGGGGGACAGAGAAGGACATACCATGCCATGGGAGGGCAATGGGGGGCAAGGTGGGACGTACCATGCCATGGGAGGGCAATGGGGGGGGACAGAGAAGGACATACCATGCCATGGGAGGGCAATGGGGGGGGGCAGAGAAGGACATACCATGCCATGGGAGGACAATGGGGGGGCAGAGAAGGACATACCATGCCATGGGAGGGCAATGGGGGGGCAGAGGACATACCATGTCATGGGGTGCAATGGGGGGCAAGGTGGGACGTACCATGCCATGGGAGGGCAATGGCGGGGACGGAGAAGGACATACCATGCCATGGGAGGGCAATGGGGGGCAAGGTGGGATGTACCATGCCATGGGAGGGCAATGGGGGGGACGGAGAAGGACATACCATGTCATGGGGTGCAATGGGACGCACCCAGGGCTTGAGCGGGCGCCGGAAGAGCTCCCCAAGGCTGCGGTAGCCACTCAGATCTTCCTCAGCTGCCTCGGCCATGTTGACGGAGAAGGCCCAGACGTAGAGCGCCAGCAGGGGGCGTTGCAGCCAGCGGGGCAGCGCCAGCCCTGTCAGCACCCCCCAGAGTCGCGAGAGCAGCCGGGTGGGGGCACGGCAGTACAAGGCCTGCAGGGGGGAGAGTCAGCAGGGGGCACTCGCCCCTTAGAGCCCCCCCATATATCCCCTCCCCCCACTCCTCCCATCCCACCCCTGATCCTTCCCATCCCTTCTTCTGCCCCCCTTCTCCCCAGTTCCTCCCCCTCGCTGGCCCCTTCTCTACCCCCCATGCCCTGACCTTGCTGGTGGGCTGCAGCCCAACACGGGTGAGGGGCTTGAGAATCTGCCAGGAGCGGAGCTGCAGGGCATGGCCAGGTATCCGGGGTAGATGGCGCCGCAGGGAGAGCCTGGGGATGGCCATCCTGGAGGGACAAGTACAGCACCATGCACACACTACAGCTCACCCCTGAGGGGGGGAAACCGGGACAGAGAATGGGACCCAGGCATCCCGGAGGGCAGCACTGGGTGCTCACCCCTGGGAGTTATGAGATGATCTACACAGCCTGCCTTTGCCTGGGAGATTCCAGCCTGGAGCAGAGGGGAGTCACTGCCCCAGAGGCATCCCCCAAAGCCAGGCTGGGCCCCCCACGCCCATCAGGAGAGCAGCACCCAGGCTCGGGGCTGCCATGGGGCCAGACAGCACCTCCAAGACAGAGCCAGCCCACTCCACGAGACCACAGTTACATACAGCATAACATAAACACACAGAGCATAACAGTGTTGTGCACAGGCACAGTAACACACAGAGTGTAACACACAGTGTCACACAGAGCATAGCAGTATAACACAAACACTCTGATAGAGACACAAAGCAAAAGTGTTGCACATACAAATGTAACACACATAGGATGTAACACACAAAGAGAGCATAAACCAGTGTAACACACTAACAGTGTAACACAGAAAGTGTAACCGTGTCACAGAGCACAGTGTACTCTTTGTGTGTCTGCGTGTAACAGTTGCACACAGAAATTTAAGACAGGGAATAACACAGTGTAATAGAGAGTGTAACAGTGTAACACACTAACAGATGTGATACACTAATAGACTAACACAAAGAGCATGTATCACACTCAGAGCACAGTGTAATTCAGTGTGTAACATGCAGTGTCGCAGTGTAGCACAGTGTAACACACGTCACACACATGCACACAGTGTCATATACACACAGACTATAACAGTATACCACACACAGAGACATACACACACATAACACACAGCAGCTAAGAGTGGGGTGTGACTCCTGAAAACCTACAGACACACAGCCACCCACTTACACACACAGAGGAAACATGCACAAATGTACACATACACACTGACGCACAGTGGCTGGGAGAGAGACTCCTGGCCTTTGGGTCCCACACACACGGAACAGGACACCCCTCCCCACACATTAGTAACGTAACACACACCTGCCCTGAGCAACACGCCCTGCTATTTATACACACAGGAAACAAAACTCACACAAAAAGAACAGGAGTACTTGTGGCACCTTAGAGACTAACAAATTTATTTGAGCATAAGCTTTCGTGGGCTACAGCCCACTTCATCTGCATGCATCCGATGAAGTGGGTTCTAGCCCATGAAAGCTTATGCTCAAATAAATCTGTTAGTCTCTAAAGTGCCCCAAGTACTCCTGTTCTTTTTGCGGATACTGACTAACACGGCTGCTACTCTGAAAACTCACACACACTTGCTGACAGCAGACGGTACAACCGGCACAGATACAACACACACATTTGACACAATGACCCACACCCCGCAACATGCACACCTGCACACACTGATAGCAGGACAGCGACTCTCAAGACAGCTGATATCTGCTGATGCTGGTGCATGCATATGCACACACACCCCACAACTCAGCACAGACACCCCCTAGCAGCCTCCTACAATATGGCACATAGAATGACAGTGACACAAAGTCACACACACAAGGGCATGCGGAACAAGACACACTCACACACACACACACTGACATACAATCACACACACGAGGGTACAGAGAATACTCCTAACACACAATCACACACACTGTAATAAAAGAGGGTAACATTCACACAAACACAAAATCACACACACACACAACATACAGAGAACACTAACACAATCACAAACACACAGAGACATACAATCACACACACAAGGGTACAGAGCATACTCCTAACACAAAATCACGCACACTATAACAATAGAGGGTAACATTCACACAAACACAAAATCGCACACACACACAGAACACTAACACAATCACAAACACAGAGAAAAACACTGAATGACACTAACACAAAATCATACCCACTACAAGGGTACAGAGAATAACACACACACACACAGAATGACAACACCACACAAATCACCACACACACACACACACAGAGGGCGAAGCCAGCGCAGACAAACTCACTGGGAGCAAGGATGTTGCTGGCCCGGATCCGTCTCTTCCACCTCGCCAGTGCTCAGCGATGGCCATCACATGACATGTGCACAATGACTCACAAGACTTGCACGGAGGGGCCGGGCCCTCCCTCATGAAATTGGCTCCGCACAAGCCTATGGTCTCATCATCACCCCACACAGCAGGACCGTGACATCACCTGGCCACGCACACACGGTGGGATTGCAAACAGTAGAGGCTTGAACTATGCCCCAGATACGGCTGCATCCCAGCCCAGGCGAGGGATCCCTATATAAACAGCCCCTGCGCCCCACCCTGGAGATGGCTGCATCTCAGCGCCAGCCCAGGGATCCCCGTATAAACAATCCCCACACCCTGCACCAGAGGTGGCTGCATCTCAGTGCTGGGTGAGGGATCACCATATAAACAGCCCTCACGCCCGAACCAAGAGGTGGCTGCATCTCCGCTAGCAGGGAAAAGCCCCATGTCTATGTATATATATATAAAAACTTTATTCCCAGCAGTACAGGGGTGCAGAGCACATTGGATTCACAGTGTGTGTAACTCTGGTCCCACATGGAGCTGGCTCGAATCCGCATCCTTCAGTCACCGGTCCCAGCCAGCTCACTGGGGTGAGCCCGCTAAGGCACAGAACGTTTTGGTCTCATTGGGGTCGCTGCCGACGCTGGGGAGGGGGGCAGGTCTACAGGGCTTTCTTGTCCTTTGGGGTCCAATCCAGACGCCACTCCTCTGCTCCAAGCAGGTTCCGATCCGTAACCCAGCCCGCCGAGACCAGCCCTGCAAGAGACAGACCAGACCAGGCCCAGGGGATGGTGTGTGTGTTTCCCCAGCAGGGGGCGCTCTTCATGGGACAGGGGGCACTAGGGGACACCCCAGGACTGGAAATGCAGTGGGTGGGGGTGTCTCTCTGATCTCCCCAGGGCAGGGGCCAATGGGGAAGACCCCAGTGCTGAGAGCATGGGGGGTGGGGTCCCCACAGCACAGGGTGCTCTTCCCAGGGCATGGGGCCTTGCAGGGGGTCCAGGACTGGGAGTGCAGGGAGTGGGGATGTTCCCCAGCAGGGGGCGCTCTCACGGGGGTAGTGGCACTAGGGGTCCCAAAGGGCTGAGTGCAGGGGCTGGAGATGTTCCCCAGCAGGGGGCGCTCTGCCCAAGCAGGGGGACACAGGGAAGGGCCGGGGCTGAGTACAGGGGGTGGGGACATTTCCCAGCAGGTGGCGCTCTCCCCGGGGAGGAGCACTAGGGGTCCCTGAGGGCTGAGTGCAGGGGGTGGGGATAATCCCCAGCAGGGGGCGCTCTCCCGGGGGTAGGGGCACTAGGGGTCCCTGAGGGCTGAGTACAGGGGGTGGAGGACATTCCCCAGCAGGGGGCGCTCTCCCCAGGGAGGAGCACTAGGGGTCCCTGAGGGCTGAGTGCAGGGGGTGGGGATAATCCCCAGCAGGGGGCGCTCTCCCCAGGGAGGAGCACTAGGGGGCTCAGGGCTGAGTGCAGGGGGTGGGGATAATCCCCAGCAGGGGGCGCTCTCCCCGGGGAGGAGCACTAGGGGTCCCTGAGGGCTGAGTGCAGGGGGTAGGGATAATCCCCAGCAGGGGGCGCTCTCCCGAGGGTAGGAGCACTAGGGGTCCCTGAGGGCTGAGGGCAGGGGGTGGGGACATTCCCCAGCAGGGGGCGCTCTCCCCAGGGAGGAGCACTAGGAGTCCCTGAGGGCTGAGTGCACAGACATCCCAGTTACCTGCTAGGAATTGGGGGAACAGCCTGTCCAGCAGCTGGTGAGTTTCCGTCAGCGCAGCCCAGACCTCTCCATCAGGGGCTGAAAGACAGAACAGAGCTGGCTGTGGGTGAAGGATAGGTGCTGAGACACCCCTGGATGAGCCCCCTCCCCCCCAACAGGATCAGGCACAGGGGGTGTCTGGTCACCCCGCCCCTCACCTCCACACAGCTGCCATTGCAGCTTCTGTAGCATTTCTTCCTCCACGGCACCCGGGGGCAGGGCCTGGCACAGCAGGGTCTCCAGCAGCAGGGCGTGGGAACAGGCCTGGATGGTGTCCACACTGCTCGCCCCATGGCGCAGGGCCACAGCCACGGTGCCTGTGGGGAGAAGGGCCCAGCAGGGTGTCCCGCACCATCTCACAACACCGCCATCCCGGACGCCTGGGTCCCGTTTCCCCTCCCAATCTCTGTCTCCTACGGCTGCCGTGCCGGACGCCAGGATCCCATTTCCACTCCTGGTCTCTGCCCCCTACAGCTGCCATCCGGGACACCTGGGTCCCATTTCCACTCCTGGTCTCTGCCCCCTACAGCTGCCGTGCTGGACACTTAGGTCCTATTCCCCTCCTGGTCTCTGCCCCCTATGGCTGCCATCCCAGACACCTGAGTCTCATTCCTCCTCCCGGTCCCTCCTCACCAGCTTTTCGGTTCAGAGCGATTAGATAGTTCCTCGAGTTGCCCTCGCAGGCCTGCTGGAACTCAGCTACGCTGTGGGATAGACAGAGGGAAAGAATACGCAAAGAAGGAGATGCTCACTATGAATGGAACAGACACGTTTAGCCTCTGGAACTCCCCGCCACATGATGTTTCAGGGAGAAGATCCACCAAAGACACACAGGTTTCTATGAGCAGGAACTGCAACTAGAATAAATGTGTCAAGGCGGGTCTCCCTAGAGACTTGTGCTGGCTGGGCCGAGGGGCCAATCCCTGGGGAGGGATGAGGGACAAGTGACACCTCTGTTACTCACCTGGAGAGCAGCAGGTGGAGTGGGGCTCCTAGCGTTATCCTGAGATGGCGCTGGAATTCTGTGGAGAGGTGAGGAGCAAAGAGTCTAGTCAGTTGGGTATTGGGGGGGGGGAGAATGGGACGTGGGGCCTTTCTCCTCTCGGGGGAATTGGTCTCTCTGCATCTGCCCATGCTGGGGTTCTCCTCCTCCCCTCTCCCCCCCGCGGTCACCTGGCAGCAGGGGTTCCCGCGGGTTGGCATGGGCGGGCGTGGGCACCCAGCCCTGGCACAGGAAGTGCCGCAGGGCGAGGCGCAGCCGGGCCCGGTTGAGTGTCTCCATGCAGACGGCGCGCACGGCCCGGTAGTTGGCGTAGAGGTGTAGAGCCGTGAACAGGCCATAGAGGATGTAGGTGAGCCTGGGGGGAGGGCAGAGACAGGGGTCAGAGACAGGGGCAGGCCCAGCCAGACCCAGAATCCCCCACAATCCCCTGTGCCTGCCACAACCTTCCCACAATCCCTTTTGCCTCCCATCTGCCATAATCCCCCACAATCCTTTCCACAATCCCCTGCACCCCTCACCTCCCACAATCCCCTGACCCCCCCACCCCAACACTTGTGCTATCCCTGCCCTTGGGGTCACTCACTGGAGCCTGTCGGTGACGAGGGGGATGAGGAGGAGGCTAACGAGCAGGCCGGCTAAATTCACCAGGGTCTCCTGGGAGGGGAGAGGAGTGAGTGAGGCCATCTGCAGAGGTGGGGTACAATCCCCACCACCCCGGGCATTTCCGCCCTGCTGCATTCTGGGAGAGTCTGTCCCCTCTGCCCCCTGGAGCGCCCCCGCCCGCTGCACTGTGGGGTGCCCCTTAACATTGGCCCCAGCAGGATCCCACCTGGCTCCCATCTTTGGCCGAAACGTCCGCCATGTTGTCCCGTCGGGCCTGGTGCATGGTTAGGGCTGCCCGGGTGGCGCCTCCAGCTACTCCCACGATGCACTGGGGCAGAGAGAAAGGAGAGGGCTCCGGGTGTGGGGTGCAGGACTCACGCGAACGAGAGTCAGTGGGAAAGACTTAAAACAGAGCCGTAGCCCGTGGGAATATGTGGTTCCCATGAAATCAGGGCGGCTCCAGCCCAATTTCATCAGGGGGAAAAAAAGAAAACGGGGGTAAAAATGTTCCGACAATGTCCTGACTCTTCATTGAGAAAATACTGTTTGTTTGGATTGTTTTTATTTCGTTTTGGTATCGACGACCATAGAATTCTCTAGTGCATCAACCCCACTACGGGGTTCATGCTGTGTCATATAGTACAAAGAGGTGACATTGAAACAAAATGTTTCCAAGGAGCTGAAATGAAGGTTTTCTGGAATTTTCCGTCGCGGAGAATATCGAAATGGTCGGGTTTTGCTCTGATGGAGAATGCGGCCAAATTTCAAAAGCACAAAATCCTTCGTGAAATGGAACTTCTGCCGTCCACGTGGCTCTGATGCCATCCCCTGCCCTTCTGCCAATCCTTTGCCCCAGCACCAACCCCCTACCAATCACCCCATGCCAACCCCTCCCCCTGTGCCAATGCCCCAATCCCCCAATGCCAATCCTCCCACCAACCCCTCACCCACATCACACCAGCCCCCTCCCCATAACCAACCCTCTTCCCCTCATGCCAACCCCCCCCAACTCTCAATGCCAACCTCTCGCATCAATCCCCTCATGCCAAACCCCCTCATGCCAATCCACTCCCCGCTACCTTGAAGAAGCCGCTGGTGCAGATGATGAGAGTGAAGCATGCTGGGAAGGCAGGGGCCAGGATCTCCATGAAGATGGCCAGGTCATTGAGCCCATCTGCGAAGAGCCTGCAGGGCACAAGGGGCAAGAGTGCTGGGGCATGGCAGGGTTAGAGCTCATGTGCCACCCATGGGGTTCAGAGGACACTGGGCACTAAACAGGGGTCAGAGGTTCAGAATTGCCTGCTGATGGTCAGAGGTGAAGGGTTAGAGGTCATGAGGGAGGTCAGAGGGCACTCAACGGGCTACGAGGTTGAGAACTGCACCATGAGGTTCAAAGAGTGAAGGTCACCAAGGGGTTGAGGTCAAAGGTCAAGTATCGCTCAACAAATGTCAAAAGTCGAGGTTCACTCAATGGGGGTCAGAGGGCAAAGGTCACAAGGCAAGTGTTGCCCAATGGACAGTCAGAAGATGAAGATCACACAATGGGGGCTCAGAGGACAAATGCCCAATAGGAGGTCAGCGTGTGAGGGTCACCTGAGAGGCTCAGAGGGGAGGATTGTCCAGTCACGTGCAGAGGACCAGACCAACGCATTTAAGTGTCAGAGGTCAAAGATCATGTAATGGTCAGCAAGCAGGGATCTTCCACGGAGAATCCCAGGCTGTCGGGGTGAAGGGCGCCCCAGGGATGAGGGGTTGTGGGAGGGATGTCCTGGGAAAAGGGGGGACGGGTCCTTTCCTCACTTACCTCCACTGCTTGGCATCACAGTCCAGTTTGCTCCTGGGGGAGGGAGAGAAGAGGTCACGAGGGAGATAACCCCACCAGCACTGGTGACCCAGAAACCTCCCTCTCCATGGGGTGTGCCACTCACCCTTTCATCCAGGCAAAAAGGATCCGGCCAAGCATCCCCGTCCCGTCTGCAGAGGAGACAGAGAGGGCTGTCAGGGGCAGCGAAGAAAACGGCAGATTCCGCAGAGTGAATGGGGTGTTCAGGGGAGTCTGGGGGGCACTATTGGGTTTAGTGGGAGGAAGGGAGCGATGTCCCAGGCCGGCATACATCAAGGAGGGGAACTCAGGTATGGGGGAGTCCCAGGCCGGGATGGATTCCCAAATTCATTGATTCCAAGGCCAGCAGGGACCATTGCGATCATCTCATCTGACCTCCTGGATAACACAGGCCAGAGACCTGCCCCAGGGTAATTCCTAGAACGGAGCTTGTAGAAAAACATCTAAACTTGATTTTAAAATTGTCAGTGATGGAGAATCCACCACAACCCTGGGTAAATTGTTCCAGTGGTTAATTCCCCCCACTGTGAAATATTTACCCTTATTTCCAGTCTGAACTTGTCTAGCTTCAACTCCCAGCCATTGGATCCTGTTGGACCGCCCTCTGCTAGCCTGAAGGGCCCACTATTAAATATGTGTTCCCCACGTAGGTACTTACAGACTGGGATCAAGTCACCTCATAACCTTCGCTCTGTTAAGATAAAGAGATTGAGCCCCTGGAGCCTGTCACTATAAGGCAGGTTTTCTAATCCTTTAATCATTCCCATGGCTCTTCTCTGACCCCTCTCCAATGTATCAACATCCTTCTGGAATTGTGGGTTCCACCACTGGACACAGCAGCAGACGCACCAGGGATAAATACAGAGGTAAAATAACCTCTCTGCTCCTACTCGAGATCCCCGTTTATGCATCCCAGGATCGCATGACTTCTTTTGGCCACAGCTTCGCACTGGGGGCTCCCGTTGAGCTGATTATCCACCAGGACCTCCAAATCTTTTTCAGGGTCCCTGCTTCCCAGGACAGAGTCCCCCCATCCTGTAAGTCTGGCCTACACTCTTTTGTTCCTATACCTATATATTTAGCCATATCAAAACGCATATTGTTCACGTGAGCCCAGCTCAACTCATCCCTCTGTATCAGTGACCTCTCCTCTTTGTTATTTCCCACTCCCCAGACTTTTTGAGTCACCAGCGATGATTTTATGTTTTCTGGCAAGTCATTAATGCAGGTGTTAAACAGCAAAGGGCCAGAAACCAATCTCTGCAGGACCCCACTCGTAACACACCCACTCGGGGGGGGGATTCCCCGTTCACAGGTACGTTTTGATACCTATCTATTAGCCAGTTTTCAATCCATTCGATGTGGGCCATGTTCATTTTACATCGTTCTAATTTTTTAAATCAAAATGTAGTGCGGTACCAAGCGAAAAGCCTTACAGAAGTCTAAGTATATTACAAGTGTGACCTTTATCAAACTTGTAATCTTACCCAAAACAAAGTGATCAAGTGAGTGTGACAGGCCCTGTTTTCCTATAAATCCATATCGATTGGCATTAATTAGACTATCCTCCTTTAATTCTTCCTTAATGGAGTCCTGTATCAGCTGATCCATTTTCTTGGCTGGGATCGATGTCAGGCTGATGGGCCTATAATTACTCAGGTCATCCTGTTTACCCTTTTTAAATGTTGTCACATCAGCTGTCTTCCAGACTTCTGGGACTTCCCCAGTGCTCCAAGACTTATTGAAAATCAACATTAACAGTCCAGGAAGCTCCTAAGCCAGCTCTTTTAAAACTCTTGGATGCAAGTTATCTGCACCTGCTGATTTTTAAATGTCTAACTTAAGTAGTTGCTGTTTAACATCCTTTAGAGTTACTAGTGGAATGGAAAAAAGTGTTATTGTGTTATGTGACATCATCATTTGTTTTTGCCCTAAATACAGAACAAAAACATTTATTGAACACTCTTGCCTTTTCTACATTATTATTATTAATTAAACCATTTCCATCTAGTCATGGATCAATACCACTGTGAAGATTCTTTTTGTTCCTAATATGCTTAAAAAGCTCCCTCTTACTGTCCTTAACTCTGCTGGTCATAGATTTCTCCTTGTGTCTCTTTGCTTCCTTTATCAATTTTCTGCAACTCCTAGCTTCTGATTTATAATCATTACTATGAGGTTTCCCCTTTCTTCTAGTCATTACATGTTATTTTTATATTTTTGAAAATATTTTTATATTTTTGAAGATGCTGTCACTTCCCAACCAGTTTTTTAACCAATATGACCGATGGTGGGATCAGAGGTAGGGATTTGTAGAGTGGGTGTCTCCAGGATGATTCAGGGGTGTGTGTCTCACCTTTGAGTATCCAGGTGACTGTGGCTGCAGCAACAGTTGAGGTCTGGTCCCCCACACCCACCCCCTTCAGCACGGCCTGCGTGGCCAGCGCCCCTGTGATGCTGCTGGCAAAGGCCTGGGAGGAACAGAGGAGGTTGTTACTATTGGGGGAGCGGCAAGGACGCTGACCAACCTCTCCCCACCCCTGGCTTCCCAGTGCCCATTACCCCCATCACACCCTTCTGCCCTCCCCACGCCCCAGTACTATAAAGAGGGGGACTGGGCCACACCCCACTGCACTCTGACCCCCCAAAACCCACTGCTAAGATTCCCTTGCCCCCCCCAGGGTACTCCCTCCCCCAAGGGTTGGAGCTGGGTCCCCTTCCCCCGCAGCGCCCCCCCGCCCAGGACTGGGTCCGCTTGACTCCCAGTGCACCCTCAATCACCCAGGTTGGGGGCTGGGTCCCCTCCTCCCCCAGAGCTGGGGTGAGTCTCCCCCGCTTCACTGCCTCACCTGCACGGTGTCCCATATCTGGTAGGGCAGGTAGTCCTGGCTCACACTCTCGGGGTACCCCTGGGGCAGAAACACGGACTGCAGTGGAGAAAAGTGGGGGCCAAAAGTGAGCAGAACAGGGACCTTCCCCTGAGAATCAGAGACCACACGTCCCTCCCTGACATCTCCACCTGGTCAACAGCAAGCCCTGCCCCCCCACAAATTCTCCAAACCCCCGGTAAACTCCTCCGAGGCCCCCATCTCCCTGCCACTCGTCTCCTACCCTCTACACCCTCAGCTCGCCTTCATAACCTCCAACTCCTCCCCACTCAGATGCAGCCTGCCTGAGCCCCCTTCCCAATCTGTGCCCCCCACCCTGATCCCTTGGGCCCCCCAATTTACCCCTCTGAGTTCTGAATCTCTCCTCCTCTGCCCACCTCTGAATTACCCATCAGCCCTCCTGGCTCCCCGCAACTCCCCATCTTTGCCCTTTGACCCCCACCCCCACCCCTCGTCTCACCATGAAGATCTCCTTTAGCGAGCGCCATCCCACGCGCCCCGGCTCATCCCCCACACAGCTTAGGCGCCCGTCGGGTGAGGGCAGGTAGCAACGGGCACCGCGGGAGCCGTACTGCTCCGTGCAGAGCGGCTGGACCCCCAGGCTGGGCATGGCCGGAGCCGGGTCTGGGGGGGGGGAGAGGCGTTAGACAGAGCGAGGAGTTGTCCATGGGCATGAGAAGAGAACACAACACACTAACTGCATACACACACCCACAATGTCACACATACACACAGCACACAAACACCCAGTGCAATGCAGAGACTGTACATGCTCAGTGTTACACTCGGTGTATGCGCAGTCAGTGCATTACACGCCGGGGGCATGTTACAGCGTGTGTGGGCACGTGCAATCTGAATGCAGCCCCGTCTGTGGTAAGTGTGTTACACTCTGTGTGTGCATTAGTGCACGTGTGCAATCTGTGTTACGCTGTGTGTAAGAGTATGGTGCGCGTGCTACACATTTTGTGTATGTGTATGGTACATGTGCGTGCATGTTACACTTAGGGTGACCAGATAGCAAGTGTGAAAAATCGGGATGGGGTGGGGGGTAATTGGCACCTATATAAGAAAAAGCCCCAAATATCAGAACTGTCCCTATAAAATCAGGACATCTGGTCACCCTAGTTACACTGCATATGTGTTACACTGTGTGTATATGTGTGTGTGGGTGTGCATGTTACGCTCTGTACGTGTGTGCAGTGTGTATTACATGCTCTGTGCGTGTCCATTGCACTGTGTGTGCATTACATGCTGTGTGCATGTGTATTACACTCTGTATGTGCCTGTTACACACTCTCTATGTGTGTTACACTGTTACATGTTCTGTGTGCATGTTACACTCTGTGTTACATGTTCTCTGTGTGTGCACACCTGTGGGTGTTACACTGTTACATGCTGTGTGTTACGTATGTGTGCACGCATTTGGGTGTTACTCTGTGTGTTACTTGCTCTGTGCACATGTGTGGGTGTTAGACGCTGTGTGTTACACGCTCTGTGTGTGTTGCACTCCATGTGTTATGTTCTGTGTGCATGCACAGGTTTGGGTGTTACACTCTGTGCTTTCTATGTGCACATGCATGGTTGTTACCTTCTGTGTTACATGCTGTGGGGGGGTTACACTGTGTGTGCACACATGTGGGTATTACACTGTGTGTTACATGCTGTGCATGTGTGCACGTATGTGGGTGTTACACTCTGTGTGTTACACATTGTGTGTGTGCACACCTGTGGGTGTTACACATTGTGGGTGTGCAAGTATGTGGGTGTTACACTCTGTAAGTTACACACTGTGCATGTGTGCACGTGTGGGTGTTACATGCTGTGCGTGGTGTGTGGGTGTTACACTCTGTGTCACACATTGTGTGTGTGCAAGTGTGTGGGTGTCACACTTTGTGTGTTACACGTTGTGGGTGTGCAAGTGTGTAGGTGTTACACACGCAGTGTAGCTGCCTGCACACACAGAGCTATAAATACGCTGTGCGTGCTATGGGGGGAAGTTAGTGAGTGCCACTGACACACACACACACCCCCCGCAGGCTGCACCCCGGGGCAGGAGCGAGGCGCCCCGCCGGCCCGGCGCTGCCGAGGGACACGTTGGCGGGGGGGAGGGGCCCGGGAAGCGCCCCGCCCCCCAGGCCGGGACACACCCCCGGGGCCCGGGCTGCCCGCACTTACCTGGGCAGGGGGCGCGGGAGCAGCGGGGACCGAGGCCGGCAGCGTGCGGGGGACTCTAGGCAGTGGGCTTGTCGCGTGCCCCTACTCCCGCGCGAGGCATTATGGGGGATGTAGTTTCCCTTGAGGGGCATTGTGGGGGATGTAGTTTCCCCCGTGCAGGGCATTCTGGGGGGCGTAGTCCCTGTCGGAGCACCCCAGCCCCAATTCTCACACTGGCCCCTCTGCCTGCTGGGTCCCTGGTGGGGCCAGGCCACAAACCCAGCAGGGGGAGGGCGTGTATGGGGACAGACCAAGATATGGGGGTTATAGGGTTGGGGGTATGAGGATGGGGGTATATGGGGATAGAGAGATGGGGGTTGTATGGGGATAGAGGGATACAGGCAGGTATAGGGTTGGGGGGTATAAGGATGGGGGTATATGGGTCTGGGAGGGGCTATGGGGCTAGAGAGATATGGTGGGTATAGGGTTGGGGGGGTTCTATGGGGATATGATAGAGGTCTATAAAATCATGACTGGTGTAGAGAAAGTAGCTAAGGAAGTGTTATTTATGATTTCTCATAACACAAGAACTGTGAAATGAATTTAATAGGAAGCAGGTTTAAAACAAACAGGAAGTATTTCTTCACACAATGCACAGTCAACCTGTGGAACTCCTTGCCAGAGGCCAAGACTATAACAGGGTTCAAAAAAGAACTAGTTACATTCATGGATGACAGGTCCATCAATTGCTATCAGCCAGGATGGTGTCCCTAGCCTCTGTTTGCCAGAAGCTGAGAATGAGCAACAGGGGATGGATCACTTGATGGTTACCTGTTCGGATCATTCCCTCTGGGGCACCTGGCACTGGCGGAAGATAGGACACAGGGCTAGATGGACCTTTGGTGTGACTCAGTATGGCTGTTCTTATGGATTGGGGGTATGAGGATAGCGGAGGTAGTGCATGGGGCTAGAGATAGATACAGGGGGTGTATGGGGATAGAGAAAGAGCTACCTCCCTCCCCAGCAGACAGCCAGGATGCTGGGCCTCCAGGATGTGCAGGTGGCCAGGCTCAGAGCTCTACAAACCTGCCCCAACAGCCTGAGGCCAGCATGGCTGCTACTCAGGGGTGCCTAGAACCCCATTTGAAGCAGCACTGAGCACCCCCTAACATCAACAAGGGCAGGCAGCACACAGCAGAACAGCCCTGACTGGGATTCAAACCCATGGCCTTCCCTTCTACATCACAACATGCTGCCACTTGAGTGCAGTAATGCCACCTGCAGGCTGCCATAGTAAACTGTTATCGTCCATGTACCGCAGTCGCCAGCACTAATGAATTCAAAGCCTTTGGGAGGACAGCCTAACTCGGCTCTCTCCTGTTTGAGCCAAGCAGCAGTAGCAGGTTGTTATTCTCTCTTGACTACTGCCCATGCCCATCAGCCCTGAGCTCTGAAAGGAGTCACCCCTTTGCTGGTAGCATCAGTGGGCTGTTATCCACTACACAGGCCAGCCGCCAGAGGGGAGTGTGCCACATATCAGAGAACAGGTGCCAGCCCACAGGGAACAGCTGGCAGCCCCCGACACGGGGCAGAGAGGATTCTTTAATCACTATCAGGTAGAGGGGCGTGTGCTTTGCTACTTATGTAGCCTGCACCGGACACCCTGCCGGCTCCCTCACCTCCCGCTCCAACAAGCCCCCCCAGCTGGGTCCCAACCCTCACCTCTTCCCCCACTTCAGTCAGGCCCTGACCAAGATTGGAGCTGCCATTGTGCCAGGCACTGTACAGACCCAGATATCGAGCCCCCGTTGTGCCAGGTGCTGCACGTGGAGCAAATGAGGAAAGCCAGTGCTCAGGGTGACTGATTTCAGGCAAGGGGACAATTCCCAGGCATTATCACATTTACACTGAAGAACAGACCAGGTCTGAAATGACTCTGGGAGCTTACCAGGTGGAGGGGAAGGATTTGCATCTCTCTGGCCCGCCCTGCAATTGGAGTGAGATGTCTCCATGGGGGATCCCCCAAACAGGGGCCCTCCACTGTGTGAAATCACAGTGGCTCTGTCAGAGCCATGCAGCTGCTCTGAACGCCTGTCTGTCACACCCTGGGGGAGAGCTGGGCTGAGAGTGCTGGAACTAGGGGCGTGTGGGCTGACTTGAAGTGATTTCCATCATATACAGGGTTTAGTTTGGTTCAATGGCTCCCAGCACCCCCAGGTCAGTCCCTGGCCCTGGGAGGAGACTGGGGGCTAGTGGATTAGAGCAAGGGACGGGTGCCCTGGCTCTGGGAGGGCTGCGCCACAGAGTGCAGAGAGGGCTCTCTTCCTTGCCTTGAGGCTCGTGTTCCCTCTGGGACAAAAACTGTTTTTCTTACCATCTGGATTTCACGTGGGTTGATAGGAAGGGGTTTGTGATGGGGGGGAAAGTGTCTTATATTCCCACATACAGAATCACACAGGTACCTGGGCTCATTTACTCCACTAGGGGGCAGCAGGGATACACACACAAAGCCCCAAATCCCTCCAGCAGGGGGCAGCGCTGTGCATGTGTGCACACATGACTGCTTCTCTCCAGCAGGGGGCAGTGTTATGCCTGCGTGCGCGCACACACACGCACACGCACACACACACACACACAGCCCCACATCCAGAAAGCCCCACATCCCTCCAGCAAGGAGCAGTGCTGCACACACAGGACTGATTCCCTCCAGTAGAGGGCAGTGCTGCACACACACACAACCAATTCCCTCCAGCAGGGGGCAGTGCTGCACACACACTCTTACTTTACACCCTTTATTAATAAAGTCCCCAGCTCCCCACTCCAGCAAATAACTCCCCTCTGGGAGCCTGTTTAATTCACCCCCCCATTCCCTGGCAGCACGTCCGAGTGGGGTCTAGTTGGCGTGTCCATGCTGTGGGGGAGTCCTAGGTGTCAGACATTGTCAAACCTTTAACCCCAGGTATCCCATGCTGGGAGGGGGGTCTCCCTCCTCTCTGGCATGACCTCTGACCCCAGCCGTTCCTAAGCCACAGGGCTCATCTGCAGCTGCTCAGCCAGGTCCTGGGCAGGGCGATGGAGGGCCTGGTGCTGCAGCAGGTTGGATCTCTGGGTGAACGCCTTCCCGCACTGGGGGCACTGGTAGGGCCGCTCCCCGGTGTGGATGCGCCGGTGCTGGGCGAGGTGGGAGCTCCAGTTGAAGCCCTTCCCGCAGTCAGGGCAGCAGTGGGATTTCTGGCCCGTGTGCAGGGAGCGGTGCTGGGTCAGGTGCTTGCCGTGGCGGAAGCTGCGCCCGCACTCGGGGCACTGATAGGGTCTCTCCGGCGTGTGGGTGCGCAGGTGCTGCAGCAGGTTGGAGCTGTCACCGAAGCCCTTCCCGCAGTGGGTGCAGACAAAGGGGCGCTCGCCGGTGTGGGTGCGCCGGTGCTGCAGCAGGTTGGAGCGCTGGCTGAAGGTCTTGCCGCACTGGGCACAGGGGAAGGGGCGTTCGCCGGTGTGGGTGCGCCGGTGCTGCGCCAGGTGGGCGTTGTGGCGGAAGCCGCGCCCACAGTCAGGGCAGCTGTAGGGTTTCTCCTCGGTGTGGGTGCGCCAGTGCTGCGCCAGGTTGGAGCTCTGGTAGAAGCTCTTCCCGCACTCCCCGCACTTGTAGGGCTTTTCGCCCGTGTGGATCCGCTGGTGCCGGATCAGGAGGGTGCTGCGGGCAAAACTCTTCCCGCACTCGGGGCACTGGTAGGGCCGGCCTGTCTCACCCTGAGACTGCCCCTGCTCGGGAGTCCTGTGTGGCTCCGCTCCCACAGGCCCTGCCTGCTGAGGATTCTCCTTCTCCATCCCGGCACCTGCTGGGAGAGAGAGAGAATCCAGCCGGGGCTCATTCCCGGTGCCGGGGAGAGGGCGGGGGGTTGTCGCTGAGCAGAAAACCTGATGAGCAGGAAGCGAATCCCCCAAACCCTTCCCTGAGGGGAGAGGAGGGGCCGGGGCTGCCCCAACGGCCCAGCTGAGCACTCAGAGAAAGGCTGGGAGAGGGGAGGGCTCCTGCTGGGGATGACACTGAGCAAGTGGAGACAGAACTGGGGGGCTCCCGCTGGCTTTGCTGGGATCCCAGCTGTTCCCTTCACTCCTGGACAGTCTCTGAGCCGGCGTCACTCATTCCTCACCTGTGTGGGCGCCTCTCGAGGTCTCCCTTTCCTCGGAGCCCTGGAGATCCGGGACCCTCGGCTCTTCCTCTTGCTCCATCCGGGAGGTCACGGTCGGGTCAGGGACAGGGAATCCTGCTGGGGGGGAAGGAAACAGGCGAGACGGGCTTGGTTAAATTTCCCCTGAGGTCTCAGTATGGAGAACACGCCCTGGCTTTAACCCGGGCCCCGCTCTCTGCTGGGGGGACACGGGATCCGCACTGTGGGGTGACGGTCCCTGAGCTGCTGGGCCTGGGGCTGCAGGGCTGATCCCCCAGAAATCTAAGCGGGGAAGATCCCTGAGCCGAAGCTGTCCAGGGCTTCCCACTACATCAGCTCCTGATCCCCAAGGGGCAGCGGTGCCTCACCCAGCGAGATCAGAGTCTGGTAATTCTCCTGCATGACGTCCCTGTAGAGCCGCCTCTGCCCTTGTCCAGGAGCCCCCACTCCTCCCGGGAGCCCCCGCCTCGAGCCCCACCGGCGCCTGGAACCCCCGGGGCAGGGACCCCGCTCAGCACCTGCCGCTCTGGGCAGGAACTAAGGGGGTGGGAACGGGCTGGGGCTGGGAGCCGGTCCCACTCTTAGGTCTGTCCCCTTTGCAAGGGACTCTGGGAAATGCAGTTTCCCTTTGCAATGCACCATGGGCAGGGTTGGCCGCTTGGGAGATTGCTGGCCCACCTCCTCTTGCATATTCATGATGGAGGTGGGGAGCTGTAACTTTCCCGTTAGCCTGGCAGGGAGAGGGAGCTCCAGGAGGCAGAACTGAGAACCAAGTGACTGGCCAAAGGCCACATCAGGGGCACTAGCTCTGATCCAGCCCCAGCCAGGGCTGGCCCAGGGAAAGGGACATGGGGCCTTTCCCCTCTAGGGGATGCTGTCCCCTGCTGGTTGGGGTCTGTTACACCCACTCATAATGCAACAGAGGATCTTTTCTTTGGGTGTTTGAAGCATAACCAGGCTGGGGAAGTCCCCTGCTAAACTTCAGCAGGAGGCAGCCAAGGAGCATCAGGCTCACCCAAAATCATGAGAGTAGGTAAAAAGAATAGATTTAGGGTTCTTTCTCTTTGCCTTCTGCTCTGTGAGCCTTTAGGCTGCGCGGGGGTCACATTTTTCTTTCAGAATGAAGGCTGGAATTATCACATCTTCACTTGACTCCAGGAGCTGGGGCTTTAAGGAAAAATAATTAGCATGAGACTCATGAAAAATCATGAGAGCTGGCAACACTGGGGGAGGGGATTCTGCCCTGCCCTGTCTGATGTTTCCATCTCTCCCCAGGAGACTGTGGAGGCAAACCAACATCCCCAGGCCAGTCCCTTGTCTGTGGGACCAGAGATCCAGGCATCTCATGAGAAGTATGCAATAGCAGTGACATGTTGGATTAATCTGTGTTGACTTATCTACATAATATAGATTCCTTCCCCCTCCCACCCGCATCATTCCCCCCAACCGTCATTTCTGGTTGGCTCTGTCCACCCCGCCCAACCCCTTCCCCCACTCTCCCTCCCCCCAAGGGCTCCCTGACCATAGATCAGGGGTGGCCAACCTGAGCCTGAGGAGCCAGAATGTACCAATGTACATTGCCAAAGAACCACAGTAATACGTCAGCAGCCCCCCATCAGCTCCCCACCCCGCGCCTCCCACTCATCAGCAATCATGCGGATCAGCACCTCCCGATCAGCTGTTTTGTGGTGTGCAGGAGACTCGGGGGAGGGGAGGAGCAAGGGCATGGCAGGCTCAGAGGAGGGGGCGGGAAGGGGTGGAGTGGGAGCAGGGCCTGTGGCAAAGCCAGGGGTGAGCAGTGAGCACCCCTGGCATATTGGAAAGTTGGCACCTGTAGCTCCAGCCCCAGAGTTGGTGCCTATACAAGGAGCCGCATATTAACTTATGAAGAGCCGCATGTGGCTCCGGAGCCACAGGTTGGCCACCCATGCCACAGAGCACTGATCCCCCACAGCCACCCTGAGGCCATAGAGATGTAGCTAAGAGTGGCTGCCTGCATTGGTCCACTCTATCCATTATGTCACCCCGTGCACTGGCATTGTCCAGGGCTGTAGGCCAGCTGAGAGAAACTCTAGGGCAGGGTCTCTATGGTGAGTCTTCCAGGCACCCTCCAGGAGTCTAATAACCATAGAGATACAGTTTTCTCTGCCAGCCTTGCCACAGAAATATGGCCAGAGCGACCACCTATGTAGTACCAATCTAGCCATGTCACTATCCATATCTCTATGGTTATGGGTTGGGGAGCATTATGATCTAGGGCAGAGCTGGTGCTAGGCATAAGCAGACTGAGCAATTGCTTAGGGCCCCAAGCAGCTTAAGGGGGACCCCTATTTGCTTGTTTTAGTATTAGAAGGAGTCAAAAATATTCCTGCTTTGGGCCCCCAATGGGCTAGCACCTGCACTGATCTAGGTATTTTCAAGCTTTTTGATACCAGGGACCAGCTAGCTGCTTCCTAAACTGTGTTAGGGAGATCTCAGGGACCAGCGCTGATCCACAGGCTGGTCGTTGAGAAACACTGCTCCAGAGAGTACAGTGCCCTGGAGGGTGTTACAATCTAGGAGCATTCTTGGGGAGTCTCTATTATTTGGTCTCCTGCAGGGGTTACACTCTGGGACGTCTTCCAAGCATCTCTATGGTTTAGAATCCTGAAGGAGTCTGGGAGGGCTGCTGAGAGTTGCTTATCCCCTTGAAGGGATTACGCTGGGGGAGGATTCGCAAGGGTCTCTATGATTTGGAGTCCTGATGGGGTTACGCTCTGGTAGAGCTGCCAGGGGTCTCTATGGTTTAGAATCCTGGAGGAGATTCCATTCTGGAATGTGGGAGATCTCCCAGGAGTCTCTATGGTTTAGAATCCTGGAGAGGGGTTAGTCTGGGAGGTCTCGCTGAGGTCTCTCTTGGTATAGTCCGGACCCCACCACAGAACTGGGAGCCTCCTAGCCCATCTGGGAGCCCAAGCAGCTTCTGAGCTTCTCTGGCAGCACGGCAACACGTCCAGGGCCATTCTGTCCCCCAAGATGGGGTACACAGCACAGACACGGGCAAATCACAGGGGAAGGGAGTTTATTTCCTATAGGTACAACCTGCTAACACAACAAGAGACTCAATCGGTCACAAAATCCAGCAGGGGAGCAGGATCCAGGCACCTGTTGGGAACAGAGTTTGGGCTGGGACCAGACTGACTTCTGGGAAGCTCTCTGGCTGCTCCAGGCCAGGAGGGGATGTTCCTCAGGTGTCACTGGGCTCCTGAACATGCAGCTCCATGCGCTGCAAAGAGAGAAGCCCGGTGCTGGAGAGAAGGAGGCAGGCTGCCCCCTGTCTGGGTGTGTCCATTTGTCCAGCCTCTCTGGTACCCAGCAGTCTCACACGCCCACAGCTCCTGAACCCCCTGTGAAAGGGGGAAGGAGCAGAGAGCGTGGTCCAGAGGCAGCCAGATTCTGGAGAGTGAAGGGATGGTGTCGTTCCCCCCCCTCCCTCCCCCCGGCCCCCAGGATGGGCACAGGCAATAGGGGACAGGATGGGCCTGCAAGAGTTAATGATCCATGCAGAGTGTGGGGTGGAAGAGCAGGAGAGGCCCCCTAACTGGGGCACTTTGTCCCCAGCTCCAGCGTGGATGGGATTCCCAGGGCACCGGGGAGAAACTTGGATCCTTCTTTCTCCAATGTTCCCCCAAAACGTCTTCTTCCACTGAGTCCACACCCCGACCCAAACCTCCTCCCCCACCCTCCACATGAATTTGAAATAACCCATCCGTCCCCACCCTCATTCCATTCCGATTCTCTTCGGATGAGCCATGTATCTTGCTGAGTTCCCATATCAACACTTTTCAGCCTAGATCCCAAAGCGCTTACCCAAAGGCAGGTCAGCATGCAGCACCATCCCCTTTTCCCGGATGAGGCACTAAGGCAGAGACAGGGGAAAAGACTCACCCAAGAGCACAAAAGCAAGTGTCAGAGCCAGGGGTAGAACCCAGGAGTCCTGTCTCCCAACCCACCACTAGACCCCCCTCTCCTCCCAGAGCCAGGATGAAAACCCAGGAGTCCTGACTCCCTGCCCCCTCTCTCACCCCTGGACCACACTCCTTTTCCAGAGCCAGGGAAAGAACCCAAGTGTCCTGACTCCCAGCCCCTGCTCTAACCACTAGACTCTACCCCCAGGGAACCCAGGAGTCCCGGTTCTCAGCCCTCTCCCTGTTCTAAATCCCCTCCCAGGGACACCCCCATGGGGTTCCCGTGTCCCCTCCTGGTCAGCCGAGGTATTTCTGGATGTGTCCGAGTGGGCCAGCTCCTGCAGCCACTCCCCAGGCAGGGCCGGTGTCTTCGCGGTGCGTGCGCCGGTGCTGCCGCAGGTTGGAGCTGAGGCTGAAGGCTTTGCCACACTGAAGGCAGGCGAAGGGCTTCTCACCGGTGTGGGTGCGGTGGTGCTGCAGGAGGGCCGAGCTCTGGGCGAAGGCCTTGCCGCACTCGGTGCAGTGGTAGGGCCGGTGCCCGCGGTGGCTGCGCTGGTGCTGCATGAGGTTGGAGCTCTGGCTGAAGCACTTGCCACACTCAGGGCAGGGGTAGGGCCGCTCCCCCTTGTGGCTGCGCTGGTGCTTGACCAGGGTGGAGGAGACGCTGAAGCTCTTGCCGCACTCGGGGCAGCGGTAGGGCCGCTCGCCGGTGTGGGTGCGCCGGTGCTTCGCCAGGTCGGCGCTCTGACTGAAGCCGCGCCCGCACTCCGCACAGGCGAAGGGCTTCTCGCCCGTGTGCACCCGCCGGTGGGTCACCAGATGCGAACTCTTCCCGAACACCTTCCCGCACACCCCGCACGGGTGGGCCTTGGGGGCGGCCGGGGGGCGGTGGTGGCTCTTGCGGTGCTGCGAGAGGGCCGAGCTGAGGGGGAAGCAACGTCCGCAGGCCCCGCAGCGGTAGGGGCGGCGCTCCGTGTGCTCCCGCACGTGCTGCACAAAGTCCAGGCTCAGGGCGAAGGCGCGCCCGCAGTCGGGGCACTTGTAGGGCGGCTCGCAGCGGTGGGTGCGGCGGTGCTGGCGCAGGTGGGAGCTCTCGGCGAAGGCCTTGCCGCACTCGCCGCATTTGTAGGGCCGCTCGCCCGTGTGCGTGCGCTGGTGGCGGATCAGGTGGGAGCTGAGCGTGAAGCTCTTCCCGCACTCGGTGCATTTGTAGGGGCGCTCCCCGGTGTGGATGCGCTGGTGCTGGCTGAGGTTGGAGCCGCGGCTGAAGCTCTTCCCGCAGTCGGTGCATTTGTAGGGTCTCTCCCCGGTGTGGGTGCGCTGGTGGCGGGTCAGCAGCGAGCTCTGGCTGAAGGCCTTGCCGCACTCGCCGCATTTGTAGGGGCGCTCCCCGGTGTGGATGCGCTGGTGCCGGATGAGGTGGGAGCTCTGGTGGAAGCTCTTCCCGCACTCGGGGCATTTGTAGGGCTTCTCACCCATGTGGGTGCGCTGGTGCACCAGGATCTCCTGCAAGGGGCTCTCGCACACTGTCTCCCAGTCGGGCCGGCCCTCCCCCTGCTTGGGGCTGCCGTAAGACTCCGTTCCTGCAGGCCCTTCCCGCTGGGGATTCTCCTCCGTCCTGGCGCATGCTAGGAGACACAGAATCCAGACAGGGCTCATTCCCTGGCCAAGGGAGACAGAAAACCTGATGGGCAGATAGCTGAATCCCCCCAACCCTTCGCAGGACAGAAGAGGAGAGGCCACGTCTGCCCCAATGGCCCAGCTGCCGCAGGGGCCCCACAACTGCTGCCCTGCCAACTCACAGTGGGATCTGGTCTGCTCTACTCTCCCCTGCTACGCAGGGTCTGGTCCGTTTGGCTGACGGATGGGAGACCCCGCCCCCGGCCCCGTAGCTGATGGGTATGTGCAGGGTGATGCTACGCCCCCGAGATCCCAACCCCACAGGATCTCTCCTCTCTGGCCTGTGTGCTGGGGCTGTGCTGGGAAGTGGTCCCAGCTGAACTGCAGCAAAGGGACCCTCCCTCTGGCAGGGCAGATCCCAGCTGTGCCCAGAGAGATGCCAGGGCTGGCACAGGCCTGGGGAGCTGGCTCTGCTCCCTGGCCTGCCCATACCACAGAGATGGGGCCTAGAACATATATCGCCCTGCCCCCGCACCTCAGTAACTACAGAGATGGAGCCTAGAGGTCCCTACCCACCTGTATCCATAGTGATGGGGGTCTAGCCCCTTCCACATCTCCCCATCCCATCTCTATGGAAACAGAATTGGGGGGGGGGGGGTGTTGCTCAGGGAGATGCTGCTGGGGAGATTTTAGGATCCTCAGTGGCCCTTGGGGTTCCCCAGCTGTCATGGGGGGAGCAGAAAGAGGCAGTGCTGAGCACTGGGGGATGCAGAGGGGGGCACCTGGCCCCACAGGGTGCAGGAGTTGGAGCCACTGCTGGGCGTGTTCCTCATGCCTGTGGATGGGGTCACACAGTAACAGGAATGGGAGAGGGCAAAAGGGATGGGGGAGTGGAAAACAGAACTGGGGGGGGGGGCTCCCAATGGCTTTGCTGGGAAACCAGCTTTTCCCTTCACTCCCAGTCCCTAAGCCCGTGTCATTCATTCCTCACCTGCGCGGGCACCTCTCGGGATCTCCCTTTCCTCGGAGCCCTGGAGATCCGGGACCCTGGGCTCTTCCCCTCGCTCTAGCCGGGAGATCCTGGCCGGGTCGGGGAACCCTGGTGCAGGGCCAGGCATGATCCCAGTCATGTGGAGCGAGCTGCTGAATTCAAACACACTGTTAGGTTTCCCCTTCTCATTCTGGTGCCATCCACTGTTAGCACCCCACTTCCAGAGGGCCCCTTAGCCAAGAGCTTAATTAAGAGGGGACCTAATCATGGCACCGTCACTCAACACCCCCCAGCCCGATAGTTGGCATTGGGACAATTTACAACCACAAGACGATGCTTTATTCCCAGCTGATTCCACTTCCACATGCCACAGAATGCTCCACACCTGCCCCGGGGCATTATCTGGCCCTAGAAAGCAGCTGTTGGTCTCAATGAGTTTTCCATGCTAAAGGTTTTCATTTCATCACTTCTGAACTGCGAAAGGCTAGGCACAGAATAAGATGAAACCAGAGATAGGAAGAGACATGTACTAAGTGCCCAAAATGCACAATTAGCAGCAGAACTTCAGTTTTCACCAAGGGGAAAAAACATATTTCTAGCTGTCACAGGTGCGCAGAAAATCAGGAGAACATGACCCAACATCTGCCTGAGTCTGCAGAAAGCCTGAACTGATCACTCTGAGGCCCGGGCTACACGACACAGGTAGGCTGATGTAAGGCAGCTTACATCGAACTGGCTCTGTAAGCGTCTACTCTAAAATGTAGCTCCCACCGATGTAACTCGCCCACTGCACCGACTTAATAACTCCACCTCCGCGAAGGCGTAGCGCTTAAGTCAATGTAGTTAAGTCAACACAGTGTCCGTGTAAAAACTGTGTTACTGACATCGACCCTTGCTGCCTTTCAGAAACCAACACCCAATGCCCCACACTGGTAGCTAATAAGCTCCTGGTGAGGATGCGCGCCGCCGACACAAGGAGCCTAGTGTGGACGTGTAAAACCGATTCAATCGACTTGATATCGTAGCATAGACTTGCCCTGAAAGGCATGAATTGCCTCCACTCTTCTCAATGGGGGCATCGACTCTGAAACCTAATGATGACATGTAACATGTCAAAGTTGTTGGGCTGCCCCTTCCAGCTCAGGCACCTCTCTCAAACCATCCCCCTGGGTGCTCAAACCTTCAGCCAGCCCCGACCCTGCTACCCCCAACACACATGCCAATTCCAGGAGACGAACACCATCAACACAGAAATCACTGGGACCAGGAGGGCGGGGGAGAAGATTAAGCACCCAGACACCCCCCACACCCTGGACTCCTGGGTTCCATTTCTGCCCCGTTCAGTACAGGCCGGGGGGGAGTTATTGAAACACGGCTCCTGTACAATTTCCAGCTGGAATTAGGGCCGCACGCCCCGGGGGCTGTGCCGGGTGGGGGGGGGGGCTTTGCAACCCTCGCAGCGCTCTCCCCTCTGCTCCCGGGGACCCCCGTGGCCAGATCACCTGGGCTTAGCACCTACCCTTTCCCCAGCCCCACCACGCCGCTGCCCCGGAGCTGCCTGGGGGCGGCGGTGTCTGTCCAGTCCCAGCCCCCTTCGGCTCCGATCCCCTCCTCACCGCGGGCAGCGATTTCCTGCCTCGGCTGCTGTCTCCCGCCCCAGCTCGGCGCCCGGCCGGGGCGATCCCCGCCCGGGGCCGGGGCTGCAGCCGGAGACGCGGCCCCGCGGCCGGCAGCGGGTCTCTTTGTGCGCTCCCCTCCCCGCTGCCAGGCGCACACACCACACAGCACAAGCCGGGGGGATTGCTGGGAACAGGAAGGTCCCCGCCTTATTCTGTCCCCTCCTTGCAACAGTTCCTGATCTCGCCTAGGAATCGCCCCATGGGGGGTGGGGGTGGGGGCTGCGATTGCCCCCAGCCCAGCGGAGAGCCAGGGGGCATTAGCACGTGCCCTGAAACCCGGGGCTACTTGCACCCCCAGCGCGCAGCAGGGTCACCGGATCCGGCTTGGAGCGGGGTGAGGGCGCAGGAGGGGACCTCACAGTCCGGGCTGGCCCCAGTGTGAGGCTAAGGCGGCACCGTGCCGCGCAGTGGGGGCTCAGTAGGGGGCGCTCTCCCCTCACAGTCAGGGCTGGCCCCAATTGCATGCGCCTGGCCCCTGACACCTGGGTCAGTCCTGGACTTTTCATCCACAGCCCCTGGGGGTTCATGGAACAGCAGAAACCAGCCCCACTGAGACCAGCTGGAGACTAGGAGCAGAGCTTTGGTCACTCTCCTTCTGTTGCTCAAGGACGCCTCGGCTCTGGGTCTAGTGGCTTAGATCAGGGGGGCTGGGAGCCGAGACTCCTGGGTTCCTGGATGGCTGTATACTAATGCTAGAAGTATGGAGAATAAACAGGAAGAACTAAAACTATTAGTGAATAATCACACTTAGGCCACCACTGACATCACAGTGACTTGGTGGGACAATTGACATGACTGGAATAGCGGTATAGATGGGGCCAGCTTGTTCAGGAAGGACAGGTAGGGGACAAAGGGAGGAGGTGTTGTCTTGACTATCCAAGACGTATACACTTACATTGGGATTGAAAGAGAAGGGAGGCAGACTGCTGAAAGGCTCTGAGAAAGGATAAAAGGAAAATATACGGGTAAGGTCATGGTAGGGGTCTACGAGGGACCATCAAGAGGTGGATGAGGCTTTTTTTAAACAACTAACAAAATCATCCCAAACACAAGCCTCAGGGCAAACATCCACTTAAAATGCTGCACCAGTGTAGCACTTGAAGACGCTCTAAGATGACAGGAAAGAGCTCTTCCTTCGGCATAGTAATTCTACCTCCCCAAAAGGTGGTAACTATGTTGACGGAAGAAGCTCTCCTGCTGCCATAGCGCTGTGCAGACGGCAGGTTAGGTTGGTGTAACTGTGTGGCTCACAGGTGTGGCTTTTTCACACCCCTGAGCGATGAAGTTATACCGCTAGAAGTCTGTAGTGGAGACCAGACCTTAGCGGTGATGAGGGACTTCACCTACACAGACAGCAACAAAAATGATTAAAGGTCTAGAAAACAACTGAAAAAACGGAGTTTTTCTGGAGAAGAGAAGACTGAAGGGAGCCATGACAACTGTCTTCAAGTATGTAAGAGGTTGTTACAAAGAGAAGGGTGACAAATTGTTGTCCTTACACACTAAGGACAGGACAAGATTAATGGGCTTACACTGCAGCAAGGGAGACTGAGGTTAGATATTAGGAAAAGCATCCTGTCAGGGTAGTTAAGCACGGGAACAGGTTACCAAGGGAGCGTGTGGAATCTCGGTCATTGGAGAGTTTTAAGAATAAGCTGGACACACACCTGTCTGGAACGGTCTAGATAATACCTGAAGTGCCTCAGTGCATGGGACTGGATGAGCTACCAAAGTCCCTTCCAGTTCTACGTTTTTATGACTCTATCCCCAGCTCTGGGAGGGGAGCAGGGCCACATGAATGAAGCAGCCCCAGCCCCAGGACAGGGTCTCCACCCCAGCCCCTCTCAGCCATCATGGCAGCAAAGAGGGTGACGGGATGCAGCATTCCCCTTAAATTTCACTGGGTGGATGAAGGCTCTGGGGTCATGGGACAACCCTTCCATCTCAGCTCAGCAGCTCTTAACTCTCCAGTGCTGGGTGACAGGTTAGAAAAGGGGACACCCCTTTCCCATTCCCCCGGAGCCTGAAAGCTGCGAGCTGCCGCCTGGCAGTGCCCTGGCTGACCACACACACAAGTTTTGCCAATATTTTAAAAGGGTAAACAAGATGACCTGGATAATCATAGGCCTGTCAGCCTAACCTCAATCCCACTGAAGAGAATAGATCAGCTGATGGGGGACTCCATTAATAAAGGAAAGCAATGTAATTAATACCAACACCATGGATTTACGGATAATAGAGCCAGACAAACTTTCGTAAATGTACCGTAAAAGCCTCCTGTGTGATCCACAGCCCCGTGTTTGGGGTCCTCCACCATTCCCCTCCCCAAGCACCGATACAGACACTCCCAGGCTGGAGGATCTGGCCCCAGTGGGACTCTCCAATTTTTATTTCCCACATAACCAAACATAGTATTTAAAAATAAAATAAAATCCAAATAGAATGAATAGTCCCCATCCTCCCATCCCCCCCGGCCCCCACACACACAGTCAGCTGCTGCCTTGAGACCCTTCACCCCCAAGGGCATCCTCTCGGCACAACGGGGCTCTCACCGAGGTTCAAATATTAGCAGGAGGAGACCAGCCCCAGGGGAGCAGACCCCGGCAGAACCCAGAGTGGGGGAGGATCCAGAGAGCTGCGAGGAGCAGATCCTCAGGGGATCAGGCATCACTTGGGTGGGATCCATAGGGATGGGTCAAGTGAAACCTGCTGAGCGGCTGGCAGAGGGCAGGAGGGAGGGGACCGCCGTGTGGATCCTGGAGGGGGGACCTGCGGAACGGAGGGCTAGGGGAGGGGGTGGGAAGGGGGACTGCAGACGCTCAGCTGATGTAGATTCGGTGGAAGTCGTTGGCGCCGAAGGCAGCGTTGCACTTGGGGCACTTGCGCTGCCGGGTGTCATAGCGCGTCTTGACGCAGTCAAAGCAGAAGACGTGGAAGCACTTGGTGAGCACCGCATCCTTCTTGCGTGTGTTGCAGCAGGGACAGGTCAGCTTGGCCTGGGGAGCGGGGAGGGCACAGACCCTGTTAGTGTGTGTGGGGGGGGGGGTGTCCCTTCCCCCCACCCCCAGAACCCGAGCACAGCCCCCCACCACCCAGTGCCAGGCTTCCCTCTCCTCCCCCAGCTGCCCACTGCCCACCTTGTACTCCTTGATCTCCTCCTGCAGTATCTCGTCAGCGTCGGCGTACACCTCCACCTTCTTCTGCTTCTCCAGCTTGCGCCGCAGCCGGGAGATGTCCTCCTGGGGGGCAGGGAAGATCCAGTCAGTAAAGGGGCCCAGGCCCTCCCCTGCCCCTCCCCGCAGTATGACCCACAGGCCCCTACCCCCTACCTGGGCCCTCTTGAGGTTGAAGGACTCCTTCTCCTTGGCAGCGCGGTTCTCGGCCATGCAGGCCTGGATCTCCTTCAGCTTGCACTGCACGTGCTCCTGCTGCACCTTCAGGTCCTCGGCCAGCTGGGCCGCTTCCACCGCCTGTGGGAGGAGGGAATGTCAATCACTGTGAGCTTCCCCCTGAACAGTGCCCGAGAACTGATACATACAAATGATGTAATGGAAACAATAAATACCGGAAACGGATTCTCTTTGACACAAAGGCCATTTTGCACCATTCAGTGTAAAGTGGGTGTCAAATTAAATTACATTAAAAGTGGTGTAAGTTCAATTATATTTATACCCATTTTAAGGCCCCTTTACACTTCCAAAGTGGTTAAAGGGGACTAGTATAAATGACAGTCAGCTCCAGAGTGATCCTATTCACGGTGAAAATGGTAAGGAGGGTTGGAATCTTGTACGATGTTTCAGGAGCCTGCAGGATTGGGGTCTAACAGTCTAATGTGGCCAGCATAAAATCAAATTAAGAAGAGAAGGGGAAGTGGAAAAAGAGAGAAAAAAAATGACAGACAATAACTAATTAATTCTATTCCAATTAGATCTAAAAGCTAGGATAGACGTGTAACGATCTCTGATTCCTTTAAGAAAAGCTGCAGCATGTGCAGTGAAACACCTTAGAAAGATTCGCCCCAGTCATAGGCGCCAACTTTCTCCGGCACCGGTGGGAGTTTGCACTGTGCCCCACCCCCCGCCCCTGACCCCGCCCGCACCCTTTCCCCACCCCTGGCCCTGCCCCCATTCCAACTCCTTCCCCAAATCCCTGCCCCAGCCCCGCATCTTCCCCCAGTGCACCGTGTTCCCCTTCCTCCCTAGGGTGACCAGACAGCAAGTGTGAAAAATTGGGACAGGGGGTGGGGGCATAATAGGAGCCTATATTAAGAAAAAGACCCCAAAATCAGGACTGTCCCTATAAAATCGGGACATCTGGGCACCCTACTCCTCCCCCCCTACCCCCACGAAACAGTTTCGCGGCACACGCGCTGGGAGGGAGGGGGGAGAAGCAGGATGCAGCGAAGCGCTCGCAGAGGAGGCGGAGGTGAGGTGGAGCAGGGGGGCGGGGCCGGACCGGGCCACGGGGAGCTGCAGGTGGGTGCTCAGCACCCACTAATTTTTCTCCATGGGTGCCCCAGCCCCGGAGCACCCACGGAGCCGGCACCTATACTCCCACTGGGGAACAGCCCACAGCACTGCCAGTTTCCCCCCCATAGTAGGGCTCCAGCCACAGAGCTCATCCCGATGCTGTGAGCGTCCCTCCAGCAGCATCCCCAACAAATGTGGGGATATTTGTCATATTTTTATAACCAACATGTGTGACTCAGTTTCCCCACCCGCTGAGCGGAACCAGGCAGATGACTCCTAGGGGAGAGGGGAATGAGGCCTGGCCAAGCATCTGGGATGCGATCAGGTACCCTGGGATCCACACCTATGAACAGGAACCCCAACAACAGACCAAGAAGCAGAGGGACCCTTGAGCGGGAGAAGGCCGGGCGGAGGCAGCAGAGCGAAGATCTGGGCTCACACACACATGCACAGAGCTCAAGGAGATGGACGACGGGTGTCCGGCTAGGAGGGACGCTGACCGGAGCATGGCTCTGGGTGTGGACCCAAACCCTCTCCGACGCTGGGTCCCAGCTACCCAACGGGTGCTAAATTGGCTGCAACAGGCCGCGTGGCTCCCGACAGGGCAAAGGGCTCGGAGCTGGCGCCTGACCTCAGGCGGACCTGCTGTGGGAAGAAGGGGGGCCGGAGCCCTTAGGCCCAGCCCCGGAGAGCTGTGGAGCTCCCCCTAGGAAAATGCCAACTTCAAGGCTTAGCCAAGAAATAAGGGTTCTCCTGTGAACTAGCCCTGTGGATCCAAAGGAGCCGCCCCCGCCACGGATGCCCCTCATCAACCCCCCCACCCAGGTCCCCAGCCCTGCCCCCCAACTCACCTTCCTCTTGTTGAGCTCGAGGGCCTGGCTACGAAGGGTCAGTTCCTTCTCCACTGTGCCCAGGTTCCCCTGCAGCACCCGCTCCTTCTCCTCCAGCTTCTGCACCACCAGCAGCTGGGCATCCACCTGCAACGCGGCCGGGTCAGGAGAGCACGGCCGGCCGACTCGCAGCCAGCCACTGCCCCCGCCCCCGCCTGCCGGGGGAGAGCGCCCCCTACTGAACCCCACCCTGCTGAACCCCCATCCGGCTCTGTGCAGCCCAGAGCCCCCTAGCGCCGCACTGAGGCACACGCTGCCTGGGAGGGGAGAGCGCCCCCTACTGAGCTAGGGTTGGCAACCCGCCCGGTTTTGCCGGGAATCTCTCGGAATCAGGCTCAATTTCCTGGACACTACTGAAGCCAAACAGGGAGACTTTAGGCCGTTAAAGGTCCAGTGGCACAGCGGGGCTAAGGGAGGCTCCCTGCCTGCCTTGGCCCCGCACCGCTCCCGGAAGCAGCCGGCATGTCCCTGCGGCCCCTGGAGGGGGGGAGCAGGGGGTCTCCGGGCGCTACCCCTGCCCCGAGCGCCGACTCCTCAGCTCCCATTGGCCAGGAACTGCAGCCAATGGGAGCTGCATGGGCTGTGCCTGCAGGCAGGGGCAGAGCACAGAGCCCCCTGGTGTCCCCCCCACTCCCACAGGGACATGCCGGCTGCTTCCGGGAGTGGCACAGGGACAGGGCAGGCAGGGAGCCTGCCTTAGCCCCGCTGTGCTGCCCACTGGGAGCCGTCCAAGGTAAGTGCTGCCATGCAAGAGTCCACACCCCCTCCCGCACCCCAAGCCCCTGCCTCAGCCCCCTCCCAGAGCCAGCACCCCACACCCCCTCCTCCACCCCAAGCCCCTGCCTCAGCCCTGAGCCCCCTCCCAGAGCCAGCACCTCACACCCCCTCCTACACCCCAAGCCCCTGCCTCAGCCCTGAGCCCCCTCCCAGAACCAGCACCCCACACCCCCTCCTCCACCCCAACCCCCTGCCCAAGCCTCTGTCCCAGCCCCATCCTGCATCCAAATTCCCTCCCAGAGCCTGCACCCCTCACCCCCTCCCACACCCCAATCCCCTGCCCCAGCCCTGAGCCCCCTCCCACACCCCAAGCCCCTGGCCTGGCTCTGAGCCCCTTCCAGCACCCAAAATCCCTCCCAGAGCTTCCACCCCACACCCCCTCCTGCACCCCAAGCCCCTGCCTCAGCCCTGAGCCCCCTCCCAGAGCCTGCACCCCTCACCCCCTCCCACACCCCAATCCCCTGCCTCAGCCCTGAGCCCCCTCCCGCACCCCAAGCCTGGCTCTGAGCCCCTTCCAGCACCCAAAATCCCTCCCAGAGCTTCCACCCCACACCCCCTCCTGCACCCCAAGCCCCTGTCCCAGCCTGGTGACAATGAGCGAGGGTGGGGGACAGGGGACGGAGTGAGCAGGGTGGGGCCTCGGGGAAGGGTGTTTGGGTTTGTGTGATTAAACAGTTGGCAACCCTACTACTGAGCCCCCCATCCCACTCCCTGCAGTGCCCCCTACCTGTGACTTGAGGGCCAGCACCTGATCGGCCAGCTCGTCCTTCTCCTCACGCAGCAGCTTGTGGATCTGGTTGGACTTGATCCGCTCGGACATGAGCTTGAAGTTGGCATCGTCCTTCTCACGCAGCTGCTGCATGAGGCGCATGTTCTGCTCCTGCATGTCCTCGAAGGCCTGGCCCGTCACGTCCATCTCCGACAGCAGGGCCTCCTCCTCCTGCGGCGGGGCATGAGGTCAGGGGGGCCTGGACCCCCTCCCCTGCCAAGTCCTTTCTGCCAGATTGCCCAGCCCCACCCCCGGAGCCCTCCCCAACCCTGCCAGATCTCCCCGTCCCACCCCATTCAGGGGAACCTCCCACCACTAACCACCCCCAGCCCCCTCATCCCGGTACCTGCTTGGTAGCAGCCAGTTTCTTCTGCAGGTGCTCAATCTGCTCCTCCGCCAGCTTGATCTTGCGCAGGGCATCCTCGTCCGCCATCTTCTTGCTCTCCTTCTTCTCCTTCTCCTCCAGCTCCCGCACCCGCCCTCGCAGCTCCTCCACCTGCAGGGGGCAGAGAGACGGGGGTCACAGCCCCATTACCACCCCCCAGCTCCTCCACCTGCAGGGGGCAGAGAGACGGGGGTCACAGCCCCATAACTATCCCCAGCTCCTCCATTGGCAGGGGGCAGAGAGACGGGGTCACAGCCCCATTACCACCCCCCAGCTCCTGCACGGGGCAGAGAGACAGGGGTCACAGCCCCATTACCACCCCCCAGCTCCTCCACCTGCAGGGGGCAGAGAGACGGGGGTCACAGCCCCATAACTATCCCCAGCTCCTCCATTGGCAGGGGGCAGAGAGACGGGGGTCACAGCCCCATTACCACCCCCCAGCTCCTCCACCTGCAGGGGGCAGAGAGACGGGGTCACAGCCCCATTACCACCCCCCAGCTCCTCCACCTGCAGGGGGCAGAGAGACAGGGGTCACAGCCCCATTACCACCCCCCAGCTCCTCCACCTGCAGGGGGCAGAGAGACAGGGGTCACAGCCCCATTACCACCCCCAGCTCCTCCATCGGCAGGAGGCAGAGACACGGGGATCACAGCCCCATAACCACCCCCCAGCTCCTCCACCTTCAGGGGGCAGAGAGATGGGGGTCAGAGCCCCCTAACTACCCCCAGCTCCTCCACCTGCAGGGGGCAGAGAGATGGGGGTCAGAGCCCCCTAACTACCCCCAGCTCCTCCATCGGCAGGGGGCAGAGAGACGGGGGTCACAGCCCCATAACCACCCCCCCAGCTCCTCCACCTGCAGGGGGGCAGAGAGATGGGGGTCAGAGCCCCCTAACTATCCCCAGCTCCTCCACCTGCAAGAGATAGAGATATGGTGTGTCAGCCCTATAACCACCACCCCCTCAGCTCCTCTGCCTGCTGGGTGCAGAAAGACGGGGGTCACTGGCCCATATCCGCCCATACAGAGAGTGAGGCAGACCCTACCCCTCAATCTGCATCCTACCCATAGACCCACCCTCCAGACCCCCCACCCCGCGAGGGTCTCACTCACCTCGGCCTTGGTCTTCTTCTCGGCAGCCATGAGCTGCACCTTGTCCCGCTGCTCCTTGGGGGCTGATTTGTACATGTCCAGCAGCAGCTTCATCTCCTTCTGGCTCTCCTGGGCCTTCCTGGTGGGGAGAGGAATCAGGGCCCTGCACACCACAGCCAGCCTGGGACCACCCCCAGCTCCCTCCCCCTCCCCCCGGACGCCGGGGCTCTCTCACTTGAGCTCAATGCGCAGCTGCTTGAGCAGGTCTGAGTCCTTCTTCTTGGGGTCATCGCTGCTCTTCTGCCGGTCGCGCTCGCGTGCCGAGCCGTCCCTGTCGCGGTCCCGCGAGCGCTCCCGGTCCCCCCCGCGGCTCCCCTTGGGGCGCTCCGGCGGCTCCTTGATGCGAGGCGGGGGCGGCGGCTGGGGAGCTGGTGGGAGCGGCTCCTCCTCCTCCTTCTTCACCCCCCCTTCGGGCAGAGGTGCTACCTCCTCCTTCTTCACCACAGCCACCACTGCCTCCTTCGGCTCCTTCTTCACCTCTAGGGCAGGCGCGCCCCCCTCCTCCTCCTTCACCACCACGGCCGGGGCCACGCCCACCGGCTCCTCCGGCCCAGGTGCAGGGGGCAGAACAGCTGAGCCGCAGGGGAAGCCGCTCGACTGCATCCGGATCTGGGAAAGGGAGAGGGAGAGGGGGAGTGAGACCCCAGGGCTGCAGATCCCTAAACCCTGCACCTCCCCCACAGATCCCTCTCCACCACCCCCCAAGCTGATCCCTAAACCCCGCACCTCCCCCACCGAGCCCTCGCGGGCCCCCCGAAGCCGATCCCCAAACCCTGCCCCTCCTCCACCGATCCCTCCCTGCCCCCGCAAGCTGATCTCCAAACCCCGCACCTCCCCCACCGAGCCCTCCCCGCCCCCCCAAGCCAATCCCTAAACCCTGCACCCCACAGATCCCTTGTGGCCACTCAAATGGATCCTTAAGTAAGCCCCTCCCCTAGAGCAGATCCTTCCCCACCCCAAATGGATCTCTAAATGCAGCCCCTCACTTCAAGTGGATACCTCTCTGCCCTTCAGAGCAGATCCCTAAATGCCACCTGCCCCTTCCTGAGTGGATCCCTTCTACCTCTTGAGCAGATCCCTGAACACCACCCCTCCCTGCAAAACAGATCCCTAAATGCTGCCTCTATGCCAAGCAGATCCCCAAATGGATCCCTTCCTGTCCTTCCTCCAGTCAAGCCCTCCCCTCCCCCAGAGTGGACCGTCCCCAGTGAATCTCTCACCTTGTTGATCTCAGCCTGCACCTCACGCAGCTTGCGCTTGTATCGCTGCACGTCTCCTTTCAGCTGATGGTTGTGGTTCTGGAGGCTGCTAATCAGGTGGCGCATCTCCCGGTTAATGGGACCTGAGGGGGCAGGGTTACACACGGGGATAAGGAACCTGCTTTCCCAGGACCGGGGTGGGGGGGAGGAGAGCATTTGAGGAATGGGGGGCATCTGCCATGGGGAGCAGGTGGCAGGGCACTGGTGGAGAGAAAGCTCACTGCAGCGCAGAGATCCTGGCAGGCAATGCCAGGGCAGCAGCCCGCACCAGGGCACCGCTGGGAGGAAGCTCGCTGCACTGAGTGAGGGCGGGGGTATTGCCAAGAGTGCACTGCTGTGGGGGAAGGGCGCACTCCGCGCAGGGCCGTACCACGGAGCTGCACACGAGGCCGGGCGATACACCATGCCGGGCCGTACCACGGGGCCGGGCACGGGGAAGTGTCTCTTTCTCACCCGCTTGCTCATTGGCGGCCAGGTTCTGCTCGAACTCGATGCGCAGCATCTCGTATTCCTTGCGCACCTGGGCCAGCGTGTCCTCCAGCTGGATCACCTCCGTGCGCAGCTTCTTCTGCAGGTTCAGCTCGTCGCTCTGCAACAGGGCGGGCGGAGGGTGAGAGACGGGGGAGGAATCTCTCCCCCAACCCCAGTCGGCTTCCCTGCACGCAGCATGGTATGCACTCCTCCACCCCCGGCCAGAGTGGTACATCCCCATACAATGAGGCGCTGCACCACAGATGGTACCCTCCGACCTGGCACAGGCCCTTCAGAACAGTAACCACCCGATGCACATAAGGTGTGGCGCGTTCCCCTCACAGGCCCCGCCCAAGAGGCCCCGCCCCAACTGTGACTCCTCCCCCCAGCCTCACCTCCATGTGCTCAATGTGGCGCAGGTGGCTGTTCTTGGTGGTGAGCAGCAGGGCGCGCGCCTCGTCCAGCTGGGTCTTCACCTGCAGGCTCTCGTTGTAGAGCAGCGAGAACTGTGACTGCAGCACCTTGTAGTCCAGGGTCTCCTTCACCGCCTCCTCGGGCAGCGACCGCAGCGCCACCTGAGGGCACGGGGCGTCACTGCCACAGGCACTGCCCTCCACCCCAGCCAGCCTCCCCACATCTCCCCCCACGCCTGGCACCAGGGGGCGCCACCCTCCACCCCTGCTGCCCAAGCACCATCGCCCAGCCTGGCACCGGGGCGCCCTCTCCACCCTTCCAGCCGGCCCCACTGCCCAGCCTGCCGCCCTCCACCCCTCCCGGCCAGGCCCCACCACCCAGCTTGGCTCCAGGGGGTGCTGCCCTCCACGCCTCCCGGCCAGGCTCCATCACCCAGCCTGCCACCAGGGTGCTGCCCTCCACCCCACCCAGCCAGGCCCCACCACCCAGCCTGGCTCCAGGGGAGGCTGCCCTCCACCCCTCCCAGCCAGGCTCCATCACCCAGACTGCCACCGGGTTGCTGCCCTCCACCCATCCCGGCCAGGCCCCCCTGCCCAGCCTGCCGCCCTCCACATCTCCCAGCCAGACCCCACTACCCAGCCTGGCTCCAGGGGGCGCCGCCCTCCACCTTGTTACCTTGAGCTTCTCATTGGTCCTGACAGCCTGTTGTAGCTCCTGCTGCAGCTTCTCCAGCTCAGCCATGCGGCTGTTGGCCAGCTCCTGGTTCTCCTCCAGCTCCGCGTTCAGCATCTCGAACTGCCGACACAGGGTTCCGATGACACAGGCCGCCTCCCGTCCACCTCGAGACCCCCATCCAGGGGCTGCCTCAACATGTGCCATGAGACCCCATCCTCACAACCCCGCCCCTTCCTGCACCAGGACCCCACCCCAGAGACGGTTGGTGCTGGGGCCGGTTTTATTCAATATCTTCATTAACGATCTGGAGGATGGTGTGGACTGCACCCTCAGCAAGTTTGCAGATGACACTAAACTGGGAGGAGTGGTTGATACGCTGGAGGGTAGGGATAGGATACAGAGGGACCTAGACAAATTAGAGGATTGGGCCAAAAGAAATATGATGAGGTTCAACAAGGACAAGTGCAGAGTCCTGCACTTAGGACGGAAGAATCCCATGCACTGTTACAGACTAGGGACCGAATGGCTGGGCAGCAGTTCTGCAGAAAAGGACCTAGGGGTTACGGTGGACGAAAAGCTGAATATGAGTCAACAGTGTGCCCTTGTTGCCAAGAAGGCTAATGGCATTTTGGGTTGTATAAGTAGGGGCATTTCCAGCAGATCGAGGGATGTGATCATTCCCCTCTACTCAGCACTGGTGAGGCCTCATTTGGAGTACTGTGTCCAGTTTTGGGCCCCACACTACAAGAAGGATGTGGATAAATTGGAGAGAGTCCAGCGGAGGGCAACAAAAATGATTAGGGGGCTGGAGCACATGACTTATGAGGAGAGGCTGAGGGAACTGGGATTGTTTAGTCTGCAGAAGAGAAGAATGAGGGGGAATTTGATAGCTGCTTTCAACTACCTGAAAGGGGGTTCCAAAGAGGATGGATCTAGACTGTTCTCAGTGGTAGAAGATGACAGAACAAGGATTAATGGTCTCAAGTTGCAGAGGGGGAGGTTTAGGTTGGACATTAGGAAAAACTTTTTCACTAGTAGGGTGGTAAAGAACTGGAATGGGTTACCTAGGGAGGTGGTGGAATCTCCTTCCTTAGAGGTCTTTAAGGTCAGGCTTGACAAAGCCCTGGCTGGGATGATTTAGTTGGGTTTGGTCCTGCTTTGAGCAGGGGGTTGGACTAGATGACCTCCTGAGGTCCCTTCCAACCCTGAGATTCTATGATTCTATGACCCCCGCCCCTCCCAGCATAAAGATTCTTCCCAACCTCAGGGTCAGACTCTCCCACCCCTCCCTGCACCAGGACTTCCCCATCCCATTCCCAGAGACCCCCGCCCCGCTCTGCACTGGGACCCCACCCACTGGGACCCTTACCTCCACCTGCCCAAGTGCCAGAGATCCCCACCCGTCCCGAGTCCCCAGCCCCCTCACCTTCTGCATACTGAGCGTGATCTGTCCGCCCTGGAAGCCCCCGGAACTGCCAGACACGTAGTAACCGGAGTTCAGCTGCAAAAGGCCAGAAAGAAAGTCAGCAACTCCCTCACCGACCAGGCCTGCAGCGAGCCCCAGATACAGGGGATGAGGGGGAGAGCGGGAGTGGGACCCAGATACAGGCAGCAGAGAGAAACTATGGCTCCAGCTGCAACAGGGCCAGATGGGAGCAGTGAGACACAGGAAGGGACCTGGGAGGATGAGGAGAGGGAAGCCTTGGGCACAGGGGCAGGTTACCTGCTCCAGCGCCTCAGCTAGGTGTTTGTTGAGCTTCTGCTCGCGCTTGCGCAGCTTCTCGATGTCCCACTGCAGATCCTCCACCGTCGTCTCCATCTCCAGCACCTTGGTCTCCGACGATGTCACCTTGTCCTGCAGCTCTGTGTACTGTGCCAGGAAGGGAGACGGATGAGCGGGGCTGGATCCACTCCAGGCCAGATAGGCCCCGACCCTGGGGGTCAGAGCCGGTGCCCCAGAAGGGAAAGGCCCTGAGACTCATTCCCTACCCCTGAGCCAGCCAGCCCGCCCACCCCTCTGCCCTGAGAACCAGCTCATACCTCCAGCGAGATCTTGTGGTGTTTCTCCTGCAACTGCATCGCCAAGTCCTGCAGCCGCTGATTCTCTCTCATCAGCTCTTTGTTCAAGGACTTCAACGCCTCATCCAGCTGGTCTAAGTCAGCTGAAAAGGAGTCACACCTCTGAGAATCCAGGAGTCCTGACTCCCAGCACCCCAACTCTAACCCCCTAGATCTCACTCCGCTCCCACGGCCAGGATGGAACCCCGGCATTCGGCTCACCACGGGCGTGGATCTTCTGGCACAGCTCCTCCGTGCGCCGGTGGATCTTGTTGGAGACTTCGACCACACGGGACACGGCAGCCTTGGAGAATTCCATGCGTTCCTGCAGCTGCAGCTCAATCTCCTCACTGCTGCTGCTGGCCAGCGTGGCCAGGAATGACAGGGCCGGCTCATTCAGCAGGAGCCCCCCAGCTTTCCAGGAGGTAGACGGGGCCACAATAGGTGGGGCTGTTTCTGTGGTGGTAGGGAGGACAGAGAAGGGTTTAGCGCTATGTTGAGATCACTGCGAGGGGAGAGCCATGGCCAGGGGACGGGCAGGGGCCTCACCTGGCTCCAGTAACGGTTGACAATGAGCAGAGTGGCATCATCTGAGTGCCCCCGCCCTGCTGAACCCCTGCCAGAGTGGCACCCTCTTGCCAAGCCACAGAACCCCCCCTGCCCAAGCGCAGCGACCCCTGCAGCCTGGCACCTGTCCCATGCTCACCTGTCCTATCTGGGCCCTCAGTACCAGGGCTGGCTGTGTTCTCGGGGTCCGGTCCCATTGACTCTGGCCTGGGTTCCTCTGCGGAGGGGGGAGAAGGGGCTGCAGGGGGTGGGGGCTCACAGTCCCCATCATAGCCTCTCAGCAGGACCTGCACATTTTCATCCAGCTGTGGGGAGATGGAGATTGGGGGAGGGGGGTGGGGGAAGAGAGGGGTCAGCCCAGCACAGGCCTGGGAGAGGAAATAACACCTGCGCCCCCGGCTCTTGGGGATCCACTGACTGGGGGCGACGTACATCCAGGAGGAAGGTCTCTGGGAGGGACAGAGGAAGACTGTGGTAACAGAGCTAAGAACCCAGATGTCCTGGCTCCCAGCCCCCAATCACTCAACCCCACTAGAGAACGGCAGGCCGAGGTCTCACCGTAGGCAGCGTGTTGTGGTCGCTAGGAGAGATGCTGAGGGTCCAGAGAGGCGGCTCTCCAGTTGCAGATGATGCTAAGCAACAAGGCTGGGTGGGGAATGGGTGGCAGGGGTATCGTGGTGGAGATGAGGCATTGTGACAGGGAGTGCAATGCACGGCCAGAGGGTTGTGGCCGGGGTGGGAGGAGGGCCGGGGGTGGAATGCAGAGTTGGGGGAGGCTGCAGGAGAGATCGTGGGGAGAGGGCCATGGCCAGGGGACGGGCAGGGGCCTCACCTGGCTCCAGTAACGGTTGACAATGAGCAGAGTGGCATCATCTGTGGCCTGGCGCTTCTCCAGCTTCTCAATGCGCTCGCGCAGCTCGTCCTCAAAGGCCTGGCGCTGCTCCAGCCGCTCTGCCAGCTTCTTGTTCTTGAACTGCAGCACCTTCAGGTCCATCTCCTCCTGGGGGGGAGGGGCAACGGGGGGGGGTCAGCAGTGGCTCCCTGCCACACCCCCACAGCTGCCTCCTCCCCAGGGACCCCCATCCACTTCCCAACCCCACACCCTGCCCTCCCCAACTTACACCCAGCATCCCTCCCACCCCCACCTGCCCAATCAGGGTTCCCAAATCCCTTCCATGCTCCCAGTTTCTCTTGAACTCCCCAAATGCCCCCCTTGCCCCCAACAGTCCCCACCCCAGGCACTGACCGTGGACGAGATGCCCCCCAGGCGGATGGGTTCGATCAAGGTAGTGGTCGTCTTCTCCTCCCGGTTGGATTTCTTCTCAGGAGGCCCTGATCCCCCATCCCCAGCCGCCCGCTTGCTCCCCGGCCCAGACATGGCGCCGTTGGCCGGGGTCTCTGGCAGCAGCGGGGGGGGGAGGGGGGGTCAGCCCAGGAGTTGCGCCTCACCTGGAAGGGAAACAGAGAGGGGTCAGGTACCTCTTTACCCTTATCATATCTGCCCCCCACATCCCCCGGACTATTACCCAACCCCCTCCCATCTCCCTTTGCTATCCCCAAAGCCCTCAACTCCCCAGCCCCATGACACCCCTTAAACCCCCAAACTCATGTATACCCTTAATGCTATCACTATGCCACTCTCAGCCCACTCCATGCCATCCCAACCCCCCATCCCCACCTCTCCCCCCTTGCCACTTTCAGTGCCTACCCCCACCACCACCTGTCACCCCTTTCCCCCCTCATCCCAACCCCCTACCCCCCTCCCACTTTCACTGCCTACCCCCCCACACCTGTCACCCCCTCCCCCTTCTCATCCCAACCCCCTTCCCCCTTTCACTGCCTACCCCCCACACCTGTCACCCCCTCCCCCTCTCATCCCAACCCCCTTCCCCCTTTCACTGCCTACCCCCCACACCTGTCACCCCCTCCCCCTCTCATCCCAACCCCCTTCCCCCTTTCACTGCCTACCCCCCCACACCTGTCACCCCCTCCCCCTCTCATCCCAATCCCCTTCCCCCTTCCCCCTTTCACTGCCTACCCCCCCACACCTGTCATCTCACCTCTCACCCCCTCCCCCACCGCCACCCCACTTCTCATCCCACCCCCACCTGTCCCCCCTTGCCACCCTCCCCCAACCTCCCCCTTGCCACTTTCACTGCCTGCCCCCACCTCACCCCCCTCTTGCCACCCTCCCCCCAACCCCAACCTCTCCCCCTCCCCCACCGCCACCCCATTTCTCACCCCAACACCCACCTCTCCCCCCTTCCCACTTCCACTGCCTGCCCCACCCCCACCTGTCACCCTCATCGCCGGGCTCTCACCTGCCTCGCGCTCCCACTCCCAGCGGCTTCCCGTGCCAGGCCCACCCCCCAGCCACCCCACTGCGCACGCGCTGACCTGACACTCCCACCACCTTCCCCCTACCTCGCGCTGCACATGCGCGGGACGAGGGTTTTTCTTTCCTACTTCTCCCATTGGATGAGAGCGAGGGAGGGGCGGGGTTAGTCGACCAGTGTCCCGGCCGAAGATTGGCTGATGTTAGCTGGCTGAGGATTGGCTGAGAGGTGAAAGAGGAGGAAGCCGACCCTCAAAGAGAGACATGCGCTAATTGGCCTAAGCCCGCTGAGCCGAAAAGGCTGTTTTTGATTGGCTGGAGATATTAAGATTCTTTCATAGCCCGGGAGAGATACATCGTGTGATTGGCTGGACAAAGACAACATCGCCGATTGGCTGATGAGCTCTCACCCGTAAAGTGACTCTTTCCCTGATTGGTTCCGGCCTCGATACCCTCTCTGATTGGCGGAGTGGGGGTTGCCGTGGCGACGTGTCCCGAGCATTAGCGGCAGCCGGCACCGCCGCAATGATGGGGCCGGGGGGCGGCCTGAAGCAGGTGAGCGGGGGCCGGCGGGGCGGGGCGGGGGCTACGCTGCTGCCATGGCAACCGCGCCACGAAGACCCGTCCGTGAGGTGGGGCCGCGGCCCTTCTATCATCTCATGAATATGCATGAGCTTCGTAACGCTTCCGCTGTCGGCTCATTAATATTAATTAACTCATGAATATGCGCTGGCTCGTTAACCACCCGCCGAGTGATTCATATGCGTCGGTTAATTAATATTCTTCGCCATCAATTTTCATAGCTAATGACTCACGTTAATGAGCTCGTTAACATTCACCCAATTAACATAGATCAGCTAATTAGTACGAGCCAGACAATTAACACGCACGGCCCAATCAATAGGCAACAGTATGTGCCGTCTAATTAACTCATTGGCTAATTAGCATGCGTGATTTAATTAATATGCACATGCTAAGTGGCATCAATTGCTCGACTAATTAGTATTCACCTGAAGTCAGTTCAACCCTCCATAGCCGCCCAGTTCTGATGGGAGACTCAGACGCTGCCGCGGAATCGACACCTCATGAATATTCATCAGCTCGTGATTGTAGCATCTGATTAGCATTTGAGGGTCATCCCTCTCCAGGGAAATAGCCCTCACTAGGTGAATGGAAGCAACCCCAGATGCAGCCGCTCATGAATATTTATGAGCATGTAAATATTCTCCACCGACTTGCAGAAATGCCCGTGACGATTTTGCAGATGAGCATCGCCTTGTAGATATTCATCACCCCGTCCATTGTGGACATTCGTTAACTCGCTGCAGGCTGCAGCTCCTCATTCATTTGCCACTTAGTCCCTGTACATGATCGGATTATTATCACCACAGCAGCCCCTGCCATGGACCAGGACCCCCTTGTGCTAGGGGCTGTATGTTATTTATTTGGTGTGTTACAGTAGCACCTAGAAGCCCCAGTCACAGCCCCGGAGGACCCCATTGTCCTAGGCACTGTAGAGAGACAGAACAGAGAGACAGTCCCTGCCCCGAAGAGCTGACAATCCCTGTGTAAAACAAGACACCAGATGGAGCCAGACAGACCAACAGGAGGGCACAAGGAAGCAATAGTAGCCAGCACAATTTGGCACACACCAGCAGCTAACCACCGACAGTGATTTAAATTTAAATCGACAGTGAGATCCAGCACAGGATCTAGTGCACAAGTACTTCCTTTGGGAAATTGCTCCGACACATTTTCACGGATCGTGGACACCAAGATCCAGGTCTATAAAACATTTGTTGTTCCAACACTCCTCTATGAATGCGAAACCTGGGTGACCTATCGACAGCACCTCAAGCGTCTGGAGAGGAACCACCAACAATGCCTCCGGAAGATCCTTTGCATCAAGTGGCAAGATCACCGCACTAATGCCAGCATCCTCGCCGAAACCAATGTCACCAGCATTGAAGCAATGATCCTCCTGCATCAACTTCACTGGGCTGGACATTGTATGCGGATGCCAGACTCTCACCTCCCAAAACAAGTCCTCTACTCTCAGCTCGCCCATGGTCAGAGATCCCGTGGTGATCAAAGGAAACGCTACAAAGATGCCCTGAAAGCGTATCTTAAGAAAATTGATGTGGACATCACAAATTGGGAGGAGCAAGCCACCAACCGACTCCAATGGTGCCATATCCTCCATCAGGCAGTGGCCCACTTTGAGGAGAAGTGCCTTGCCCTCAAAGTTGAAAAGAGAGAAGGAAGGAAAAAGAAAGAACTTTCTCCCAACAGGCAGCTGGCCTGCCACGAAATGTCTGTACCTACTGCGGGCGGATTCGCGGTTCTAGGATCGGACTCCTGAGTCATCTCAGGACCCATATGTAAATCCGTGGTAGAGATCAGCCTCGAATCGAGGAATCACCAATCAGTTTAATTGTCATCACTCATTAATAATAATTCAACATGACTATTTATGCCTTCATCACCTCCTTAATATGCATCATCTCCTGAATATTCATTGCCTCATTTACCTTGATCACGCTCTGAATATCCAAACCCAGCATTACCTAATTCAGTAAGATTTGTCACCTACTGAATTTCCACAGCTTTAAAAACACTCATCACTGCAGGTATGTCAATGCTACGGACACTATAATACACGGGTGGCCAACATACAGCACGTTTACCATTAAAGTGCAGCACCCAGAGCCCCACCCCCCTTCTTAACCTGCCAGATTTTTTTTCGGGGAGGAAGCTCAGGACCTCTGAGTTGCAGCACCCACTAAATGCAAGGTGGAACAGATTGTTTAGCATAAATAGAGCGGTGACACTCGGAGTACCTTTCTCTGACCTGAAGAAGAGCTCTGTGTAGCTTGAAAGCGTCTCTCTCTCACCAGCAGAAGTTGGACCAGTAAAAGATATTACCTCACCCACCTGGTCTCTCTAATATTCTGGGACTGACACACTTCCAACTACTCTGTATCCAATTAAAGATTCTGGAGCGCTTGGAAATTATTGAGGAAAAGCGCTAAGAAATTGGTGGTATTATTGTTATTATCAAAATAAAACATTTTGACATTGTCAAAAGTAGGCAGTTCCACATTATCGAAATGAAACGTTTTGATGGTTCCAAAGTGCAATTTTTCTAAATTTCCACAATAAATGTCAGCTTGTTGTTCCGATTCTGCACAAAACCAAATTTCAAAACGTCAGGAGGGAAATTCTGTTTTGTAATGTAGGTTCTTGTACATATGTAGACTGTACATGTAAACATGTCTCAGGAAAAGTCAGCATCCACAGCTGATTAATCATGGTCCTCACGAATATTAATCACATTGCTGATCACCTCATGAATATCCATCACCTCCTGCCAGCTGATTGTCTCCTCACTGATGTTGAGTACGTTGTTGGTTGGCTCATGATATTCCTCATTACACATGGGCAAATTGTCTCTTGGATTCTGATCATCTGATATTAATAAAACTATTGAGCACTTTTACTAACCCCTTAGGAACATCAACCAGCTAATTCTTATGGCCACTGGCCAGGCTACCCCTCTCAGGGTGGGGCATGTGGGACCTGTCATTCCCCCCATCCCAGTGTCTTGGCCCCATCCCATCCCCATCATATTCACTGACTCCCCACACCGCTCTCTCTTTCAGCCCCAGTGCCATGAAGCCAGGATCTGCATGTGGTGAGTAGCATCCATCCCCCTCCAAAGGAGGCACTCTGGGCACATCACTGTGTGGCTGTTACCCAGCCAGAGGCACCTTCATCTCAGCGCCAGGCAAGCCATCCCCGGGCAGCGTCTCAGCATGGCTCTTACCTACCTCCCCACCCCCGAGGCAGCTGCATCTCAGTGCCAAGCAAGCCACCCCATGTGGTGTTGCTGTGTGGCTGCTACCCGGCTGCCCAACGCAAGATGCAGCGTCTGATAGTTATGTCATGTGCATCTTATTGATTGCTCCCAAAAGGAGAACAAACAAGACAAAAGAACAAAAAAAGAAAGCAACGGGAAGGGCGAGGAAAGGAGAGCGCCACGTTGGTTTCCATCTGCTAGGAATTAATCAAAGGGGTCTAAAAAGTCAGACCAGATCTTTTCAAATTTGTCCGAGGTCCCTCTTCTCTGAAACGTTCCCGCTCTTTAGCTGCCTGGTTGGCCGAGGGGCCGTGCCAGGCTTCTGCTCTTCCATCTCGCCCCTGCACGTCGTTTGGCTCTGAGCACTGCTCTAGAGAACCAAGCTTCCCGGGAGCTGACGTGTTTCTCAGCTGATGGGATTTACCCCAAAGTTCAGTTCTGGGAAGGCCATTTAACCTCCTACCTACTTGTAGCCAAAGGGTTGTATGTTGGGACACAAGGATGGCGCTCCGTAGATCGCGTGTTGAATTTGTAATGGCTTGCAAGGCACTACCCCAGAGGTGGGCAAACTATGGCTGGCGGGCCACATCTGTCCTGCGAGGCCCTTGAGCTCCCAGCCGGGGAGGCTAGTCCCCAGCCCCTCCCCTATTCCCTCCCCCCACATCCTCAGCTCGCCATGCTGACAGCGCTCTGGGCAGCGGGGCTGCGAGAGCCTCCAGCCTGCCCCAGTGCTCTAGACTGCGCGGTGGTGTGGCTGGCTCCAGCTGCCAGTCCTTGTGCTGTGAGCGGCATGGTAAGGGAGTGGGGAGTAGGGGAGCTGGATAAGGGGCAGGGGGGCCTGGGGAGCCAGTCAGGGGACAGGGAGGAGCAGGAGGTGGTTGGATAGGTGTGGGGGTCCTGGGGGAGGGTTAGGGACAGGGGATCCCGGGAGGGGGCAGTCAGGGGACAAGGAGCAGGGGCGGTTCTGAGGGAGGCAGGAAATGTGAGGGGGCGGATGGGGGCAGGGGCCAGGCTGTTTGGGGAGGCACAGCCTTCCCTACTTGGCCTTCCATACAGTTTCGGAACCCCGATGTGGCCCTCAGGCCAAAAAGTTTGCCCACCCCTGCACTACCCCCTTGGCTGGGGTTCCAGGCCTGGCACAGGCAATGTAACTTAGGGACGGCCTTTTGGGCCAGGGTACATACCAGGCTACAGCTGGTCAGGTGAACCTATCTCCACATCAGTTCTGGAGTCTCTGGTGCACCCGGCACCTAGGACCAACTATGTCCTTAAACGCAGGTAACGGGAATGCCCTGGAGCTAGAGCAGGGAGGGGGTATTGTTGGTGCAGTACTTGGGAATGGCAGAACCGGCTCAGCTGGGAGACCCAAAGTATCTCCTGATCCTGCCATATTAATAGATGGTCTCTTGTCGATGTTCCCCAACGGGCTGTTGAGCCCATGCTGGGGCTTCAAATGATGCTCGTTCATGGCATTGGGGTCCCTCTCCCTGGTGCAGGAAGTACCTGGACGTTCACTCCATGGACCTCATCGACAAGGCGCAGACCACAGACGAGCTGAAGAGGTAACTGGTTTTAGGACTGAGGGAAGGCTCTGGGTCAGTGCCCCCCAGCCCTGGGGAGACACCCCCACCCTCTGCACCTAGGCTTGGGGTCTCCCCTATTATCCTTCCATGGTAGGGAGAGCACCCCCTACCAGCCCCCCTGTACTTTCAGGTCCCCCCATGGGCCCCCCACCCTGGAGGGGGCCCCTGGGTGGGGAGACACCCCACCCCTGCAGTCAGTGGTCCCCTCTCCACAGGGTGCTGGCAGAGCTGTTCCAGCTGCAGAGCTGGGAATCGGACCCACGGGCCGCCATCTTGCTGGATCTCTACTTCTACACGGTGCAGTTCAGCCGGGAGCACAACTTCACCCGGGAGCAAAGCTCTGCCTTCTTCGCCATCGTCAAAGACACCCACGAGGCCTGTGTGGGTAAGAGAGGGGGCTGAAGGGAGGCACCGGCCTCAGTGGGAGGAGGGAGTCAGGCAACGGTGGGGGGCCTGAAGAAAGGGGATGAGTCTCAGGGGAGGACCCTCCATGAGTTGGGATGGGCACAGGGAAGGGGAGGAGCCTGGAGGTTGGACGTGGCTGTGGGAGAGATGGTGGAGGTGGCCACGGGAAGGAAGGGGAGGAGCCTGGAAGACGGGGTGGTTGTTGGGGAGGAGCTTGCAGGATGGGTGTAGCCATGGGGGGTGCAGGTCCCTCACACTCATGTCTGCTCCCACAGAGACACCACTGCCCAATGTGGAGGAATGTTACCGCTACTTCACCGAGCTGCTCTTCTGCCACGCCGTGCGGGTGAGCCCCGGGGAGGGCCAGCCCCAGCCAGGGCCCCCAGCTGCTGCCAGCCCCCCCACGGCACGGCCCAGTTAGAGGGATGAGTCTGGGGTGGGGAGCCCCTGCCCATCACCTGCCTCACCCTCTCCTCTCCTCCCCCCCCAGCGACCTCCATTCAGCATCGACCTCTTCAGCCAGGAGCAGCTGGCACTCATGAGCGACTACGTGGTGAACACCTACTTCCGCCACTTCAAGCTGTACAAATACGCCTTCACACCCCAGGTATGGCGCCCCCTGGGGAATCCCATGGGGAGTGGCACCTCCAGTGTCAGCCACGCCCAGCACCTCCCAGGGTCCTGGCCTGCCCCACCACCCGCATGGGTTAGCTGCCCACAGGCTCCCTTCCCGAGACCTCCACCCACACGGGGCAGCTAGCAGGGGGCAGGCGTGCCCAGCCCTACACCTGCCTCAGCCCCTGCAGCTTCCAGGACTGCCCTGTTTTTTCACCTCGCAGGTCCGGCTGGACATATCGCTGTCCTACGTGGGAATGCCGGAGCCGGAGCCCACGGCCGAGCTGGGTGAGTGGCTGGTGCTCACTGAACCCCCAAAACTCTCGGCCACGTGGGTGAACTCAGGGGAGTTTACCCTCCTTCGTACCCATGGGAGGGGTTTGGTTGGGAGGTGCGGGGGGGGGAGATGATTGGGGCTTCTCCTTTCTACTGCTGACCAAGAGCAAGCCCTGGGGCCTTGGAGCCAAGGTGAAAATGCTCTAACAGGACGGCAATTCCCAGCCAGACACGGGCTTTTTGATCCCAACAGAGTGGGGCACCTGAGGGTGCTGGGCGGGACAAGCTCCCAGGCACCACAGAAGGGAGGAGAGGGCTTTAGGGGGCACAGGAAGGTGGAGCATCCAGCCGATGAAGCCAAGCCCCACCCTGATTAGCCAATGTCTTCACCCCCCAGCAGGAGAAGTGGCTGAGAGCGTGATGGTGCCTGTGCCCCCAGCGCAAGAGGAGGAAGCCGACAGTGGAACCACAGCCCCCAGGGAGAGTAAGAGACCACCGCTGCCTGGAGGAGTGAACAAGATACGGGGCCTTTCCCCTTGCGGGGCAAGCGGGGCCTCCAGGCAGGCCCCAGGGTGGGGATGGGGAATGGGACCCAGGCCTTTTCCTTCTAGGGGGCACCAGCCCTGCTCCAGCCCCAGCGTGGGGGAACTGGTTGGCTGCTCTCTTCACCCCACTCTCCTCTGCAGGCCCCAGGGCCCCGCTGCGGGAATACATCTCGGCTCAACTCTGCCAGGAGCTGGCCCAGCTGCGGCTGGAGGTGGAGGAGCGGCTACGGGCGAGCGAGGAGCAGTTCAACACCAAGCTGGCCCTGCTGGAGAAGGTGCCCAACTCCCCCAAGGGGGGCGGCCGGGGCCACCGGAAGTGAGGGGAGAGACGAGGGCAATAAAGGACTCCGATTCTACGGTGGTGCCGTGTCTCACTGCCCTGGGAAACTGCCCCCTGCTGGGGGGGAACCCCAGTCTCAAGGTCCCCCCTACGGCCCCTGCCCCAGGGGAGACGCCCCCAGGCCTGGGGCCCCTGCTGGGAGCATAGACGAAGGAAGGAGCCCCAGGCACTGTAGGGGTCACAATAGATTTTTATTCTAACGCAGAGGAAATCAGACTACAAGAAAAACATAAGAATTAACCAAGCTACATCAACAGGCTGAGCCCGGCGGGGAGGGGGGAGCATTTGGCCCCATCTCCCCCCGGATGCAATACTGAGCCAGTAAAAAGAATCCCAGGGCAGGGGAACGCGAGCTGCCCCTGCATCCTCGACGTACACACACAGCATGCCAGCCCCCTCCCCTGCCAGGGGACTCCCCCCTCCCTGCCAGACACACACGGGGTCCCTAAACCTCACCCAGGCAGGACTGTCCCTTCCTGTCCCAGAGATCCCGGACAAACCTGCACCAGGGCCCCCGCGCACTCCCAGGGGGGTGGGGGGTGTCCCTGGCTTGAAGTTCAGTGCAACCATCCCCCACTCGCGGTGCCCAAGCTATGGGGGGGCCACCCCAGGATCTCCCGCAGCCCAGCCTGGTCCCTGCCTCCTAGTGGAGGGGAGCAGTGGTGCTGCAGTGGTGCTCCGCCCCCTCGCCCTGGCCCAGCTCCGCCCCCTCGCCCTCGGCGCCCAGCAGGGCCAGCAGCAGGGCCTTGGGCAGGTTCTCGAAGAGGGCGGCGCGGTTCTGCTGCTCGCCCTTCTTCACCCAGTGGCCGTAGATGCGGAAGGCGCAGGCGTCGATGAGCTTGCGCACGCCCTTCAGCGCGTAGGGGTCGCGCAGCAGCAGCTCCCGCGTCACCGGCCGCGTGCGCACCCGGTAGCTGTTGAACATGCGGATGGAGGCCAGCACCGTCCACACCAGCACCTACCACGCAGGACAGACCATCAGCAGGGGGGTGGGGGTGCCTGGGAGAGACCATTATCCCAGTGGGTGGGGAACACGGGCAAGCCCAGTATCCCTGTCCCAGATGTGGGGGGAAATGGGGAAGCAGGAGAGACCATTAGCACAGGGCAGAGGGGGAGGCCAGGGGAGACCGTTTTCCCATTGCACGGGGAGGGAGGGGATGGCAGAGACCATTATCCTGCGGTGAGGAGGAGGAGAGGCCAGGTGGCAGAGGAGAGACCGTCATCCCCACCATTAAGGGGGGAGGAACATGCAGGAGAGGCCATTACCCCAGTGTGTGGGGGGGGGGGGGGAAGAGGACTATTCCAGCAAAGGGGAGAAGGGAAAAAGGAAGAGGGATTGGGGGAGTCACAAGAGCCCCTTAAAGCAGCACATGGAGGAGGGGGGCATATACCCTGAAGAGCCCAGCAAAGCCCATCAGCTCAGTGCAGTGGGGGGAGAGGGGGAACCTGAGAAAGCTGGGGAGAGGGAGAACCCAGGAGAGCTCAATGCAGGCGGGAAGGGGAGAGGGAGAACCCAGGAGAGCCCATTAGCTCAGTGCAGTGGGGGGAGAGGGAGAACCCAGGAGAGCTCAATGCAGGCGGGAAGGGGAGAGGGAGAACCCAGGAGAGCCCATTAGCTCAGTGCAGTGGGGGGAGAGGGAGAACCCAGGAGAGCCCATTAGCTCAGTGCAGTGGGGGGAGAGGGAGAACCCAGGAGAGCTCAATGCACGTTGTAGGGGAACCTGGGAAAGCCCATTAGCTCAGTGCAGGCTGGGAGGAGTTATTGGGGACACAGGAGCCCACTGACCCAGCGAGGGAGGGAGGTTCTTGCTGGAAGGGCCCATTACAGTGATGGGGAAAGCCCTGGAAGAGCCCCAGCTCATGGGGGGAAGGGGAGAAGGAGGTGACTCACCCTGAACCGGCGATAGGGGCTGAACAGCCGGACTGGGCGCCCCACGCAGCGTTCGAAGAAGGGATGCTGCAGGGCCTGCTCCGCTGTCAGCCGCTCCGACGGCTCCACACGCAGCAGCCGCGAGATCTGCAGGGACAGGAGGAGTCAGAGGGGCCTGAGCCACCAGACCACTGGGCGCCACGAGTGTGTGTGTGAAATTGTTCTATTCAGAGGGGGTGAGGAGAGGCTGATTGATTTGGGGGGTTGCGACTGCAGGAGGAGACTGATCCAATCTGGGATGGGGGAGAGGGGGTTCCTGCTCTCACCAGGTCCTTGACAGTGTCGGAGCGGTCATCCCACTCCGGAGAGCTGAACTGGTAGTGCCCCTCCATGATCATGCGCAGCATCAGCATCTGCTTGCGGTGCCAGAACGGGGGCGAGCCGGCCAGCAGGGAGAAGAAGATCACGCCACATGCCCACCTGCGGGGAGGAAAGGTGGGGGGGAGGTCACGCTGTGGTTCCGTGAGCCAGACCTAGGGCACGGAGAGCCACTGGGAGGGGGACAAATAGACAGGGAAAGATGGACAGACACAGACCAACGGGTGGGGATGGATGGACAGGTGGATCCTTGGCCTGGAACCATGGACACTACTCAGCCATCGCAACTCTGCAGGGAGGGGTCAGAGGGTGGAGCCAGGAACGGGGTGTGGGGGGGGGATCATCAGCAAGAGGGGCCAATGGCCACTGTGTGGGGAGCTAGGACCTTCCCCCCACCAGCTGGCAGACAGGGCCACATCCCCCGCACGCTCTCAGGCCAGACCCATCACTTGCCAGGTGGGACCATGTGGACATGGCTGGAACACAGACACAATGGGGTGGGAGGGGTTAAGTCATTCCAGCTGGACCCATCAGGGTGCTGGTGCTGGGTGTGGGCGGGGGGGCCAGGAAGCCGCTAGCCAGGGAAATGGTCAGGATCCCCACCCCACCCCTCCTGCACACAGGGTGGGTGGCCAGCAGGGACACGTGGGGGTGTCTAAGAGCCATGATGGGAACTGAGGTCTATGGGGCAAGCCCACCCACTCCCCACCACCCCTTTCCCCCCAGAATGAGTCACCCCGCCCCAAATGAGCCCTTCTCCCCACAGCCCAGCAGTGGCTGCTGGAACAGGGACTCACAGGTCCACTTCCTGGCCGTAGCCCGGGTGCGTCTCATCCATGGAGCACTTGAGGATCTCTGGGGCTAGGTACCCAGGGGTCCCGCACAGCTCTGGTGTGGGGGAGGGGGGAGAGAGACACCCAGGCATGAGTGAGCAGGGACCAATAGTGCCCTCCAACTCCCTCCCGGATCAGCCCCACGGATCAGCCAGTCCTTGCCCCCCTCCCCCGCCACTGAAGCAGTCCCCAGCAACCCCCCTCCCACCCAGCCATGTCCTCCCTTCCCCCAACCCTGGATCGCCCCCACATCCAGCCAGCACCCCAGACTGGAGTGTGTGGAGTGCCCCCCACCCATCAGTCAGCCCCTTGGCCTCTCCCCTCTCTACACCCCCTGGATTGACCCAGCTAGCTCAGCCCTCCCACTGACCACAGATCAGCTTGGCCTCCCCCCAGACCCCTCCCGCCCAGCCAGCTCTGACCCCGCAGTTTCTGCCCTGGCTCCAGCCGGCAGGAGAAGCCGAAGTCGGAGAGTTTTATATTGAGCTGATCGTCCATGAGGATGTTCTCGGGCTTCAGGTCACGGTGGATGATGTGGCTGGCGTGCAAGTAGGTCACCGCCTCCAGCAGCGCTCGCATGATGCACCTGGAGGGCATGGGGGTGGGGTGGGGGTGGGGGGAACAGATCACGCCTGCAGCCACCGCCTCGCCCAACAGAGGGCGCTGTGGGGAGCAGGGCAGGAGCGCTGACTGTGGGGGAGCTCCCGGCTGCTCCAGCCCCAGCTTCCGCCAGCAGGGGGTGCTGTACAGTACCTGGTCTCCTTCTCACTCAGGGTCACTTTCTCCGTCAGGTAGTCAAAGAGCTCCCCACGCCGCATCCTGGGGAGAGAAGGGGGCTGTCAGCCAGCTGGGAGGTGGGCGGGGGGGGCGGAATTGGCCCTGGTGGGGCGACAGGAAGACTGGGAGCGATCAGCCCTGGTGGGGTGGGTGGAAATTGTTCCAGGGAGCAGATGGAGTAGGAGGGAGCCCAGGCAGGCAGTACAGGAACTGGGGGCACCACTTCTCCTGATCCATGGGTACAGGCCGCCCCATACCACAGCAACCCTGAGGTCTGCAGGAGGCTGGCTGGCTCCATTCCTGGCGTGAGAGCCCCAGGGCATGGGGGGGCCCTGCAGGCAGAGAGGGCAGACGTGAGCGTACCAGGGGGCCCCTGCGATGCGGCAAACCCCTGCAGGGGGGTGGTCACTCATGGCAAGGTCCTTGTGGGAGAAGTGGGGGCTGGGTGCAGGGATCTCATACTCACAGATCAAACACCAGGAACATGAATGTGGACGACTCGTAGGAATCGATCAGTGTGACTGTGGGGAGAGAGAGGAGTGAGAGGATGGGGGATACAGCGGCGCACTCCTTGTGTCGGGGTGGGACTTCCTGCCAGAGGGGTGCCCAAGAGATTGGGGGGGGGGGTCACTAGGTATATAAGCACTGCAAACAAGGTGTGTTCTTAACTGGGGTTAAACTAGCAGTGAAGACACCGTGACTTGGGTTAGCAGGGGGAAGTTGACTCCAGCCGTCTAGACTTCAAAGCACCGCTGGCTGGAAACGGACAGGGAGAGGTTAACCTCGGTTTGTTTTCTGTCTGCTTATCTCGGGTCAGGGAAACGGAAACAGTAAAGCATCAAAATGAGCAACGGCGAAACAACTGCAAAGCCAGAGCTGGCCAGCCTGGAAGCCGAAGAAAGTGACAGAGAACGTGAGCAAACAACAAGCAGAGCTGAGAATCGAGGCAAAGGAAGATGCCTATTGCCAAGTCCTAGAAGAGACTCAGCTTAGATCCCCATGGTGCAGGCTGTGGGATCCCCAGGAGGGGTATCTGATGAGGAGGGGAATGTAGCTGAAACAGTCATTAAAAAAGTTACACCACCAGACCTGTGGGTTCTACTTCTGGTTCAAGTTGCAGTGGGGGAGGTTTAGGTTGAATATTAGGAAAAACTATTTCACTAGGAGGGTGGTGAAATACTGGAATGGGTTACCTAGGAGGGTGGTGGAATCTCCATCCTTAGAGGTTTTTAAGGTCAGGGTTGACAAAGCCCTGGCTGGGATGATTTAGTTGGGGTTGGTCCTGCTTTGAGCAGGGGGTTGGACTAGATGACCTCCTGAGGTCCCTTCCAACCCTGATATTCTATGACTCATTGAACAGCTGAATGTCAAACTGACTCTCCCCTGTAAAGCATCAATATCTGCAGTGCATTACCACCAGTTGAAAGGGCAGAGGTGTTGTCTGTGTTGCAAGAACACAAAGAAGTGTTTTCTCATGAGCCGGGGAAGACACACTCGCTAACTCATAAGATCATTACAGAATGACCACAGTCACCTCCCAGCAGACCCTACAGGGCCACCGGCAAGATGCAGGAACAAATTTGAACAGCAATACAAAACATGTTAGACCTGGGAGTAATTAAAGAGCCTGACAGCTCTTGGGCGTCACTTGTGGTCTTGATCTCTAAGAAATACAACACTGTATGGTTTTGTGTTGATTATAGAAAACTCAGTGGTGTTACAGTACCAGCTGTGTATCCCTAGACTTGATATAATGCACATTTTAAGCAAAGCTAAATATCTCCACTCTTTTGATTTAACTTGAGGTTACTGGCAGATTCCTTTAGATAAAGGTGCTCAGGAAAAAAAAAAAATCTACTTTCATCACAAATATGGGACTCTGAGTTCATAATGGCATCTTAGGGCGTAAAATTTACTTGGGCATAAGCTTTCATGGGCTATAAGCCACTTCATCAGATGCACAGAGTGGAAAATACAGTAGGCCAGTATAAATACACAGCACATGAAAAGATGGGAGTTGCCTTACCGATGGGGGGTGGGGTCAGTGCTAACAAGGCCAATTCAATTAGGGTGGATGTGGCTCATTTCCAACAGTTGACAAGGTGTGAGTATCAACAGAGGGAAAATTATTTTTTGTAGTGACCCAGCCACTCCCAGTCTTTATTCAGGTCTAATTTGATGGTGTCCAGTTTGCAAATTAATTCCAGTTCTGCAGTTTTCGTTGGAGTCTGTTTTTGAAGGTTTTTTTGTTGAAGAATGGCCACTTTTAAGTCTGTTATTGAGTGACCAGGGAGATTGAAGTGTTCTCCGACTGGTTTTTGAATGTTACAATTCTTGACGTCTGATTTGTGTCCATTTATTCTTTTGCATAGAGACTGTCCGGTTTGGCCAATGTACACGGCAGGGTGGCGTTGCTGGCACATGATGGCATATATCATATAACAACCTGAGTTCATAATGTTACCATTTGGGTTGATTAATGCTGGAACCAACTTTCAGAGGCTGGTCAACCAAGTGTTAACATAGGCCCTTGCAGAGTTCTGCAAAGCATTTAAGGCCATCACAGTGTTGAGCAACGCTTAGGCTGATCACAAAAAAAACTCTCGGCAGTTGTGCTGTCAAAGCTCAGAGTCAGGCCTAACCGTAAAAGCCTCTAAGTGTAAAACTGGAGCAGCCAAAGTTCCTTATTTAGAACACTGGGTAGGGGGAAGGTCACATATCCCATGAGCTCTTAAAAGCTGAAGCCACTGGAAACTGGCCTGTACCTCAAACCAAAAAACAGGCCCAAGCTTTCATAGGTCTGGTAAACTATTCCTTGAGGTTGGGGCCCGGGTTCAGCGCCATTGTATCTCAATCCCAGACCTGTGTAAAAACCAATAAACCTAACGCAGTCGTGTGGACGAAGGCCCGTCAAGAGAGCTTTGATAAGGTGAAGAAAATCTTGTCCGAAAAAGCCTGTTCTAGCTAGTCCAGATTTTGATCAAAATGTTTGAACTCTGTACAGGTGCATCAGACACTGGTCTAGGCTCTGTGCTGATCCAGATGGGGGAAAAAGACACCACCACACACCCCATCACCTTCTTCAGCAAACAATTGACACCCACCAACAAAATTATTCTGTCATGGAAAAAAAAAAACATTATGCTACAGTGTAGGCCCTTAATTGCTTGACTGCCTATCTCATTAACAGAAAATTCAGGGTACTGATGGATCATTCACCATTAATCTGGTTAAAAAAAAAGAAAGGCTCAATTTCCAAGCTTCTATGCTGGAGTCTTATACTCCAAAAATTTGATATGGAAATTGTACCTATAAAGGGAAAGGAAAAAATGGTGGAAGATCCCCTATCCAGGAAAGAGGGCCCTCACCTGCTGCCTCCAGGTCAGCCAGTGGCTAATCTTACTGCAGCGCTGTAGAGGGGGAGGCGTGACAGAACATACTTCTGTATTCACACCCTATTGTCATAATCTTTGTAAAAAGTACACCCTGTAAGGGATAATCTGAAAACTCGTAATTTGCTAATCATTGTCGTCCTGATAAAATGTGTGTGGAAATATTGTATGTGAAGTTAAGGGGGGGGAGGGATAGCTCAGTGGTTTGAGCATTAACCTGCTAAACCCAGGGTTGTGAGCTCAATCCTTGAGGGGACCATTTAGGGATCTGGAGCAAAAATCTGTCTGGGGATTGGTCCTGCTTTAAGCAGGGGGGTGGACTAGATACCTCCTGAGGTCCCTTCCCACCCTGATATTCTAAGTTATAACATTCCTCTGTATGGCGTTATTAACACATGTTCCAAACCAAGGTTGGCAAACAGGTCTATCACTAACAAAGGAAAGGGTGCTCTGCTTAATTTGCATTTAAGCAGTAAACAGAGTCATCAAGCAGGAAGGGAAACAAACAAAGCTCAAACAGGTGAAAAAAAGCAGCAGGGAGCATCCTTCCACTTTCTGTCTCTTGGAACCAAGCTTGAAATGTTTTTCAAGAGCAACTGAAACTACAAACGGAGGGACAAACACCCCAAGACACACCTCTCTCTCTCTCTCTGCCCATCAATTCTCTGCACCTAAAGGGACAAAGGAAGCAGCCATTGGACTGCAGAAGGGGTCCTAAGCTAAGAAGTCTGGTCAAACTGCTGAGCGCACGTGGTCAGAAAACAAACTGTTAAATTCAAAGCAAGGTTAAATTAGGCACCAGTTGCATTTTATCTTTATTTTTCTTGTAACCATTTCTGACTTTTATGCCTCATTACTTGTACTCTCTTAAAAACAACAACAAGTTTAATAAGTACAAAGAGAGATTTTATCTAATCCAGTATGTTTAAAGTGAAGTATCTGGGAAACTCCACTGGGGTGGCAAGTTGTGTGCATTATTCCTATTAAAGAAACAATGGACTTAATGTAACTTTTATTGTCCAGGAGGGGGTTGGGCACAATAGAACATACATTTCTGGGGGCGGGAGGGAAATCTTAAAACTGGGGGTGTGTTGGGGGTCACCCTGCAGTATAACCTAGGTTGGTGAGAGCGAGAGTGTAACCCAGGTGTGTCTGCAGCTGCACACAGACACACAGGGTGTGACTTGCATGCTGTTTGTGAGCAGCCCAGGTGGCAGGCACTTCAGCAAGGTTGCAGGCAGGAGGGACACGGCTGTTCATTAGTCTGGACTGCATCCTGGTGTGTGACAGGGGGTAGTACCAGGGGTGGGACTTCCTGTCATAGGGGTGCCCAGGAAATCTGGAGGGTGTCACTGGGTTGGGAGGCACAGCGAAAAGGCATGTTCTTCACTGGGGTTAAACTAGCAGTGAAGACACACTGACTTGGGTTAGCAGGGGGAAAATCAACTCCAGTCCTCTAGGCTTCACCCTGAGCCGTTAAATCTTCACCTCTACTTCACAGCTCCCTGCGTGCAAGCAGCGATGTGTGTTTCACTACAGTCAAATGTACAGCTGGGAACAAAGAATGTTGGCCATACTACAGGATGGATGACTCCGTCCTGAGAAGCAAGTGACTCTGAAAAAGATTTGGGGGCCCATGATGGATAATCAGCTGATCATGAGCTCCCACTGCGATCCAGCAGTGAACGGTCTAACACGATCCAACGGCTGGAAACTGAAGCTAGGTAAATTCAGCTCAGAATTAAAGCGGACATGAGTAACAGTGAGCATAATTCACCATTAGAACGAATCACCAAGGTTCGCGGGGGATTCGCCGTCACTGGCAAATTTAAAATCATGACTGGATGTTTTCTTTTAAAACACCCACTCTGCTCCATAAGGAATAACTCAGGGAAACTCTCTGGCCTGTGTTATACAAGAGATCAGACTAGATCATCCCAATGGTCCATTCTAGCTTTGGAATCCATGAACTCAAGACCACCCATTTTTTGCAGTGTAAACATACCCACTTACTGACATGGGGTGTCCCGGGGGGACGGAGGGTGTCACTCACTGATGTAGGGGTGCCCTGCCACCTGACGCAGGATGGCAATCTCCTTGCCCGTGGAGGTCCGCACCTCCTCCAGTTGCTGCGGGGTCATGCGCTCCGAGGTCACCTCGATGATCTTCACCGCAAACTCCTGCCCCGTCTGCTTGTGCACACAACGTCGCACCACGCTGCTCACGCCCCTGCCATGGAGACCAACCGACACCACCGTGAGACAGACAGACACCCACAGCCCTCCACTCCCTGTCTATTCATACGTTCTCAGTCCAGACGGAACCACTGTGACCATCTAGTTCCAATGGCTAATAACTTTCACTATTAAATGTTTACAAATTCAGACTACAAACAAGATGTAGAGTTTCGACTTCCAGCCGTTGGATTGTGTTAGACTGGGGTGGGCAAACTACGGCCCAGGGGCCACATCCAGCCCTTCAGATGTTTGAATCCAGCCCTCGAGATCCAGCTGGGGAGTGGGATCGGGGGCTTCCCTTGCTCTATGCGTGCCATGACTCCGCGCAGCTCCCAGGAGCAGCAGCATGTCCCCGCTCCGGCTCCTACATGTCGCCCAGCCAGGGGGCTTCACACACTGCCCCTGCCCCAAGTGCCGCCTCCGCAGCTCCCATTGCCCAGGAACCATAGCCAACGGGAGCTGCAGGGGCAGCGCCTGCGGATGGAGCAGCGGGCAAAGCCGCTTGGCCATGTTTCTGTGTAGGAGTCAGAGAGGGGACACGCCGCTGCTTCTGGGAGATGCTTGAGGTAAGCACCGTCCGAAGCCTGCACCCCTGACCCCCTCCCACGCCGCAACCCTGATCCCCTCCTGCCCTCTGAACCCCTCGGTCCAAGCCCGGAGCACACTCCTGCACCCCCAACCCCTCATCCCCAGCCCCACCCCGGAGCCTGCACCCCCAGCCAGAGTCTACAGCCCCCCCCAACCCCAACCCCCTACCCCAGCCCAGAGCCCCCTCCCGCACCCTGAACTCCTCATTTCTGGCCCCACCCCAGAGCCTGCATCCCCAGCCGGAGCCCTCGCCCCCTCCCCACAACCCAACCCCCAATTTTGTGAGCATTCATGGCCCGCCACACAATTTCCATACCCAGATGTGGCCCTCGGGCCAAAAACTTTGCCCACCCCTGTGTCAGACCTTTCTCTGCTAGGCTGAAGAGCCCATCATCAGATTTTGTTCCCCCTACAGATACTTATAAACTGTGATCAAGTCACCCCCAACCTTCTCTTTCTTAAGCTAAATAGATTGAGCTCCCTGAGACTATCACTATTAGGCAGGTTTTCCAACCCTTTGATCATTCTTGTGGATCTTCTCTAACCTCTCCAGTTTATCAGCATCACCTGTTCGCCCACCTGCCACAGCCAGACTGACACCCCAGTGAGACAGACAGACTGACACCCACAGACCCCTCTCCCCCTGCCCCCACACCTCGCTGCTCACGCCCTGCCATGGACAGATGTAGCTGCCCATCCAGATGCACACAGAGCCCCGCCCCAAAAAACCCTCCTCCAGAGCAGGGAGCGAGACCCTTCCAAGGCCCACCTGCCAATGACTTCCTTGGGGTCATACTTCTGGTAGAACTCCTTGGCGCCGGCCCAGTCGGGCAGCTCATCGTCTAGCCCCACGCCTCGGGTCATGCTGGCCAGCTCGCCAGGAGCCGGGCTCCAGGACCCCTGCACCTGCTGGGGGAAAGAAGAGTCAGACAGCAAGTGGGGAGGGAGCAGTGATCTGTCCCATAGAGACACAACCCCACACACACCACCTTCCCCTGCAGCATGGGAGACCCCAAGCGCAGCCAGCTGACCCCACTCCCTCCCCCAGCCAACCCACTTCACCTCCCCCAGTTCCCCACTTCTCTTGCCCAGCATTATTCCAGCTCACCCACCCCCTTTCCCTCTCCTGTCCGGGCAACCAGCCAGACCACCCACCTCCTCGCATCCCTCCCAGGGCAGCCCCACCCATGTGCCTCCTCCCACAGAGTGCCCCCTCCCCTCCATCCTAACCTCCTCCCACAGAGCACCGGCTCCTGACTTACGTGCCTCCCCCCAGCCATCTGCCCCCCTCACAACACCCCCTCCCCCAGCCAGCCAGCCAGCCCCCCTTTCATTGTACCCTGTTCCCAGCCCCCAGGCTTGGGGTGATCAGACCTCAGCAAGAGCCACTTTGGGGAGGAGCCATCTTGGAAGGGTCTGGTCAGGAGCTGGAGGGCAGGGGGAGCTTCGGGTGGGATGGAGCAGGAGGAGAAGGGCGAGGGAGCTAAGCCAGGCCAGAGTGGCCTGGGCAGCAAGGGCAGGCTGGGTGGCAGCCGGGGTCTCCCCTCACCAAGGGGCCAGCTGACAAGGCCAGGCGGGGCAGTGATGCTGAGTGAACAAGGGGGGAATGCGCAGGGTGCAGCCAGCCAAGCTGGGGATCCCACCCACCGCAGCCACTGACCGGGTCAGCCAGCGCCCACCACAGGGTGGCCAGATCCTGAACAGGGGGCCCCCCGGGGCATCCCCCTCCTCCCCATATTTGCCCCCTTCTCCAGTTCCCCCCACGGGGCATCCCCCTCCCCCCTATGCACCCCCCTCCAGCTTCCCCCCCACGGGGCATCCCCCTCCCCCCCATGCGCCCCCCTCCAGCTTCCCCCCGACGGGGCATCCCCCTCCCCCCTATGCACCCCCCTCTAGCTTCCCCCCCACGGGGCATCCCCCTCCCCCCATGCACCCCCCTCCAGCTTCCCCCCCACGGGGCATCCCCCTCCCCCCTATGCACCCCCCTCCAGCTTCCCCCCCACGGGGCATCCCCCTCCCCCCATGCGTCCCCCTCCAGCTTCCCCCCGACGGGGCATCCCCCTCCCCCCTATGCGCCCCCCTCCAGCTTCCCCCCCACGGGGCATCCCCCTCCCCCCATGCGCCCCCCTCCAGCTTCCCCCCGACGGGGCATCCCCCTCCCCCCCATGCGCCCCCCTCCAGCTTCCCCCCCCCCCACGGGGCATCCAGCTTCCCCCCATGTTCGTCCCCTCCTCCAGTTCCCCCCCCCTCCAGCTTCCCCCTCCCCCCATGTACGTCCCCTCCCCCACGTGCCCGCCCCCGGGACCTGCGCTCCCAACACTCACCCGGCACCCCGGTTTCGAACCGGATTCCCAGCCCCGCCCCCGACGCCTGCCCCGATTGGCCCGCACTATCCCCGCCCCCCTTTCCACCCCACATGGGAGGAGAGAGAAGGCGGCCAATCAGCAGGCGGGAAGAGCGAGTCGCGAGCCGGGTGTCATGAGCCGGGGAGCCAATAAGAGGCGGAGCTAAGAATTAAGCTGCAGCCTGATAGGCTAATCAAGCTGCGGGGTGGGGCCAGATGTGGTGAATGGCGGGCTGCCGGACCAGTAAGAGTCCAAGGCGGGGTTTGAACCTGAGTGAGGGCTCAATTGACCAATCATCAACGGGAATGCGGAGCAGCACGATTGACAAACCAAGCAGCCAGTCAGCCGAGGATGGGGGCGGGTAGTTCCTTATGGCTAACCAATCAAGAGCCAAGAGAGGGCCGGGCAGCGGGGAAGAGTGGGCAGCTTCCTGGTTCAGCAAAGGGTCAGTCAGGTGACCTCTGACCCCAGAGGCAGGGTTAGGGGCCCTCACGCCAAGGGCCCCCCTATCCCCGCAACCTGGTCACATCACCTGACCGGTGCCCTGGGGTGTCACATGGCAAATGCTGCCCCCAGCTGACCCCGCGGTGCCCCCAGGTCACGTGACGGCTCAGCCCCCCCCCCCATGGCCCTTGTGACACGGGCCTTGGGCCGGGCTGGGGGCGCTGCAGTGGGGGGCTGCCCTGGGCGCGTCCTGGCCTCGAGGCCCCGTAGAGCCCAGGGCGGCGACTGTCACCCCAGCCCCCCCGCGCTGAGCCCAGCCCCTAAAGCATCTGGGCTGGATGTGAGCGGGGCGGGGGGCCCGTATCGCTCTCCCCAGTGCGCCCGAGTCACCTCCCTGCTCCTCCCATCCACAGCTCGCATCAGCCCCTGGTTGCCCCCGCGCCGCGCCGGGCGCTCTGACCCCTAGATCCTTTTCAGTGTCGCTGCTGCCCTGGCTACAGCCCCCCATTCGCGTGCTCTGGCCTGCGTGTCTCGGTCCCAGCGGTATAGCTCTGCATTTGGTTGTGTTAGTGTAACCCACACACCTCCAGGGTGTGGTGCTCTGTCCCATCTAGCAGCACAGAGAGAGAGAGAGAGAAAATGAGTCTGCTCTATAGCCAGTTGGCTTTTACCTCATGCGGTAGAGAATCAGAATATCAGGGTTGGAAGGGACCTCAGGAGGTCATCTAGTCCAACCCCCTGCTCAAAGCAGGACCAGTCGCCAGCTAAATCAGAGGCTTGTGCACTAAGCTCCAGAGCTCCCAGGTTCAATCCCGCCTACTGACGACCGGGGTCTGTCGGCGTTACATTAGGACCTGTTTTGTTTGAATGGGCCCAGCTTACTCTGACCCAGAGGTCCCTTAGCACCAACTGACGGATGACATAAGTGATGCACAGAGGTTTACAGGCACCCCCTGGAGCTGGTATATGCATAATAATTCACCAGTGGAGGGGCATGTGAGGTCTCCACTGAGCCAGTATGCTGCTAATCAGCTAATCTTTGCAAAATGATAATAATATTTAAGAAGTTACGTTTCTGTACCGAACATTGTGGTCTTCATGTGTGTAGGTTAAAACAGGTCAACTGAAGGTGGAGGTGCTTATCTCTCCCTGGCTGACCATCGTGTATTGTGTGTCTTACAATGTAAATCTATCGGCGGCATCAGGAGCCACCAGCTAATCAAGACTTCAAAGTCAACAAGAGATCACAAAATCTACAGGAAGCAGCACCACACAATAGGAAGAGTTGTCCTGTTTATGACTAAGATCAAAGCATTAGTCTGGTATATCAGGAGGAGCATGCAGAGAGCAGGGCCGGCTCTAGACCCCAGCGCGGCAAGCACGCGCGTGGGGCGGCCCTTTCCCGGGGGGGCGGCAGGCTGGGCCGGTGGACCTGCCGCAGTCATGCCTGCGGGAGGTCCACCGGAGCCCCGGGACGACCGGACCTGCCGCAGGCATGACTGCGGAGGGGGCGCTCGTCCCGCGGCTCCAGTGGACCTCCCGCAGGCATGACTGCGGACGGTTCGCTGGTCCCGCGGCTTGGCTGGACCTCCCGCAGGCATACCTGCGGCAGCTCAAGCAGAGCCACCGGACCAGCGAACCGTCCGCAGCTGCGGGAGGTCCAGCCGAGCCGCGCGACCAGCGGACCCTCCGCAGTCATGCCCGCGGGAGGTCCGCTGCTCCCGCGGCTCCGGGGCGCCTCCCGCGCATGACTGCTTGGGGCGGCCAAAAACGTAGAGCCGCCCCTGGCAGAGAGACATACGGTAGCCTTCACGGAAGGGACAAGCTGCCTGCCCGCTTGTCTTATGAATGGAGGATCACAGCCGGCCTGCTTGTTGCTCACTGGGAGAACGACTTTGGGTTACCTTAACGTCATTAGACCAGGAAAGTGTCTTGTTATTTTAAATCTGGACTCTAGAAGGCATATTATGATTTTGTTTTAAATGTAACCCATTGTTTCTAACACTTTTACTTACTTGCTCTTATATGAATTGCTGTTGTTTGCTTTCACTGTACTTTTAACCGTAAACAAAGAGAAGTGCTGGGTGTTAACCAGAGCAGTGATCCTGTGGTAAGCTGAGGTGTAGCGTTCCTTTGCGAACAGCAGGTCTGTGAATTCTGTGTGTCGAGCGGAACAGAGGCTGGACACTCTGCAAATTTATCAGCACCTATTTACTTCCAGATCATTGATGAAAATGTCAAATAGTATCTGGCCTAGTACCGATCTCTGCAGATCCCCGCTAGAAACACCCCCATTCAGGGATGATTCCCCATTGACAGCTGCTTCTTGAGAGCTGCCAGTCAGCCTGTTCTTAATCCATTTCACTTGTGCTCTGTTGCTGTTGCATTGTGCTATATTTTTTATCAGAATGTCATGTGAGTCTAAGTCAACTGCCTTACAAAAACCCTAAATATATTACCGCTACCCAACTGCGTTTATCAACCAAATTCTTAACCTTTTTAAAGAATTTAATCAGCTTTGTCTGACAAAAAATGTCTTTCCCATAAACCAGTGCAGTCTGGCTTTAACTACATCTTTTCAGTCTTTGTTGATGGAATCCCTTATCAGCTTTCCCCTTATGTGTCCCAGGATTGATGTCACGCTAACCAGCCTGTAATCCCCCTGGTCACCCTGCTTGCCCGGCACAGCATTAGCATTCTACCAGTCTTCTGGAATTTCATTCCAACATCTATTAAAAATGAACATTTGCAGGCCTGTGATTGGAACGTGTTTAGTAGATGTTGTTTAACATCCTCCTCGGTCATTAATGGGCTGGAAAGTACTTCATCATCCTCATATGATAGGAGTTCATCATCCTGCTTCTCTCCAAATACAAAGCACCTTTTGTACATCCTTATTAACAGCTTTACCATCTCCATCTAGGAATGGAATCAGTCTGGTCCTTAGCCCTACCAGCCTTGGATTTTTCCTTGATGTTTTTTAGGTTCCTTTATCGCCATCTCTGCTGGGAATAGACAATCACGGATGATCCTGTCCCACTCCCCACCCTGGTCTCGCTAAAGTCTCAGTCCCAAGCCATGGAGAAGCCGGAGCTGCTCCAGAACTGGCAGGGCTGGGGAGATTCCAGGCCAGTAGTGGTGAGATGCAGCCAGGGCAACTCCCATCCTGCAGTCCCAGGAGGGAAAAAAAATCAGACCTGGGAATCCCCCTGATCCCCCAGAGCCAATGAGGATGCGGCAGGAGATCACTCTGCCCTGGCAATCAGGTAGGAGATGAGTCCCATGAGCAGCGGCACCAGGATGAGCAGAGACACCCAGACCCCGATGCTGAGAAGAGAGAACCGGAAGGACTTCCGGGCCCAGAGATCCGCATCAGAAGAGTTTGTCTTCCGCTTCTCGTTGGCCTGGGAGAAAAGGGAAAGTCAGCAGAAGCACGGCCCTGTCATCCTCCTTCACTGCTATATCCCAGCCCCTGGTAGTCCCCAGCACCGAGACATGGGCCCCTGCCCCCCGCTACATCCCAGCCCCTGGTAGCTCCTGGCACCGAGATGTGCCCCCTGCCCCCCGCTAAATCCCAGTCCCGGTAGCCCCCAGCACTGAGACCCGGCCCCGTGCCCCCTGCTAAATCCCAGCCCCCAGTAGCCCCCAAGCTCCGAGACATGGTCCCGTGCCCCCCACTACATCCCAATCCCTGGTAGCTCCTGGCACTGAGACACAGCCACGTGCCCCCCACTACATCCCAGTTCCTGGCACTGAGACAGGGCCCTGTGCCCCCACCACCATATCCCAGCTCTTGGGAACATCCAGCACCAAGACATGGCCCCAGCCCCACCTCGCCCTATTATATCCCAGCTCCCAGAACCCTCCAGCACTGAGACATGTCTCCATCCTCCCTGCTGTATCTCAGCCCCCCTCACCTTGACAGCATAGATTAGGGCCAGCACCCCCAGGCAGGAGCAGCCGCAGATGATGCTGCCTATGGCCAGGTTGCGGAGGGCACGGGGACGTGGGGTCCAGCCAGACGGCTTAGGCCGCGAGGGCCCCTCCTGGATCATCACCACAGTCTCTGCCTCATCCTTTGCGGGTTTCCCAGCGCAGCCATTCCCCACGCTGAGTGCCATCTCCTCCCCCATGGGGCACCAAGGGCTCCCCCAGCATGGGGCCGTGGGGACACCTACGGGACAGAAACACGGATAGTCACATGCCACAGTCCTGCCCTGCCCTGCTCCAGGCATGGCCATGCTCCCCCTCAGGGAGGGGAATTGGGATGCCAGGGTCAGGGACAGGGTGTTGAGCCCAGAGTTATTAGGGAGAAGCCCCCCCCAGCACCAGCTCCCTTAAGGCTGGGTCCCCTCTGAGCCGGGTCCCCTCATCCTTCACGGGCTTCCCCTTTCGGGCTGTGTCTGTGCCTGGGATTATCTGCGTCATTGCCCCGAGTCACTGCCTGCAGGGGATTCCCCAGCTGCCCAGGGAAGGGAGATGGCACCAAATGCCAGGGCACAGCACATTCCTGAGCTTCCAGGGACAGCAGCGGCCTCAGCCAGGAAATGCCCCATCCCCCAGTGCCCCCAAGAGGGGGAAGCCTTTCCCCCCCCCCCCCGTCTCTGGTTCAGAATCGTTCCTTCGCTCTTTCTGTCAGCTCCTTTTCAAAGGCGGCTCTGAGTGCAGCGCAAACACCAGCCCCTGGGCTTCGCAGTCAGGTTGGGTGCCTCTCCAAAGCCTGCTGGGTCCCGACAGCGACTCTCAGGCCACACCCAACAGCCCTGGCTGGAAAATCATTAGCCACAACCCGGAGGGGCAAAGGAGGATGGGGGGAGGCTCTAGCCAAGAGCAGGGTGCTAAGGGGAGTAACTATCCCATAGCGCCAGGGCAGCTGTGAGTCTGGTCTGCCCTAGGGAAAGGCAGGGAGTAGACTGGGGCGGGGGGGACAGGCTGGATGGGCCCTGATGGGGAGTCGTCTCCATCTCTGCTGGGGAAACAGACTCTTGGGGAGGGGGCTGTGCGGAGGAGGAAGGGGTGGGGTGGAAGGAGGGGCCCCCTCCCCCCCAGGGGAGAATTGTCTCACCTGGTGGCAAGGTCCTGGCCTGGGATCCCAGCTGCACCCGTCTCCCTCTGCCTGTTTGTCTGCACACGGGTGAGTTCCCGGTCCAGGTTTGGCAGTTCCTCTTTAGGGCTGGGCCCAGCCTCTCAGCATGAGCTCACTGACTCTGACTCAAAGCTGGCCGGCTGCCTCGGCAAACGCCCCCACCCACCTTGCCCCTCTGGCCGAGTCCCTGCCAGGTCCCCGGGTGGATAGTCAGGCTGGGCTAGTGGCTTGAGCCTTGACATCCCCCTGCCTCTGGGGCGTGTGACATGGGGAGGGCTGTTTGCCGTGGGTTAGGAGCTAGTTTCTGGGGCAGGGGAACCGTCTGGCTGCCGCCTTCGATTAGCTTGGGAGTTTTGCTCTCTCCATGCCTGGCAGCCCGCTCCCCATGGGCAGCAGCAGCAGGACATGTGAGTCTCTGTGTGTGTCCCTCTGCCTCTCAGCATGTGTCTATCCAGCAGCCCCAATGCCGAGAAAACATGTCACGAGCCACCGCTCCCTCTCCAGGAGGGGCTGAATCAGGAAGCACTTGGGGCCCATTGCGGGGGACGATCCACTCTGGGACTGCCCGAGCCAGCCAGGAAACCGGTCTTCACTCATTCCTGTGGCATGCCCCAGGGCTGGGGCGCTACAACCCCATGCCCTCATATGGCACAGCTGGGGGTGTGTCACTTCCCCCTGCCCTTATATGGCACAGCTGGGGAGGTCACCCCTTTGCCATGCCCTTGTATGGCACCTCCAAGTGTCATATTCCCAGCAGTGCCATATAAGGGCAGGGGGAGGTGTCAAGCTACCCGGCTGTGCCATATAAGAACAAGAAGAACAGGAGTACATTCTATGCATCCCAAGAAGTGGGCTGTAGCTCACGAAAGCTTATGCTGAAATAAATTTGTTAGTCTCTAAGGTGCCACAAGTCCTCCTGTTCTTTTTGCGGATACAGACTAACATGGCTGCTACTCTGAAACCTGTCATATAAGAACAGTAAGTTCTGCTTGTGCTCTATTTTGCCCATATACATAGTACCACATCTAGATGTGAGAGAACGTTTGTGGTTCTGTTAGAGGGCAGTAAATGTGGCCATTATGGGATGCCAAATAATGCTCTATGCAGAGGATCTGCTAACACAATTCAAAGGCCTGCGTAGAGTACGTTTTAAACGTGTACTCACCGATGGTTAAAGTTTGGAGGGATACAGTTACGACGACGTGTGTGCCTGCGGAAAGGAGTTGCCACAAATGATGTTTAAGAGCTTGCAGGAAGCTATACGGATAATTAGCATGACTTTAGCGAAATACAGCGAAACAAAGCCGTTCAACATTCCATGTGCCGTTCTGATTCTTTGCTCTAGCTGGGTCGTCTGCCTCTGGCCCTTTGTCCACCCGCTCTGGTCTTTGAGCTGAGCGATTCTGTGTTAAACAGAGGCACTGCAGTATGCATCCCAACGTGGTAATATTTAAAACACTCCCCATGCACAAATTTAACACAAGGATCTTTGATTTTACGGTTCACATCATAAAAAACATAAGAGTTGCCATGTTGGGTCACAGACCATGGTCCGTCTTGCTCAGAATCCGGTCTCTGACAGTGGCCCATGCCAGAGCTTAAGAGTGTGCACAGTACAGGGCAAATATGGAGTGATCCACCCTGTCTTCCACCCTTGGCTTCTGCTAGTCAAAGGTTTAGGATAACCTTGAGCATGAGGTTCCATCTCTGACCATCTTGGCTAATGGCCATTGGTGGACCTGTCCTCCATGATCTTATCCAGTTCTTTTTAAAAGCCTGTTATAGTGGAGTCATCACCATGGTCATAGCCAGGGGCATCTACAACACAACCTGGGCAGTCCCCAAATTGCTTCTCTCTCAGAAAGTCATTGGCCTCCCTCAAAGAGGAATTTCTGTTTGGGGCATAGTAGGCTAGGGATCATTGTTGAAAGGGCAAATACATTTGCACACTTAGTTCTGCATTATTTTTCTCAGACATGTTGGTAAGTTAGAGCTTGTCAAGAACAAGAGACACGTGGCCCCATGTCCTCCCGAGCGTATGGTAGGTCTATGGGCAGCAGGGCATCTAGTCTGTCACAAAGTAGCCCTCAGCCACTCGACTCCTACCACTGGTGCACATGGCGAACAATCGATCGCTGCCCCTTTGTAACAGCCTTGAAGACTGTTATCAGGTCCCCCCTGAGTCTTTTTGTCTCAAGACTAAAAACGCCCTTTTTTTTTTTGCCCTTCCTCATAGCTCAGGTTTGCTAAACCTTTTATCATTTTTGTTGCTGTCCTCTGGACTCTCTCCAATTTCTCCGCCTCTTTCCTAAAATGGAGTGTCCAGAACTGGACACAGTGCTCCAGCTGAAACCTCACCAGTGCTGAGTAGAGCGGGACAATTACCTCCCGTCTCTTACATACAACGCCTCTGTTAAAACACCACAGAATGACATTAGCCTTTTTCACAACTGCATCACATTGTTGACTCATATTGAATTTGTGATCCACTATACCCCCAGATCCTTTTTTGCAGTACTATCATCTAGCTAGTTATTTCCCGTTTTGTATTTGTGCCTTTGATTTTTCCTCCCTAAGTGTAATGTTTTTCACTTGTCTTTATTGAATTTCATCTTGTCGAATTCAGACCAATTCCTTAATTTGTCACAGTCATTCTGAATTCTAATCCTGCCCTCCAAAGCGCTTGCAACCTCTCCCAGCTTGGTGTCAGCAACAAATTTTATAAGCATACTCTCCACTCCATTATCTAAGTTACTAATACAAATAGTGAATAGTACTAGACCCAGGACTGACCCCTGGGGCACTCCACTAGATACACCCTCCCACTTTGACAGTGAATCATTGATAACTACCCTTCCAACCAGTTTTGTACCCACCTTATAGCAATTTAATCTAGACCACATTACTCTAGTTTGCCTATGAGAATCTCATGTCTCAAAAGCCTTATTAAAATAGATATATCTATTGCTTCCACCCTAACCACTAGGCCAGTAGCCCTGTCAAAGAAGGAAATTAGGTTGATTTGGCATGATTTGTTCTCATACTCACTTCCACTTCAGTGGTGCCTTTTAACTCCTCCCTTCCCCCGTCTCTCTGCATTAGGGTTTTCTCATCGTAACACCTGTTTTCAGTAATTTCTCAGCTCTCTCAGCTACTGACTTGTATTATTTAATGCTTTCACGTATCTAGAGTTACAGCTTGCGTAAAAAGGTAATAATTGGAGATATACCAATCTCCTAGAACTGGAAGGGACCTTGAAAGGTCATTGAGTCCAGCCCCCTGCCTTCACTAGCAGGACCAATTTTTGCCCCAGATCCCTAAGTGGCCCCCTCAAGGATTGAACTCACAACCCTGGGTTTGGCAGGCCAATGATAGGTAAGAATGGGAAAAAACTCATTCTTTTGGGGACCTTGATTGTGATGATAAAAACAAAGAATGTAATCGTTGCTTTGCAGATACTGCTACAAAATATTGCCCATTGTGTGCTCTCTCCTATGCTTTTGTTAATGGTATTTATTTACTAGTCTGATAGTCCACGGAACAGTACAACTATATTTGATTAAACTTAACAGACGTTTAAGAGGCAAATGTGGAGAAGGTTGCAGTTTCAGACAAAAAAAAATTCAGAAAGGGAGGAGAGGGCATGGGACAACAGTGTCAGAGGCTGCAGCCTTATCTCTGACCCGAATGCAGGCACAAAGCCATGGCTTTTGCTTTTTAACATTTTACTTTTTTATTGTAAAATCCCTGAACTGAGCAGATTTATAGCATGCTTAGAATTTAAGTCTCTCTTTACAATTGGCAAGTGATGAGCCTAGTAGAATATCAGGGTTGAAAAGGACCTCAGGAGGTATCTAGTCCAACCCCCTGCTCAAAGCAGGACCAACCCCCAACTAAATCATCCAGCCAGGGCTTTGTCAAGCCTGACCTTAAAAACCTCTAAGGATGGAGATTCCACCACCTCCCTAGGTAACTCATTCCAGTGCTTCACCCCCCTCCTAGTGAAATAGTGTTTCCTAATATCCAACCTAAACCTCCCCCACTGCAACTTGAGACCGTCAGGGTACATCTTCACTATCGCTCTATTGGGGATCAATTTATTGCATCTAGTGTAGACACAGATAAATCAATCCCCGATCGCTTTGCCGTTGACTCCAGAACTCCACGGCGGCAAGAAGCGGAAGCAGAGTCAACGGGGGAGTGTTGGCAGTCGATCCTGCACCATGAGGATGCGAGGTAAGTCGAACTAAGATACGTCGACTTCAGCTACACTATTCTCATAGCTGAAGTTGCATATCTTAGGTCGATTCCTCTCCCGCCCAGTGTAGAACAGGGCTCACTCAGGTACTTAGTAAGAGACCTATGTCCCATCTTTGTTAACTATCTTTACAGAAGGTATTTGTGTGGTTGGGGGGTTTTCTAGTCTGGGCAATTCATTTAGCAAAACTTCAAAAATAAGCTAACACGGTTTTTTAAAGGTAGAGACAGATCTTTTAAACATTGATACGTAATTTTTATTTCACTAGACCTCTTCATCTTTAACACAAACCCAAAAGACTAAACAACCTGTTCCACCTAGTATTTAGCTGTGACAGAATACCTTCCCCAGACCTCTACCTAATTCAACTGATAATGCACAGACTTGGCTCAGCCATATAGACCAATGGTTCACCTTGTTGTTAAAACAGGGAGACCAGAAAGGAAAGATTTATAGAGGTGTTCCAGCCTACTAGAGAACAACAGATCTTGAAGGGACTTTGCATTGAACACTAAAACAAGTGTAAGGAGCATCAAAGCAGATGGAGAGTCTCTGTATAAATTATAAACTTTAAATTGAACATTTCAGCCGTTAGCGGCATTAATGGAGGAACTGCAACTTGAGTAAGCAGAACTGCACAAATTGTCCAAGGGCTGCAAAGTGCCCATGGAAAGCAACTTGTGGAGGTAAATTGCTGACCAATGCAAACAAGCCAGTGCTCAGGGTATGTCCCAAGATGATTGTACCAACCAAGAGTCACAGCCTAACTTGTTTTACACAAGCCGGTGTGATAAGATGTGCAGCACAAAGAGACTAGAAAGTTCCAGTCCCAGCTGCAAAACCTCAAAAGCTGATGTTTCATTCCCTAATTGGATGGCACATTTAAAATCTTCACCATCCACACCAGCACTTCCAAGAAAAGGAATACATGCTGTCTCTTTCAGCACACAGCCACCTGGAAGGGAGAAGACAGAGATCCTGAGCTGATCCCCGAGTCCTCCTGGTGACATGAAGTATCTGTCTCAGATAGGCACTTTTAACTGTCTCCATTTTCCAGCAATTCAGGTTGCCTGCTAATACACTGGGAAAAGACTGTGTGTGTCCTTTGCTCCACCTGTGTTTGCAACGTCAGCTCTTACGGTGAATAGTAACAGTGCTCAAAGCTGACAAGTGAGCAAAGATCTGGTAAGTAACACACAGACTTTCTCTTGGGTGATGACTCAAGTCAATCAACTGACCACTTGCTGAAACTGGGTTCCTAATTAGTAAGGAAGTATATACATGCTTGTGTATGAGCTTTAAAGAGTGTCACAGAACGTGTTCTTGTTTTGTAGCAAATTCCACTCGAGATTGTTGTACAGTAGCTTTGACACTGAACAAATGACTGCTGGTAACTAAGATGGTATAACACTGTATGCATGTCTACCATAGTTAATGTTCCATACTGGTGTCCCAGTTCAGGGCAGGTGTAGCTGTATCTGCCATCAGTGGTTCTGCAAGGGCACCCAACCTTCAGGCTTCCAGCACCACAGCTGTTGCCTTTACTGAGTGGAGCCCTGGGTCTCTCTCCCTTCTGACCAGGGTATTTCCAGGATGGACAGTTCCCTGCCTTCGCTCCCAGCACAGACAGGCTGCCCAAACAGACCTGCTTGCTTCCTCTTCAGAGACGAACAGCAATTGCCAGCAATACAAGTTACCATACCAAGCTGACTTTATTCTGAAGGTACAAAGCATGACAGAGAACTATTAAAACCAACAAAAGAACTGGCACACGTACTAATAAGCTTACCAGGGTTCAACCCATCTCTCACATGGGCTGTGGCAAGACCCCTCTTTCAACCCTCGCTCCCAGGGGCTTCCTTGTGATCATAAGTTCAGCAGAGCTTCAGTCACAAGTACACAGACTTAAGAGCCCTCGTAGGCCAAGTCCTTCCACTCTACCCCTGAGGATTGGGGCCCTCCATGGAGCAAGGGAGGATCAGGAAGAAAGGCCCAACTCCACCTTAGCTGTTGTCTGTGGGACTCTGGAGAATCCAGTTGGAACTAGTCTATGCGTATCTCCCTGGGGAGGGGGCTTCAAAGACTGATAATGCAGGAAGTTAGTTAGCACCCCATTCCCTACTAGAGAAGGTACATACAGTGCTGCAATAACGCAGATGGATGCATTTTTAATGCCATGTACCCCAAAGGCGTTAACTCTGTAAAGTTTCTCTTAGTTCCGTATGATTTGTTCAGGACATTATGGGATATTGTCAGCGTGGCACACCTTCCAGTCAGTCCTGGGCACACACAGATATCAAATGAGACCAAGCGGGCAAGCTTCTTGATCTGCACTCAGTCTTCACGACTCATTAGAATGTAGGAATTCATCTTAGCTACTTCGGAGCGTTAGAGCCTGGAGCTAATCTCACTCCTTGGGAAACAGGTAACAAGGATTGATTACTATGCCTCCACGGGTGAACTGGCGTGTAAGTAACTGGCACATTGTCTTCTACTCTAGTTTTGGATTGTTTCCTCTGGTGTGAGAGCAGCACCAAAGTTGCTGACACCAACAGGCATAAGCGAGACCCAGTTTTGAGTGACTTGAGTAAAAGCGTTTTCGATGGCAGTTGTGTGATTTGATTCTGAAAACCTACATGGTTATATTGACCGTGCTAGTTTATGGAGCCACATCATAGTTCAACACTATTCTTGTCTTCTTATGTCCTAAACTCATAGTTGCTGCTAAGGATATTTAATCCAATTCAACTCCCATGACCTTTTCTTTAGTTAAGCAATCAGCATGAGAAGAACCCTAAGAAAGGTGAGCCTGGTAATCAGATAAGAAGTTGCTTAACCAAGGTTTATTTTATACCCTGTATTTCTTACATGGGCCACCGACTTCTTGCTGTGTTGAGCCCAATGACTTCTGTTAGATCAAATCATTTCAGCCCTGTTGTGAGACACAGGCAGAGAACAGGGGGGACTGAGCTGCCAGCCTGAGGATGTGGCAATGGGAGGGAACTGCTGAGGTGAGAGATGCCCAGATGACCCCAGCAGGCGAGCACCCCATGGTGCAAAGGAAGGAGGTCAGAGGAGATGGGCATTGCCTTGAAGGAATGGGAGAACAGAGGCACACAACTCACTGCAGAGAATGTGCTGGTAGTTTTCTCTCTATATTTTTTAAAAACACTTTATTCATAGCATTATTCTGAAGAGAGTTTACATCCCCCTCTGTACACGTTCTGAACATGCTTCAGTGGGAAAGACAGCTCCATGGGAACACCTCCCTCCACCCCCAGATCTCCCAGCTCCCCAACCACATACTCCCTGAGAGTGGCTGCTGCCCCCAGTCCTGCTACGGAGTGGGGAAATGTTTTGTATAAGGGAACACAACACTGAGGAGTCAATTTAAATTACTGATCAATGGCACATCAGCTAACCACGCTCGGTCAGTTTATTAAGCAAAGACAGATCAGCACAATACAGAAAAGCAAAGGTTAGCACTGTACCAGCTGGGGATACAGGCTCACAGCAGTTTTCAATCTGTTCCAAAATCATGAGCTTAGCTGACATATTTATATTCTACATTTTCAACAGGCAGAAAACCCCCATCTCACGGTCACAAATTTCCCTATTCTTATCTACTTTCCCCACCTGTTTTTCAAGGTTTACCGACATCTTCACCCAAGACACCTGCACCAATCATTCCTGTCACTTTATACCCTGTATTTTGTACATTGTTATTTGGCAAACCTTAAAATATACATCTCGTTTGACAGTTCCTACACTTACAAATACCAGAAGTTATATACAGCTCACTCCATAGTCTTTTGATTAATTTAGAGTGCACAAGTCACTGATCACGGTACTCACACAGCTACGTAAAATTTATCACACCAACTGACATTGGTGGGTCTCACACAGATCTGAAGACTAATTAATACTCAACTGAAAAGGAAACAGCAAAGTGGTTCCTTGCCTTGCACATGCTCACAACCTCATGGAGACCACCAGAAGCATCACAGGTAAAGATGGAAGAAACAGTAAGTGGAGAAACACCATAAGTAGACATGATTCCACTATCCTGTCATCCTGGTGTATGGAGTTGGTCTGACCAGCTTTTAACTAATTTTCCAAACAACCCACCAGATTATTTGAGACTGTAAGTAAGCCATTCCTAGCAAAGAGAAAATAGTTTATTTTTAAATATGAACCTTTCAAAAATCAGCTCAGGAATCACAAGTCAACAACTGTAAGCTTAGCATGAACATCTAGCATGCTAGGAGTCTGCTTCATAGTTACAGAACTTAGCGTAAGTGCAGAAAATACAAAACTGTCAGAAATATATTGGCTAATAACCCCCTCTACCCCCCCCCCCGATTATAGCAACAGGATGACACCCTGGGGGGAAAAATGTAGCTGATGTGAAAGCATTTAAATTAAGTTTAGGCTGTTTTAGCAAAATACATGACAAAATAAAACTGACACACACAAAATCAATACAATTAAAGCCTTAAGAGTAATCTCTATCCAAGCATTAAACATAAGTATTTCTAAGTCACCATCATGCCTGTGATGTGTATAGCCTTTTCTGCTTTGTGCATGACATCGCTAATCTGAGTAAGATGCATATCTCTTCAGTCCAATGATGTTTTTACATTTGAGGTTAGTGGATCAATGTGTAGGTTAAACAACTGCTATTTTTTAACTTCATCCTGGTAATGGGGTTCACTGTGGATAATGGATTCATCGATGCCTGTTCTGACGTACACATTATGGTTTGACTTGCAACACTGTGGGTCAAACAAAGTTGGAGTGGTGATATCACAAGCGAAGTCAATCTAAAAAATGTTTTTAACTGATTACTATGCAAAACCATCTCTCCAGAGCCTAGGTCGCCCTAACTGCTGGTTGTCACCACTGGATGAGCTTTGCGGGACAAGAGGCTGTAGCATCTTGTTCACCTGTCTCGTTGAGCCATGTCAGGCTGGCATGGACACAGACAGGAGTTATGTCGTCAAAGGCAGCAGGCTACATGTGGTGGGCTCCAGGTTTGTACTGCTGAATGAAATACCAGCAGCTGTGGTACATCCAGACACTCGTTGCAGATGTAGATGTTTTCTTCTAGGTAAACAAGTGACTGGACAAATGCCAATTTATTAAACATGGCAGCACTAAAATTTGGACAATGGAAGCGAAGACTGTTTAGATCAACACGTACCTCTGTTATGATGAGGTGTCACTGACTCCAAATTAAAAAATTGTGCTCAAGGGAATCTGTTTGCAGGATTTGAGACATTGCCGGTTTACAAGAGCCTTTGAATACACTGAGGGAAAGACCATTTAGCTAATTGTTTGTCATTGATAAAATCAGGAAATTTATCCATTTCAACATCACTTGACAAACTGGTTATGGCAGTTAACACATAACTTCCGTAAATTGTGCAAATAATCTCCTTACCTATGCCATATTCCTTTTCTTTCCTGTTATTTATTAATTCAAGAATTTTGGTGTCCAGCTGAACAGTTTAGCAATGTCATGCTTATTATACACACACAAAATATACCTTTCCTCAGTAGTTAGGCCATTAATGCCATATTTTAGGTTTAGAAACTGTTTCCACTGCCTGGTACTTGAAATAGTTAATGAGTCTTTTTATATTTTCCAGATCTTGCCTGTTCGAAAAAGACATCCCTGATCCAAATAATCCTAAAATGGAACCAACAATTCCCTCAAAACTTCAGAGTTGCCTATTTTGAAAGATACCAGACTATGTAATAGTTTATTGAGCAGCTCCCAGATTTTGCACTTGTCCCTGATAAAATGCTATTAAGTCTAATAACAAAGATGCATACAGCAACAATACACTTGTTTTTACACAGTGGACAAATTCAGCAATATTCCATTGAGAAAGATTTAAAACAACAGATATATATGCATAAACTGCACATTATTAAGCAAAGCACCAGGGACTGAAATAGCAGTTAGACCAGTAAGCAAGCACAGGTCCAACCTTAGGGCACTGTAACATCTCTATAGCCAACTGCATACTCAGTTCTTACATAGTAGGTGGAAGTGTAATTGGCTCATCTGTCACCTGTAGGTTTATCTTTCCTTCCGATGCCTGGGGGTTTCTTCACTGTGCACTGATATATCTCGGTGTCTTTGGTCTCTAAAACAGCTGAAGTTGGGTAGCATGCTAAACTTTATACACATTTCTCTTATTTCCAGTAACCCGACTACACATAGATGAGTTTAATTTACCCACAGTTCATGTCATGCTTTTCACTTTGATGTTCCCAATTCATTAGCAATGTACACATGTGCTTGTTTAAGGTAGTCTTTGAAATTTTTTACACAAAACATCCATTTTTATTCCCTCAATCCCGTGCATCATTAGTTTTTCATAGACGCTTTGAAAGTCTCATTTCTCCATGCATCACTACCTCAAACAAAATGCAATTTCTTTCACTAGCAAAGCAGCCCAGTTGCCATGTGAAGTAATGGAATGAGACTGTCCTGGTCTCTTCCCTTTACAGAGAAACTTTCTCAACATCAGTTTGACTATTCTGTTCATCCTTTCCACCTGTCCTGAGCACAGTATGGAATGTGGAACTTTTGTTTTGTCCCCAACAACAAAAGACAATTTTGTAAGATTTTTTTCCTGTAAAATTAGTTCCTCGATCTGATTTCAATTTTGCCAGTAGGGCCCAATAGGAGAATACCTGGACTACAACACACGAGCCGTTGCTGAAGTAAAAAATATTTATTTCCTTTTTAACTTGCAGGTAACAGTCCCACCAAATGAATCTGCAAAGTAGACCATGGCCCTGAATTTTTATGAGCTTTAAGGGGAGCACCGTTCTTATTACTTTAAGATAATTTTGCACACAGATCAAGCAATCACAGTATTATTTCACATCATTTCTTATCTCTGGCTACAAACCTACTCTCAACAATCTTTGCCTGGTTTTATCAGTCCCTTGCTACCCTCCTGAGGAAACATCATGGACCAAATAAATCCAATTTTCAAAATTTGCTCTGGCACCAGTCATATTAGTGACCCATTCCCTTTTTACATAAGAAAGCAACTCTCCATGGCTCTCTATTTTGGTCTGTAAGATTTTAAGAGTGAGTCCTATGATAATTCCTTCTTTGCCTGCACCTGTTTTATTGCTTCTGACAACACGGCAATCTACCTCTGCAGAGCCTACAAATCAGGTACGGTCTCTGAAAGACTGACTGCTAAAACAGAAATGCTCACAATTTTATGGAAAGAGCCCATCACTTCCTTGTCACCCCTTGAGCACTTGGTTTAGCAAGAATTAGCAATAAGATTTTCATAATGAAATGGAGCCATACAGCTTTCTTCATTAGCATAATGGTGACTATCACTGCCCGTCCTGCAGCAGACTGGGGTCTGATTCCCAACAAGGAAGCTGCACTTCAAGGTTTACCGAATTTACCAGTGACTCTGGTAAGAACAGAGTACCTTTTAAACAAATCAAGTAATTAAATGAGAAGGGTGAGGTGGGGGACACAAAAATAAAATGACGAAGAATGCAAGCACCAAAAAAAAAAAAAGTAAGAAAAAATTTGAAGAGAGCGTAGAATACAGAAGGAAAAGCAATTTATAAGCGATGGGAGGAGAAAGTCTATGGCCAGCGCAAGAGGTCAGACTAGAAGGATCATAATGGTTTCTTCTCACCTTGGAATCTAGGAAACCTTTAGAACAACGGGAGAGGATGAAGCGAAGGAAGCAATGTAGGAAAGGAGAGAGGCAAGATCAGGGGCAGGTTTATTAGAAAGGCTGGAATTCGGTGGGGGCATTACAGAGCCATGCAGAATTGGAAAGCGAAAGCAAGGGTACGAGGAAACCAGTGGAGCGTTCCAAAGCACAGGCAACAGCACCAAGTTCAGCACCCTGAGTTGAGCGAGGAGAGAAAGGAGCAGACCATGAACACCGAAGCCTTTGAGTTAAACCGTCCTCATCAGACAGTGGTGTGGGAATTTGAAGATTTAAAGGCTGCTCTTTTTTCTTTTTAGACCTGTTCCTTTCTTCTCCTTTTCTACATTCTGAGTGAGCCACTGATGGGCCCCGTTTTGCTACTGCTAACTGCTGCTGTGCTACGGGTGGAGCGGGCTGGGGGGTGTTCAGAGGCACCGCTTTCCCCCAACGAGTTGCCTTCTGGCTCTGCTTCAGGGGCGGCGTTCTGGGGTGGGAGCAGGGCCGAGGTCTCACTGCCCAAGTCTGGCTTTTCTTTCTGCCAGAGTGGGGCCACCCCATCCTCACTATCCAATGAGCTCTCGCTGCCGGCCAGGACAGGCTCCTCCTTCCTCCACCGCCTCCTCCTCTTGCGGCCAGGCAGAGGTGGCTCATTCTCAGCAGAGGTGTCACGGTCTGAGGCTGACCCGGAGCACAGGACTGCCACCTCCATGCGGGGCAAAGCTGGGCTCTTGGAGGGCCGGCCCCGCTTGCGCTTGGAGGGTGATTCAGCAGTGGGGACAGCCGGGGCCCAGGGCACCTTGGGAGGCCGACCCCGCCGGCGCTTCTCCAGAGGCTGCTCACTGCTTACTGTCTTGCTCCTGGATGAGGCTGGCTCAGGGGCACTGGATCCTGGCTTCTGGGCATGTGGCTTTGGGGTGCTGGGTGAAGGCTGTGCTTCCCCCTCCCCTGGCATTTCTGAGGTCCTGCTCCTTGGTGAGGAGAGTTCAGGCATCTTAGTCTCCAGCTTCATGACATGGGACGTGGGGACACCGGGTGGTGGCTGCACATCTCCCTTGTTGATTTCTGGAGACTTGTTTTTGGAGGGCCGGTGCCTCTCATGGGGCAAATCAGTATGGGGGATGACCAGGGCACTGCGCACCTTGGGAGGTCGGCCCTGCTTGCGCTTCTCCAGGCGGGAGTTGCTCTCACAGCTGTCTGTCTCGCTCCCGGGTGAGAACAATTCAGGGGCCTTCGTCTCCAGCTTCCTGATGTGGGACTTAGGAGTGCCGGATGGCAACTGCGTCTCCCCCTGGCTCAGCTGCTCCAGCGACTTGATCTTGGGAGGCCGACCCCGCTTGCGGGGAAACTCAGCACTGCAGGCGACCGGGGGACACCGTGCCTTGGGAGGCCGGCCCCGCTTGCGGGGTGACTCAAAACTGGGGGTGACCACTACCAGGGAACGCTGTGCCTTGGCTGGCCGGCCCCGCTTGCGAGGTGACTCAGCGCCGGGGGTGACCACTACCAGGGAACGCTGTGCCTTGGGAGGCCGGCCCCGCTTGCGGGGTGACTCAGAACTGGTGGCAACTACGCAACACTGTGCCTTGGGAGGTCGGCCTGGCTTGCGGGGAGACTCAGCACTGGGGGTGATTGGGACACACTGCGCTTTGGGAGGCCGGCCCCGCTTGCGGGGTGACTCAGCACTGTGGGCAACCAGGGAACATCCTGCCTTGGGAGGCCGGCCTGGCTTGCGGGGAGACTCAGCACTGGGGGCGATTGGGACACGGTGCACCTTGGGAGGCCGGCCCCGCTTGCGCTTCTCCAGGGGAGAGTCATTCTCAAGGATCTTCTTGCTTCTGGGTGAGGAGGGCTCAGGCACCTTGGTCTCTGGCTTCCTGGCCTGGGACTTGGGGGTGCCGGCTGGGGGCTGCACCTTCCCCTGGCTTGGCTGCTCCACAGACTTGTTTTTGGGGGGCCGGCCCCGTTTAGGCTTGAGGGGCACTGGGGACAGGCTGAGGGCCATCTCTGGCTCAGAAGCTTCGTCTTCGCTCTCCACCTCAATCCTGCGGCTGGCGGGCTGGCTGCGGCGCTGCAGCAACTCCTCGCCGCTGGAGGACAGCGCCAGCGCTGAGATGCTGCTGGTCCAGCTGCTGCCGCTGTCGTTATCTTTCTGGTCCAGCTCCCTCCTGCCACCGAGGTCAGGCAGTTTGTCCTCAAGCCCCATGTCCTGGGTCATGCTAGTCAGCTTCTCCTGGAGCTGAGCTCACAGACCTGCAGACCAGCTGGGGCGGGGAGAGAGAGACACCAAGTGGGGAGGGGGCAGCAACTCGCCTCTATCTGCACTTCCCCCTCCCCAAGCATTAGAGCCCCACGCCCAGGTCCCCCCTCCTTTCCTAACCACCCCCCCCCATCCACCTACCTCCAGCTCCCCACTCTGCCAATCAACCCTATTCCCAGATACCACTCACCTCCTTCCAGCTCCCACCACTCACATCCCCCCAGCTCCCCCCTCAGCCAACCAACCCTATTCCCAGATACCACTCACCTCCTTCCAGCTCCCCATAGCCAACCAATCCTCTCCCCCAGATACTACTCACCTTCCTCCAGCTGCCCCCTCCTCCTCCAGCCCCTCACCCCAGGTCCCCCCTCAGCCAACCAACTCTCTCCCCCAGATACCACTCACCTACTTCCAGCTCCCCCCTCCTCCAGACCCTCCCCCCAGCTCCCCTCTCAGCCAACCAACCCTCTCCCCCAGCCACCACTCACCTCCCCCCAGCTCCCCCCTCAGCCAACCAACCCTCTCCCCCAGATACCACTCACCTCCCCCCAGCTCCCCCCTCACCCAACCAACCCTCTCCCCCAGATACCACTCACTTCTCCCCAGCTGCCCCCTCCTCCAGCCTCTCCCCCCAGCTCCCCTCTCAGCCAACCAACCCTCTCCCCCAGATACCACTCACCTCCCCCCAGCTCCCCCCTCACCCAGACCCTCCCCCCAGCTCCCCCCTCAGCCAACCAACCCTCTCCCCCCAGACACCACTCACATCCCCCCAGCTCCCCTCTCCTCCAGCCCCTCCCCCAGCTCCCCCCTCAGCCAACCAACCCTCCTCCCAGCCCCCACTCACCTCCCCCTCCTCCCAGCCCCCACTCACCTCCCCCCAGCTCCCCTCTCCTCCAGCCCCTCCCCCCCGCTCTCGCAGCCCCAGCCCGCCCCCAAGGCCGCAGCCCCCCACGCGCCCAGCACCTCGGTTCCAGGCCGCGCGATTTCGATTGGGCCGCGCGCCGCGCCCGCTTCCGGAGCGCAGACTGGCTGCCCACGCGCCAAGGAGGCAGGACAATCCACGGGCACTGGCAGGGAGCAAATGAGGGGCGGGTCCGGGGAATGGAGCGGCAGCCTGACTGACCAATCGAGCTGCGGGGCTCGGCCTCGGTGGGTGAACAGCGGGGAGCGCGGCCAAACAGAAAGGGAAGGAGGAGTTTGAAGATGAGTGACGGCTCGGGTAGCCAATCAGAAATGGGGATGCAGCACCGCACTGTGATTGATGAAGCACCCAGCCAATCAGATGTGGAGGAGGGAGCGGTTATCCCAAGTAGCCAACCAGTCAGGAGCCAAGCGAGGGGAGCTGTCAGCCAATAGGGGAAGAGAAGGAGCTCTTAACTGGATAGTTTCCTGGGTTAACATGGGGTCAGCCAGGTGACCTCTGACCCCAGAGGCAAGGTTGGGGCCCTCACGCCAAGGGGGGAAGCGGTGTCACCGCTGCAGCCTGGTCATGTGACCTGACCACCACCCTGGGGTGTCACATGGCAAATGCTGACCCCAGCTGACCCTGTGGTGCCCCCAGGTCACATGACAGCCCAGCCCCCAGTGACCCTTGTGACACGGTCCCTCGGGTGGCTGGGTCGGGGCCAGGGGCGCCACAGTGGGGGGCTGCCCTGGGTGCGTCCTGTCCCCGGCCAGGCCCAGGTTCCCTGAGGCCAGAGGGGCCCGTTAGGCCCCCGTGCCCAAAGCCCCCTGGAGCACAGGGTGGAGACTCTTACCCGTGGGATGAACACACACAACATATGTTCATGGGTAGGGTGACCAGGTGTCCGGTTTGCGACTGGAACACCCAGTGGAAAAGGGATCCTGGCCCGCCCACATTTTGTAACCTGAGGCAGGGAGGTCAACTAATTCCCCCATGCCCCCTCGCTTGGCCCAAAACTGTGAAAGGTCTCAATTCTGCCTTCTTCCTGTTCTACTCCTCATGGTACTGCTCTGCTACCTACCCCAATAAAGGAGAAATAACTACTTAAAATGCCTTGTTCAAAAATTTTAAGTAACACTTAACTTTCAAATGTCTGAACAGCAAATGTAACTTTTCTTGTCTGCATAATAAACACTGGCATTTTTATCTGTTTGAATGATCAAAGTGGTGCTTTCCGTGCCGCCTTGGTTGCAAAGGTATGAACTGCTTCCTGCTGAAGGTTCACAGTCTGGGCCAGCCCATGCTCTATTGAGATGATTGCAAGGCCGACCAGCCTCTCCTGTGTCATTGTGGAGTGTAGATGTGTTTTTATTAACTTCAGCTTGGAGAAGCTGTGTTCTCCACTGGCAACTGTTACAGGAAGTGTTAGAAGTATGTGCAGAGCAACAAAAGGTTTTGGAAAGAGGGTGGTCATCTTATCTGTGCACATATATTCCAGAACAGCCTTTGGAGTTGATCCTGCTGAAATGTATCTTGAAAGGGCTTTCAGTTCATCACCTAAATCACTTGCATCAATATCGCGCATGTCATCCTGTGTCAACACTGTCTCTAGTGCCCTGCATTGCTGGTGTAGGTCTTCAGGTATAGAGAGGAATTTTGGAATATCATACAACATCCCAAATATACTGCTGGGTTCCTTGAGCTGCATGAAACGTTCTTCAACTGACTGTATTGCTCAATCTAGCACCTGGTTAAAGAATTCAACTTTGAATTCTTGTTTGGGATCTCTTATGGGCTTGTCCCGTACCTAGTAATCAAAATGTCTTCTTCTTCAGTGACATTTGTATTCTTGAATGGGTGGGAAAATAGCTTCAATGTGAAGTTCCTCTGCCAACTTCTGTGCACTCTTCAGAACATTTTGAAATCTCTCATCTGACCGGTAAGACTGTAGGTCTGACTTTGCTTTTTCCAGTTGTTTAATTGCTCCAGATATATCAAGGTCAACACCTTGGAGTCTCTTGCTTACAACATTTATTTCAAACAGTATGTCATGCAACAACACTAAGCCACACAGAAATGTGAAGTTATGTATGTTTCTGGTGATTCCATTTCTTGTCTCCCAGCAGTAACCCTAACAACCGGTTCTAAACCGGCTTCTACATTTAGCAACCGGTTCCTGCAGAACCGGTGCGAACTGTCTCCAGCTCACCACTGCTTTGGGGAACATGAAGTTTTTCACTTACTGTGGCCCATGCAGTACAAGGAAGTCCCTCAGGCTACTGCTCAAGTGGGTCCACAGTCCTGGATCATCTAGATTTAAGGAACTAAACTCACCAGCAGCTGTTTCTTGCACCTCCACTTGCACTCTTCTCTGATCTACACTTTTCTTCAGGAATGTGCATGGTTACACCCATTTGAGATGGAGCTATGGATGCTGCAGTAGCTGCCAGGTCGCCTGCACTCTGACTACCTGGAAGATCAGGCATCTCCTCACCACTCACATCCTCATTGGGGCCAGAAGGCTCTCTGTGAACATTTGTGTCTCTGTATCTCAGGAGAGCTCCTTCCTGCTTAGATAGAAAAGCTTCCTTTGCTTTCTTTCTTTTTCTAAATGCTGCCCCAGAGGGGCGTTTTCTTCTTTCTCTCATGACTGCTGTTCTGTGCCAGCTAGAGTGGCTCTCAACACTCAGTTGAAGGGGACAAATCAGCAGGCTGGTAGCAGGGCCTGAGTGAGGGAAGATATCATCTTCTTAAGGGCCTAAATGGCTCGTATTACTTCAGTTGACTGCCTGTTCTCCTCAAGTGGGTTCAGGGAAGCAGCAGGAAACAGGAAGCTCCCTGAGAAGCTGGTATTAATCAGTCCAGGCTCTTTGGGGTGCTAGGGAGGTACATAAGAGGCTCCTCCTCCTCTCTCTAGGGTGACCAGATGTCCCAGTAAAATTGGGACTGTCCTAATATTTAGGCGTTTGTCCCCACGTCCCAATATTTCGAGGCTTTCCTTTCTTTTCTTTGTTTTTTTGCTCTGCTGGCAGCACTCTGCTTTTGTTTTGTTTTGTTTTGTCCACCGGTGGCCCCCCGCATGTCCCACAATATTTTCTTCCTCTCATCTGGTCACCCTACCTCTCTCTCCCCTGTCTCATGCCAGGCTATGGGGGTGGCACCATGCTAATGCTGTGGGCACAGGAATGAGTAAAGACCAGATGCCGTCTCCACAGCTCCCATTGGCCACAGCCATGATGCCCCAGACTCGCACCCACCATGGCTTCCCAGCTAATGGGACCTATAGAGCTGGCTCTCGGGCAATGCACGGAGCCCCCCGGCCGCTCTTCCGCCTAGGAGCCAGACATGCTGGCCGCTTCCTGTGAACTGCATGGAGCTGGGCAGGTAGCCTGCCTTAGCCCCGCTGCGGCCAGCTGGCCTTTTAATGGCCTGGTCAAATGTACTGACTGGAGCTGCCAGGGGCCCTTTTCGAAAACCAGACACCTGGCAACCCTAGTCACAGCTAAACAGGAGGAGCAGATAGTTCAGCATAAGCCAGTAACACCTATGCTAAGGGACCATTCAAGATGAAATGGCCCGTTAGTTGGAGGGTGTTTGAAATGGAGAGAGAGAAATTCGACCTGGGGAGGGGAATTGATTGTGAACCAGAGACTGGGGGGGACTGGCTGGCTCAGTGGGGGCGGGAGGAGGCTTCCCCCTCTCGGGGGCACTGGGGCACTGCTGGCTGAGGCTGCTGCTGTCCCTAGAAGCTCAGGAATGTGCTGTGCCCTGGCATTCGGTGCCATCCTCCCTTCCCTGGGCAGCTGGGGACTCCCCTGAGGAAAACCAGGAGGGGCCACGCACAGACAGCCCAAAATGGGGGCCCCGCAAAGAACGAGGGTGCCCAGCCCTGGGGCTCCTCCCAAAAGGAGAGTGGAACCCCAGGGGGCTGCTTCATCACGCTGCTCAGCACCCCCTCCTGGAGCTGCTGGGGACCCTGGCACTGATTTCCCTGCCCAAGGGAAGAGTGGGAAGCACACCGGGGCTGCAGCAGCCGAAGCTGGCCGGGGTGACTGTTCATGTTTTTGTCCTGTAGGTGCCCCCCCTGGCTTGGATCCCAGTCCCACCCTGGGGGAACCCTCGGTGCCCCATGGCGGAGGAGATGGCACTTGGCGTGCGGAACGGCTGTGCTGGGAAACCCACAGGGGATGAGGCAGAGACTGTGGTGATGAACCAGGCGGGGACCTCACAGCCTCAGACACCTGCCCAGCCCCTGTGCCATCCTGGTGCTAGAGGTTCTGGGGGCTGGAATATAGCAAGGGAACAGGGCTGTGTCCTGGTGGCAGAGGTTCCTGAGAGCTGGGATATGATGGAGGGATAGGGCTGTGTCTTGATGCCAGGGGCTCCTGGAGTTGGGTATAGTGGGGCTGTCTCCGTGCAAGAAGTTCCTAGGGGCTGGGATATAATGGGGGGGCCCACAGGGATCAGTTCTTGGCCCTACGCTATGTAACATTTTTGAGTAGCCTGGCACAAAACAAACACCTCACTGATAATGAGAGACAGATTTGGGGGAAGCAGTAAATATAGAAGATGAGAAGTCGCTGAGTCAGAGCAACCTGGATTGCCTGGTAAATGGGATGCAAACAAATACTGTGTGTTCAGATACGGCTAAGTCTCCAGGTGAAGATCTAGAAACACAGAACGTAGGTCATGCTGAGACTGTGAGCCAGGCAGAGAGTGCAGGGGCTGTGTGTGGAGCAGGCAGGGTGTGGAGTGGGGTGCAGGGCGGGCTGGAGGCAGTGTGTGTGGGGCACAGGGAGGGTGCAGGGTAGACAGGGATCAGAGTGGGTAGGGGGGGCACAGGAAGGTGGAATGCAGGGCATATGGATTGCTTAGACACACCAGGCTCTACGATATATGGTGTTAGGGAGACCTGTGTATGTATATTTCACACACACACCGAGAACACTCTAAAGGGCACGAGGAGCCATCATGTGCCAGGCTGTTACTCCACCAGCTGTACCATGTAAGGGCAGAGAGAGGGTGGGGTGGAGTCACAGGATCTGTGCTCTATCGCGGCCATTAATGTGCCAGATGCCCAGGGCTCCTGCTGTACCACCAGGGCAGGCCCCATACCCATCCTGACGGGGTCTTTGAGCTCCAGCACCCTGTCTCTCAGTAGCAAAGCCAAGAGAAAGCAGCTTCCTGAGGGAGCGATGCAGCCAGCAGAGTTAACCTTTTCAAACAAGGCAGCAGCCGTTAGTCACCTAGACGTCAGCATGAGCAAGTCCTTAGGGCGGCATGGACAAGCCAGGTTTCAGAGTACCCACCGGAAGGAGCCATGGTCCCCCACTGCCCTGCTCTTCTGAGATCCATCCTGGCTCCCTGGCACACACCCTGTTCCTTTGTTTCCCGCTGCGGGTCATTTCCTGCCCTGGGATCATGGTTTTTCCTTTGCCAGCACAGGGTCTGCCCGTCCAGGGGTTTCCAGCCAGTTCTGGGCTCAGCTGAAACCCTAGCCCTGATCTCCCCTGGCCCAGGGAGAACTCTTTCCCCCCAAGGGATGGCCATACCATGTGGGAAGCGGCCCTGAGTCAGCCAGATGGGTCATAAAAATAGCATAAAAATCCTACTCTCCTCCCCTCCCCCCAGCCAAGCAGCTGCTGTCATGCACCCAGCAGTGCCATCGAAGGCACAGGGAGGTGTCAGCTACCTGGCTATGCCGTGTTACCCGTAGGGGAATGTGTCATGGCCCAGCTGTGCCACACAAGGGCACAGGAAGGTGCAACTGATAGTGGAACCACAGGTGGTATCTATGGGGAGAAGGGTAGTTTACATTTAAAGCCTGAAAACCTCCAAAAGCCTCTACAGTGAGCTAGGCCAGACAGTATGAAGCACACAATATTCACAGCAATACAGGGGATGAGTGAGTATCTGTGGGAGGTTCTCACACCTTCCTCTTCAGCAGCTAGTACCGGGCACTGCCAGATGGGATACTTCTGGCCGCCCCGTCCCGTCTCAAAGACATGCTCTAGCTTGGCCATCGGATACAGGCTTCAACCCAGGAACTGTGGCCTGGGCTGCTCCAAATGGGGCTGTTCTACAGATTCAAAGCCCAGAAGGAGGCCCACAGAGCATCTACTCTGACCCACTGCGGAGCACAGGCCATTAAATCCCACCCAGTTCCCCATGTTGAGCCCCAAGGCTTTAGTTAGCCCAAAGCATTTCAGTCCTCTGCTGCACCACACAGAACCGGGGGTGGTGGTGGTGGGGAAGACAAGTGAAGTGCCACCAGTGCCCAAGCCCCTTGAACTGGCAGGAAATGCCCAGGATCCCAGCGCGGGCGCATGCCAGGCTGCGGCGGAAAGCGAAAAGGCAGGTCAGCTGAGACAGTCAGAGCCGCGAGGGAAGGCTGAGATAGTGGATGGGAGACGGGAGGGTGCAGGAGGCACAAACCACACTGCAGAGGCCGGGGCTGTGCTGTCGGTTTTTTTTTTTTTTTTTTTAACACTTTATTCATAGCATTATTCTGAAGAAAGATTACATCGGACCTCTGTACACGTTCTGAACATGCTTCAGTAGGAAAGACAGCTCCATGGGAACACCCCCCCCCCCAGTCCCTACACCCCCTGCTCCCCAACCACACGCTCCCCCCCAACCCGAGAACCGCTGCCGCCCCCAGTCCTGCCGTGGAGGGGGGAATGGTGTGCTCCCCTATACAAAATAACCTTTGCATAGATTATGTTCAAAAGAACCTATTTTACAACAAGGGCTGTACATAAAGAGAAAGGTGGGGGGGCTTGTGTGTTGGGGGGGGGTTCAACCAATCAGAGCCCCAAGAGTCCTTGGAGCTGTGAGTCTGAAATGTACATAATTAAAAAGAGGACAATTTCTCCTGTGTGTTGGGGGGCCGCTGCACCCCGTGTTCCAGTCTGTCCCCAGCGGCCAGATTTGGCTGCCCCAGCCTGACAACCTGGCTCCTGCATGGAAGAGCAGGAAGGAAATCGAGAAAAACCGCAGGCGGGAGTGGGAGGCCGCGAATTTGGTCGCGTCAGTTAAAAACCAACCCAAGCTAGTTAAAAAGAAAGGGCGAGTTTTTAGAACTCGGGGGGAGCTCCCTCCACTGGGGGGGCAGGAGGGGGGATTTGAACCAACCCTGGATTGGGCAAGAGGACAGAAATAAAAAAAGGGGGTGAAACACCTGGGCCAATCCAGCCAGGGCCTTGGGCTAATCCCATGCCCAGAACCAGGTGGAACCATGTACACCTCCTGCCTTGGTTGGCGCCCTGCCTGCTCCGTGATGCCACAGAGCGGAGCCCTGTTCCCCCCCAGGCCGCATCTTCCCCAGGGCGGAGCAGCACGGTCCCCCCAGGCTGCCGAGGCCTGCAGCTGGGTTAGCTTGTGCCCAGAGCCAAGCGTGTGTCAGGGCCAGGGGAACCAGACAGCCATGCCACCAGCCCCTCCCGCGTTCAAGTAGTGGTTTAACAGTCCAGACGGGGATGGCAGAGATGTGGGAAGCCCAGAGTGGCTGTACTGCTTCCCGAGAAGGGCGGGGATGGGGGTGAGTGGGTAGGTGAGCTCCGATCTATCCCAATGGGAAGCGACTCTGGCATCTCCCAGGCTGTGGTCACGTTTTGGGCTTGCGGCCTCTGATACTTAGTGAGGAGGTAACCATGGCGGCAGGAGCAGCGGTGGCCGAGGGGGTGGGGGCTCCAGCCACACCCCCCGGCGTGGTGCCGGTGGCCGAGCGGGTGTTGCCGGCTGGGGTGGCGGCGGCGCTTCGCAGGATGCGGTCGGCCGAACTGCCCCGTGGGCACTGCCGCCTCCTGCTCCCGGTGGTTCGGCCTGCGTGGCGGCGGCGGCGCTTGGGCCGCCGCTCACCCTCCTCGCCGCTCAACTCTGCTGAGGACTCTGACTCGCCGCCCCCGTCGTCCTCCGATGAGCCGGCAGCCCCAGGGGACTTGCCGCCCTCTGACAAGCACCCCCGCTTGCGCCTTTGATGCTCCTGCTCCAGCGGTGGCACCAAGCTGCCAGGGCGCTGGCGGGTGGAGCGGGCCGGGGTCTGCTCGGAGGTGCTGCTCTCCCCTGAGGAGGTGCCGTCCGGCTCCGGCTTAGGGGCAGCGCTCTGGGATGGGAGCAGGGCCGAACACTCACTGCCCGACTCCAGCTTCTCTTCCTGCCGGAGACGGGCCAGCCGGGTGAGGGGGCGGGCCTCCTCGCCATCCGACGAGCTCTCACTGGGGGCCTGGCTAGGCTCTTCCTTCCTTCTCCACCTCCTCTTGCGGCCAGGTGGGGGCAGTTCCTTCTCGGCGGAGGTGTCACGGTCCGAGGTTGAGCCAGGGCGGGGGGCTGCTGTCTCCACGCGGGGGGAAGCTGGGTTCTTGGGGGGCCGGCCCCGCTTGCGCTTGGGGGGTGACTCAGTGCTGGGAGTGGCGGGGGCCCAGTGTGCCTTGGGGGGCCGGCCCCGCCGGCGCTTCTCCAGGGGGGAGTCATTCTCACTGCTCTCTGTCTTGCTCCTGGGCGAGGCTGGCTCAGGGGCCTTGGGTTCCAGCTTCTGGGCACGTGGCTTCAGGGTGCCGGGCGGTGGCCGTGCCTCCCCCTTGCATGGCTGCTTCAGGGTCTTGGGTGAGGATGGCTCGGGAGTCTTGATCTCTGGCTTCCTGACGCGGGGTACATGGGTGCTGGGTGGTGCCTGCGCTTCCCCCTGGCTTGGCTGCTCTGGAGACTTGTTCTTGGGGGGCCGGCCGCGTTTACGCTTGAGGGGCGGCGGGGGCAGGCTGGGGGGCAGCTCCAGCCCAGACCCCTCGTCTCCCCTCTCCTTGGCGGCCCGGCTCTCCAGCTCAATCCTGCGGCGGGCGGGGAGGTCACGGAGCAGCGGCAGGTCCTTGCTGGAGGGGGACAACTCCAGCTCGGAGATGCTGTGGGCCGAACTGCTGCTGGGGCTCACCACGGTGCTGCCGGTGGTGTCCAGCTTGTGGATGCGGTTGCGCCGGCGTCGGATCAGCTCCTTCTCTTCCACCACGGTGACCAGGCGGCCTGGCAGCTTGCGCAAGACCTTGGCAGCCGGGCCGTCCTGGCCCTGGTGGTTCTGCCGGATCTCCACGTCAGCGCTGGTGCGCCGGCGCGGTGTTTTGGCTGGCGACGGGCTGTCCGAGGAGGAGGTCGTCCCTGGCTGCATTTCCCCCAGCCCCAGGGAGGCGGTGCTGGCTGCACTCACTCCGTCTGGGGGCTTCTCTTCCTGGTCGCCCAGCCCCCTCTTGGACACCTCCTTCAGGCTGCTGCTGCACCCAATGGCTATCTCCAGTGGCTCTGTGGCACCCTGGGCCAGCTCCCTGGGCTGGGGTTCGGCCAGGCTGTTGGAGAGAGGGGAAGGCCGCTCTAGCCCGTTGTGCTCCTTGCTGGGGGGCGGCGTTTTCAGTCGAGGCAGGGAGTTGGCAGCCTCCACCGGCTGGTTCAGGGAGCCCGAGAGAGGCCAGGCTGGCTGGGGCTCCACCTCTCCTGGCCCTTTGCCCTCTGTGGTGGAGAAAGGCTCAGCAGCGGGCAGTTCAACCCCTGTCCTAGCAGCGCAGTGGGCAGGCATCTCCGGGGGGAGCTCTGCTGCGGGCCCATCGGGGGCCAGGCTCTCCAGCTCCTCCAGGGCACGCCTGTCTGGCTCTCCCCTCTTCATGTCCACACTGTCCAGCTCCACTGAGCGTTGGGCCAGCTCTCCGGCTACCTCAGCTTTGCCCAAAGATCCCTTGGCTTCTTCAGGTGGCTCCTCCCCAGAGGCTGGCGTCTCTGGGCTTGGCACCGGCTTGTGGGAGGCTGGGATCTCCAGGCTGCAGGGGGCTGGTAGGGGAACTTTCTCTGAGGCAGAAGATGGTTCCACGCTCCCCATCTTCACCCTTGTGGAGAGCTCCATGGATCCCAGCACCTTTTCCCAAGTGGGTGGGGGTTCCACCCTCAGCATGTGCTCAACGGGGGGCTTCTTTGAGGCTAGCTCCCCTGTGGGTGCTGTGCTCTCATGCCCTAGCAGGGCCGGCGCCCCCAAGACCATCCTCATCTCAGTAGCTGGGAGTGTTGGCTGGGGGGTCTCCTCTCCGGCAGGTGCTACCTCAGGTCTTGGCTGGAGGAGCTTCGCACCAGTCACTGGTGCCTCAGGTCTCAGGTCCTGCTCCCCAGCAGGAGGTGCCTCTGGTCTGAGTGGGGCCAGCCGGGGCACCCTGTCCCCAGGAGCTGGAGCGTCTGTTCTCAGGGGGGCGCTGCGCAGCACCCGCTCCATGGTAGCCAGGGACTCTGCTCGCTGCGGGGCACCTCGTAGCATCCTGTCCCCGGGGATGTCTGCTCTCTGAGGGATGGCTCGGAGCACCCGCTCTATGGTGGCTGAGGGCTCAGCTCTCTGGGGGGTGCCTCGCAGCACCTTGTCTCCGGTGGCAGGGGGTTCAGGTCTCTGTGGAGAGGTCCGGAGCACCCTCTCCCCAATGACGGGGGCCTCTGTTCTGTGAGGGATGGGCCGCAGCACCCTCTCGCCAGCCCCTGGGACCTTGGTCCCCGACTCCTCCCTCTTGGCCATGGCCTTGCGAGTCGGAGCTGGCGTCTCCTCCCGCACCAGGTCCCTGCGGATGGCCGCGCCACGTGTGTGCTGGGCCACCAGGGACAGGTGGTCTTCTGCCTCCTCAGCCTCCAGCCTAGCATGGTGGCCCCGCAGGTGGCGCAGGCTGGGGAGCCGGGCCTGGGGTGACTCGGTGTCCACTCCATCTGCCTCGCGCAGGGAGAGGCGAGTGCCCCGCAGTCGCTCACTCATGCGTGTGCCAGTGCGCTCTGGGCCTGCACGGCTGGGCACCTTGGCTTTCTTGCTCTTTTTGATGTAGCCTTCCTCGCTGAGCCGACCCTCGTCCTCGTCGTCGGGCAGCTTGAACACCACCTCATCCTTGGCCTGGTCTATGTCCTTCCGGGCAGCCTCCACCTGCTCCTGTAAAGGAGAGAGAGAGTAGTCATCTGCCAGGCAACCAGGCTTCTGGTCTGGGCCGGGGGAGGGATACTTGGCCAGATGGGCCCATTGGCCTGATCCAGGGCAGGATATTGGGCTAGATGGGCCCATGGGTCTGAGATGAGGGGGCAGGGTACAGGGCTTGAGGGTCCTGTGGGTCTCATCCAGGACGGGATATGAGAGGGGTGTTTGTGCCTCAAGGGTCCCATGGGCGTGATCTGGGGCAGAATACAGGGGGATAGATAATCCTGTGGGTGTGATCTGGGGCGGCAGGGGGGAATGGGATACCGGGCTAGATGGATCCCTGGATGTGATCTGGGGAGGCAGGGAGGATGGGATAGCTGGCTAGAAGGGCCCCTGGATGTGATCTGGGGCGGCAGGGAGGATGGGATACCTGGCTAGATGGGTTTACACAATGCCTCAGTGCCCTGTGGCCACCCCCGTCTCCCACGCAGCTGGTGCCCCAGTGTCATCTCCATGAAAGGTCATAAGCCCAGGGGAATGGGGCTCACAACAGCCTGGGAGATGGTTGCTGTGCGGCCACACCACCGAAGCTGCGTTGCATGGGGGGAGCCACGCGCTTGAGGTTTGGAGGTGCTGCCGAAGCCAAGGCTGTGGACAAAGCTACTCTGGCCAGCCAGGGTGAGATCCCCCACCCAGCCCCAAGTGATGAAAGGGCTAAAGGGGGTCACATTCACCTCTGCCTGCTTCAGCTCCTCTCGGCTGATGTCTTCCAGAGAGGCCTCCAGGAAGTTCATGGCATAGCGTTCAATGGGGGTGAGCTGCAAGGGCAGGAGATGGTGAACAGGAGTTACCAGAGGGATTGGGGATGTCAGGACTCCTGGGTTCTATCCCCAGCTCTGGGAGGGGAGTGGGGTCTGCTGGACTAGAGCAGCAGGGGACTGGCAGTCAGGTCTCTTGGGCCTATTGCACATAAAAGAGCCCTGAAATGGTGGGCACATATTGTTGGCTAAACCCAGAGTGCAGGGTCTGCTGGAAGAGCTTGTGAGATTCTGAACCCACCCACCAAAAGCAGGGCTCATTCCCTCCAGCAGGTGGCAGAAAGGACACAGCCACCCACTCCCTTCCCATGGTCCAACGCTCCCCCAGCTGAGATACACTAGGATTCGCTCTGCTGCAGGGTAGGAACAAGGGGAGTGACAGGATGCCGGGTGGATCTCTTTCTAGCCAATCTGCCCCCGTCCTGCACCTGCTCCATGAGCGAGGCGATCTCCTGCTCAGCCTTCGACATCTCCTCCTCCTCCTCCTTGCTGGGCCGCTCGTCCGCATCCAGGGGGATGTTCTCGTTGAACTCGGCCAGCTCTGCCACCTGCTCAGCCTTGGCCTGCGTGGCCGCCCGGATGTCCTCAGGGTCCTCAGCCTTGCACAGCGCCTGCCAGCCAGACATACTTATCTCAGTGGGTGGGGAGGTGGAGCTGAGGGAAAATCAGCCTTCCCCGTGGCTGGGTGGGGCTTACCTGCTCCAGGATCTGGGTCTGCTTGTTGGCCATGGGATCCTCCTCGTCCTCCTGCGCCATGGTGAGGACCTCCCCTTCCTTCTTGGCTGGCTCATCCAGGGGCATTTCGAAGAGCTCCCGGATGGTTTGCTGAGGGGCAGACACACACAGGTTAGGCACAGATACCCCTGGGTTATACTGAGCTGTGACCTGCTAGAGTGAGGGGCTTTGTAAGAGTAAGAGCAAGAGCAATGTACTCAGCCAGATTTCTGGGACTGGAGTCTCTCAGAGGAAGGAGCTCAGGCTTGGTCAGGAATCCTGGGTTCTCTCCCCAGCTCAAATTCAATGTCGATTAATGCAAGGTAATGTACACTGGAAAACAATCCCAACTATACATATAAAATGATGGATGGGATCTAAATTGGCTGTTACCATTCAAGAAAGATCTTGGAGTCATTGTGGATAGTCCTCTGACAACACCCACTCAATGTGCAGCGACAGTCAAAAAAGCAAACAGAACATTGTGAATCATTAAGAAAGGGATAGATAAGAAGACAGAAAATATCATATTGCCTCTATATGAACCCATGGTACACTCACATCTTGAATACTGTGTGCAGATGTGGTCGCCCCATCTCAAAAAAGATGTATTGGAATTGGAAAAGGTTCAGAAAAGGGCAACAAAAATTATTAGGGGTATGGAACGGCTGCTATATGAGGAGAGATTAATAAGACTGGGACTTTTCAGCTTGGAAAAGAGACGACAAAGAGGGGATATGATAGAGATCTCTAAAATCATGACTGGTGTGGAGAAAGTAAATAAGGAAGTGTTATTTACTTCTTCTCATAACACAAAACTAGGGGTCACCAAATGAAATTAATAGGCAGCAGGTTTAAAACAAACAAAAGGAAGTATTTTTTCACACAACGCACAGTCAACCTGTGGAACTCCTTGCCAGAGGATGTTGTGAAGACCAAGATTGT